>NC_086236.1:22132500-22437812 GCF_036321145.2 Pelmatolapia mariae
GGAAAGCTGCCTCTTCAAACGCAAACTCTTCTCCTCGAACTCCCCCTGCGATGCACAAATGTGTCTGAGCTGATTACCACTGCAAACTCATTTTCATCCCTGTTAGAACAACTAATTTCTATTTCCAGCACATTATCACTCAGTGCATGCCAGAGGTGGCTTTAATTTCTGCAGTGCTCTTTGCAATAATGACCTCTAGTGGTTTCCAGAGAAGGCAAACGAGACTCGGGCTGAACCTGTTTGGAGAGATGTCTGGATGATGCGAAGGAAGTCCCACTCGTGCTCTTGCTCTTTTTTTTCCATTTGCAAAAAAGGGAAATATCATCATCTATGCATTAAACCCCCACCCCGCCATCATCCTGCCAGTGACATCAGGCTTACACTTGGAGACAGAAGTTAATCTTTTTATTTACAGGGTTGCAGTTGGAGCCAAGACAGACAGACACAGAAGTAAACAGGATGAGACGCCTGCAGGGGGAGATCAGTTGTTACAACCACCCACTTAGACCCGCTGATTCCTCTGATGAAGGCCACCCCCCCCCCCCCCCCCCCCCCCCCCCACCGTGTAAAAAAGCTGCTTATACACTCGACTAAACTAAACCAGCTCATTTGGAAGAGGTTTTTGATTGACACCCTTTCATTTTTCATTTTCCCTTTCCATTTTCTTCATTGTACTCTCGTCAAAGTGCCTAAAAGACTAAAAGGGGAGGAGGACCAGTTCTGCATTTAAATCAAACCAGTATGTGTTCTGGCACCATTTCCAATAATGGGCACTGATGGATGTCTGACCTACTTTGAACATTTTATGCCCTGTAAAAGCTGACCCCAGCAGACAGAGAAAGCAGCCATTAGTGCCCCTGCTGGTGGATTACTACTGCTGATATTAATAATAAAATTTATACATACGTAGTGCTCTTTTTTTTTTTTTTTCCCCCAGTGCCAAATGCAAATTAATTTTTCACAAATGTTAACTGCCTGGAAGTGAATGACAGTTTTGAATGGGTACCTGTATAATGTTATGGGATGAATATAATATTACAGCTTCCAATTATTTTCATTGCAGAAAAGCCTCTTAAAGCCTCACCTACGTGCTGCAGCACAATCAGCAGAAAGATCAAATCATGAATTGATCAGTCCTTATTCTCTGCGGTGCCGTCGCAGAGAAATTACTGAAAGATGAATCTGTTTTTTTGCCAAAGCAGCTGCGTAATAAAAGGTCAAATCCGGCTGGCAGTTATTATGTTCGGCCCCCTTTGTCCTGTTTTCTGCCACATTACTGAAGGTTAAGCTCAACTGCAGCAGCTCCTGGATTTGTCATTTTCATGTCGTCGGTTTATTTGACGCGATATTCACCCTGACAGTTTTTGCGCTGTGGTGCACGGCCCGTACGGTGATGAAAACAGCTGCTTGATGGATCGGGAAACAACATAGATGAGAGTGAAACCTGAGAAAACAGCACAAGTGATTATTCAGCTTTCATTAGACCTTTAAGGATCCTTCCTCCTCTAGTTTTGCAGGTGTTGTTTTGACTTGTGTGCTCACAGTGTTTGAGTGGAGGTGACTCGACCTCGAATCTGTTTTATCTCATGTTGTTTCTAATCAGCACTGAGCCTAATGTGATGCCACTTGGTAGGCACGATTCTAATTACAGGTATGCAACTTTGAGTCTCTGCCCATTCAAGCAGACAGGCCTCTTCTTTCTGACCATTTGTAGGCGATACATTTACTTCTCCAAGCCTAAGGTTAGTTAAAAGTTAAATGAATGGTGGATCCATGCTTACACGTTATTTATGACGAATTCTGACTCTACCATCTGAATGATGCAGCAGAAATATAGACTCATCAGAGCAGACGAGCTTTTTCCAGTCTTCATGAGCCCCTGTGAACTGTTTTTTACAGGAGTGTCACCTGGTGTGGTCTTCTGCTTACTGTAGCCTGTATCAGCTTTAATGTTGTGTCACGTGTTCAGAGATGCTCTCCTGCATGTCTCGGTTGTAATGACTCACTGTTGCCTTCCTATCAGCTCAGAGCAGTCTGGCCATTCTCCTCTGACCTCTGGCATCGACAACATGCTTTCCCCCAAAGAACTGCCAGTCAAGGAATGTTTTCTATCTTTGGGATTATTCTCTGTAAACCCCAGAGATGGTTTTATGGGAAAATCCTAGTAGATGAGGAGTTGAAATACTCAGACCAGTCTGTTTGGCCATTAATCATGAGACATTCAAAGTTAAATCACCTTTCTTCCCCATTCTGAAGCTCAGTTTGAACTTCAGCAGGATGTCTTGACTATGACTTCATGCTTAAATGCATTAAGCTGCTGTCACATTTTTGTCTGATTAGATATTTGTGTTAACAAACAGTAAAGTGGCCGGTGAGTGTAAATTTTGTGTCATATCGGCATTGACTAAATCAAATTTGTCCCTGATGCAGAAATGGTCGTGGATACTGAATGACACTAATGGCAGTCCTGGATTACGACATTGTGTCTGCTTCACTGTGAGAAGCAACGGCTTGATTTGTGAGCTATTTCGCAACTCTGTGCGTCTAAACATTGCAATATCATTAGCAACATAACATAATGTAAGACTTTTGGGTAAAATCCCAAACTTCATAAACCCAGACGTAAATGTGTTAAGCATCGGTTCACAGACCAAACAAACACTCATTCTGTCTGCTGGTTACTAATGTGGTTACTAATGTGGTTACAGTAACAGAGGTGTCAGGTAGAGACGAAGCATCTTGTTGACACAGTCAGTGAAGCTGATTCACTTCTTTATATCTTACCTCTTTACCAGAAAATGACTCACCGGATCACTGAAGGAGATTTCTATGATTCAGCATGACTCTTCTAAAGTGAGTAGCATCTGTCAGCACATTCCTCTGCTCCTAACCTCACTCCAACATTTCCCTCCTGTTGCCAACAAAAAAAAACCAAAATACCAAGACACCATTGCATCTAAAAATTGAAGATTGAGAAGCAGCTCTGCAGCGAAAAAATGCACCTCACGTCTGTTTTTCTTCCAGATAATCTTTCACTTTATTCAAGTAAAATCCAAAATCTGTTTGGAGAGGCGCTCTGTCTCCCTGGGATGTGCTGTACAGAGCTTCAAAATGCGCTCTGCAAAACTCGGGAGAGTCATATATCAGGAGCCTCAAAATATTCACATTAGCAAATGATTAGCAGAGAACAGAACAGTCTGTGCATCATCAAGGTCCCAATTGAGCCTCTATGTAGTTAGTTATTCAGTCATTTCCTCAGAGCTGGAGATCATAAACGTTTATTGAAAAAACAAATTTCATGTAAATGCCTGATTGTAACACCGAGGCTAAAGAATACTTATTACAGAAAATAGCGCTGAATTGTTTTGGATCAGCTGCAGGTGTAAACGCAGGTATAAAAGCAAAATCTTGACTTTATTATTTTTTTTAGTTTTTTTTTTTCTTCTAATAGTTCACAGATTCAGCAGATCAGATGCTCAGTATTAAAAGAAATTAAAATTAAGTATAAAAATGAATTTGCTTGGAAAAAAACCTCGAATTTTCAAAGTGAAGACTTCAAACCATGTAAATTCATTCTGAATGTTTAGATTTAGAATTTTGCAAATCTAATCCAAATATCATTTTTTATTAGTTGTTGAGACTTGACTCGCCTTTATTACGGATGTTTTATACTTCCATAACATATCTTGGAAGTCTCTTGAAGAGGAAAAGACATAAAGTGTGACTTTATGTCTTTTATCGGCATTATAGATCTGTAGCCTTTTCATTTTTAACATCAAAGGACTCAGAAGCTTTTATACTTGGAGGGTAACCACGGGGGGGCTGTACACACCCTTATTTCATTTTCTTCTTCTTATAACTTTACTGGATTCGGCGCTCGATCGTTCACGGGCTAAATTTTGATTTCTTCAAAAATTCAAAAACATTTTCAGGGTTTGAAAAAGTAGTGTACTTTGAAATAAATCGAGCCGTGCGCATGTTGAAATAAGATACTAATGTATTTTTCATGTTCTTCTTCTGTTCTGCAGCCATCGCAGAAACGTTGCATTTGCTTTGAGCACAGAACGTCTCTTTCTGTTTTAAACGGGCTGCTGCCAGCTCCTGTTTTTTTGGGTTTCATCTCAAAGCGGCCCATTCATGCAGATATTTCCCTCCCAGTCTGACAGTGACAGCATGTGTGTCATAAAAGCAAACATCTTGAGGCCATTTGAGCCACTCAAACGAGCAGTCTGTTGTGTTTCCAAATTACAGATGTTAGATGACTTCCATGCTGCGCTCTGTGGTGTAAGTTGTGCAGTGAAGTTGGAATAAGAAAGACGCCATGCCAAGGGCGGTGGAACAACTCCATGGCAGCAGCCCGAGCAAAAGGGAATTATAACATTGCTGCGAGAAACACAGATGGAGGCCTGAACATGAGATAAACTGAGGGGGGGGGGGATTAAAATTTTGGACTTTCTTCTCATCATGGCAGAAAAAAAAAGCCTCAAGCTCCTCATCAGCCCGATGCTGCGTGACGGGAAGTCTCAGATGGGATGAGACAGCCCTCGCAAAATCCATATCCCTCTGAAAAAGCGATTGTGTGACAGCTGGAAAAAACAGCATCGAACACTGGTGCTCGTCCAGGGCGCTGACATAACTTCCGTCAATAAGACAGATGGAAAAGCACACTCATCCTACCAAGTAAAAGATGATACAAAATGACACGTTTCGACACAGCTGTGGTGACTAAGGCGACGTTTTACTTCATTTTAATAGTCAGGCTCGAGCAAAAGTGGTCAATCAAACACATTTAGCGTCCAGAGGCGGAAAAAGAACACAATTGTAATAAATACAGTTTAAGTCAGTTTCAAACAATCGATCCATTCACGCTTTAATTACTTACACGAGGAGCTCTCACAGAGAGTTTCAAAGAAAACATTTCATTACAGCATGCTTTGATGTCTACAACAGTAAGTGACAGCATCTTTTTCCTTTCCTGGGGGAGCCTTCCTCAGCCCTCATAGAGCAGAGGAGGCGGTACGGCCCAGAGAGATTGCCAGCCCATCACAGAGCTCAACAGCAATCAAACCCTAATTATATTATATAAAAATGATAGTGCCATTTGAACCTTTGCTACTATCTCCTATGCCTTCTGCTGTACTCTTTCAAACAGAATTTGTGCCTGTTGTCATTTTACTTGTGCTTTATGCTATTAACACTTTAATACACGTCACTATTTTGTAAACACAACTCCAAGAAACCTCTAATTTGCACACAAGATTAGGAAAGATACACTTCTGTCAAGTAATAAAGTCCTGGAGCACCATAGTGGCGCTTTTCAAACTTTTATCATGTAAGCTTCAAATATTTTTACCCCACTATTAGCAGTTACACACTGTGCTGCTCAGCTGAGCAAGTTGAAAGCAGGGACCACATGCTGGGATGTTCCCTGATGTTTGTCTTCAGGGTTTCATTTCTGGGAAAAAATATAATTTGCAAATAATGAATTCTGTGAGTAATTTTATGCATTTGTTGTGGATGCGGGACTTTCTTGAACGCACCGAGGGGTTTACAGGATGGACAAGGCATCAGGCGATGAGCATAACCAGTTCGATGTATTCACGTGAAATGAATACATCGCTGCTTCCTCTTGTTTTGAGAAAGCCTCGTGGTGCAGGAAACCTCAGATGTTATTGTGTTTTCATAGCTAACTGCAGTAATGCAGAAGAGTCTCAGAGCACAGACTTCTCTCGACGAGTGTCCATTCTTGCGGTGCTTCCTGTTCACCCCGTCTCAGCTGTGTTGTGCATGGAGATGGTGGCCTCCTGTTTCCTTTGCCTCTTGTGCCTCCACAGCAGGACGGCCAGCAAGAGGAGCAGCAGGAAGCCCAGGGCTCCCCCGATGAGCCCTGCTGTCAAAGGCAGGCTGTTATCTCTGGGATGGTACATCATACAAGATCCTTCGCTGGCTCCGGCATCATTCACGGCCACCATGCAAACTTCTGCTATGTTGCCAACTTCTCCCACTCCTCCGCTTCTCTGGTCCGCCCCAAACTTCTGCCTCTCTTGCCCTCCGACAGTCACAACATAGGCTGCGACGAGTGAATAAGGTGCGCACCACTGAAGTACAACTTCGGACCCGTTCCAGGATACCGAGCTTAGTTTGGGCGCTTCTGGGGGCACATTATCTAAAGTGAACCCTGGACACAAGCAGTTAGACGAGACTGCAAGCTTAAAACAGGAGGTCTGGCCTTCAAGACAGGGATCATAGTCACACCGCTTAAGGGTCCCTCTACTTGGAATCAACGTCTCGGATGATCTAGTGGTTGTATCTTCATATCGATTGTAATCCTCATCGTTAACAAGAAAATCCTCGTATGAGTGTGCGTATGGGCCGTGAATTCCCATGGGATGCATCCCTTCTGAGCTCATAGGCAGGGGGCAGTAACCTCTGATGAAAAGCAGGCATATGATCCCGAGTGGGAAAGTAAGGTCCCTCATGGCAGCCGTTGTACTGGGAATCATAAAAAAGTAGAATTCCATCAGAATTTTTTAGAATCTGCTTTTAAGCCCCTCGGGCTTCTAACTGTGTGTACATTTAGTAAGTCATTTGCTTTGTCTCTTGTATGAAAGAGCCAGAATGAGAACATATTTCCCTCTGATTCTGTATCTTTTCTAGATGATCTACCTGCAGAAGGAAGGACTGTTTCGAATGAATCGACTGACTTGACTAAAGCGCTATTTTCAGTGGGAAAATAAATCGGTCAAAATCAAAACTTTTTTCCCAGCCCACATAGCTTTTAAATAGGCAACATGACAAAATGCCGACACCTAAGTAGCTGAAATTGAGCGCTCTGCAAAGTGTTTATAAATGATGTCTAGTGTTGTATATCAAACTGCAAGTAATAGTCCTCGTTTGTTAAGACTTGGAGGTTCCACACTCCACTTTAGCATTCCACTGGCCTATTGCACAAGAGTTTCAAATGCCTGCACGCCAGGAATCAGCGTAGGCTTGTCAGCTGTATCTAGTTACACGAAAGCTGCTGCTTCTTGAGAATCCACATGAGCATACCTGAAATATGCCGTGTGGTGAACTTGCATAGCAACCTAACAATGGGGCCATTCAAAAATCTCAGTGTGGTGAACGGAGTAGAAGCCCCTATTGAATACTAATCTACTTTATGCAAGCTGTTTTGGCAACTTACAGCTTAACGCTACTCACTGAATCTGTGTAATAAAAAGATATCCATTTACCTGTTTCTTGGAGAAGTTTGAAAACGTTATCAGACAACCGATGAGCTTCTTTCTCCTCGCCTCTCTTCCAGTTGCTCTCTCTGGTGTGGTCTCTCCCTCTTTATATGTTTTCCTTCTGCCCAACAATCACCTCCTTCTTTCTGTCCTCCCATAATCCCCCCTATCCCTTATTCCCTACGCTTCGGCTTCTGCACCAGCTCCACCTCCCTCTTTGCCAAATTGTTTAGTGATGTGTCTGTGAGTGAGCAGCTGTGCACGCCATTTAGTGGAGAAATACTATAGTCTGCTATTAGTTACATCACCACTGGTTAATTTGGTGACCACATTTTTTTTTTTTTTGTCTCATTCTTTCACAACAAGCACATTATTCAGAGCATGTCTCATTTGTTAATGAAGGCTTGTTTCCCTTTTAGGGGAGAAGGGATTTACAGAGGACTGGAAAGCTCTAGCTTTGATTCATCTAAATGTTTTTCATCATTGGCATACAGTAAGTGGCTACATGTAGACTGTGACTTCCACTGAAACAGCTCCAGAGTCAAATAGAGGAAACTGTTTAGCAGCTGTTCACCGAATTACTAATAACGAAACAGACTGGACCTATGCTGGGAATCATTTGTAACGTATGTACTTATTTCTCCTTGAAGAAAAATTGAAAGCATAAAATTGAGTAGAAAACGTGGTGGATGTCAAAAGACAGTTGTATGAGATTATTTTTTTGTTACCTGTTTAAAAACTTCACGTGGCTTTAAACCCAGCTGTTCACTCATATCTCTGCTCTGCTTTTGAGCTAAAGTCACAGAAAAACACAAAGCACACCGTCCTGTACCTGAGGGATACCTACAGCTCAGATAAAGTCTGTTGAAAACTGATGCACTGAATGACTCACAATCCCGCTCAAATACCCAAATACATCGTTCCTGTCGCTATTCAGTAGACACCAGATGGATGAATATAACGTTTTATTTCCTATGCCATTATCAGGTGCGGTATAAGTGTTTGTCGCTTCTCGCTTCTATCTGTGGATGTGTGAACGTGTTTTTGGATATATAGGAGAGCGTGTGGGTGTGAAGGGGGCACGTGTATATATATCCGCATCCAGGATGCGTCTGAGTAATGCTCTGTTTATATTGTGCAGCGTGTGTTGTTATTATATCTGAGTTCAATACTGCGAAGCCTTCATTTCACACACTGTAACAAATTTCTGTAAAAATACAGGAAACTGTTCACTAATTGTATAATAAAGTACATTAACTTTATGTTTTGGGTTGTTTTGTTTTTTTAACTTTGTTGGGCCCAGAAGCTCGTTAGTGTGTAAATGTTTACGTTCAAGTAATTAATAAATGGGTATAGTCTAAGTCATGGTTTGCATTTTGATTGCTGTGACTGTGCAGTCTGGCTTCCTGTGTTTGAGTGGCTCAAATCAGTGTTAAGCAAAAAACTGACCTCTCTGACTTGGACGGGGTTCATCACACCCGGACAACATTCATCTTCAGGGTGGTTGCACAGTCTTGACGCTGACTTTTTATTTCTGTGTAATACAAATACTGAATCATGTGACGGCATCACATCATGTGAATCAGTGTGATGGCAGCTAAAGAACTGATAGTATTATACTGTTAAGTTATATCCTCTATAACAAAGTAAGGGGGATTTTATTCACAATAAGTCAATAAAACATTTAAGACACAAACTGTCTTTATAATTTAATGAAAGCAGAGAGGGTGTGACAGGCAATATGACAAATGTAAAGTTGCTGAGTGAGAAATCTTTCCCCGAAGTGACACAAATCCCAGCAGATGGTAACTATTAAATGGGTTGTTGCATAATCCTGAAATGCACTACCCTTTTTTATTTGCCACAGATCACATCAGTTTTTCCTTTTAAAAATCACTGCCTGCGGCTGGGGATAGGTCTGCTTTCTTCATCAGAAATGACTCTATAAGGAATTGATTATTTTTATATATGAAACTAAAGCAGCACAAACAAATACTCCAAGGTCCTGTTATATCTGGAGCAGATCTCCACAGGAGCTCTTGGTATGGTTAATAATGGTGCTCGCCTTCTTTCCACATGTGGTCACGTAAACCATTTACTGTTTTTTCCACGGCCTACAGGAAAAGAAAACAGTAAGTGGAAATTGTCCCCATAGTTCACACAATCTTTGTGAACAACCAGTATTAATATAAAAAGGAACATATGCTGAAGTCCTGAGAGTGTTCGTGTCTGAGAGGAGCTGGTCTGATTGTAAAGCAACGTCCAGGTTCTTATCTGGCTCACTCATCAGCCTGTGTCTCTAAAGGCGGAAAATTTTTTAGAGGGAACGCACAAAAAAAATCTTGATTACAGCAGATTTGTTCTGTGTGGGCCGTAACTGCAATGGGTGGATTTGACATTAATTAGTGTGCATGATGGACTGCACTGACATCTGCAAAACATAAAGTTCATGGTACTTTTGGCCAGTTTCCTCAGCTTTAGTGGACTTTCAGTGGTTCTGTAAAGCTTCGCCTGGAGCAGACTGCAGATGTTTTCTCCACAGAGTCAGTGTGACCAAGAGGTCCGTGACCTGGGCGTACTTCAGACTGTGAGCACTATTTGTATCTATTTTTTTTCCTCCTCGTCAAATGGCTGCTGTACTGCCAGGAATTGTGGAGCCAATTTCACCCTGAAACATGGGATTAAGGCTGTAAATCAGGATACACTTGTCCATTACACTCTAATAAACACTTTTCGCTCTAGTTGCTCCAGAAACCACCAGGCAGACTCAAAGTTTCATTAAACAAGAAGACTCAAACTGTCACCCTCAGTTGAAAGGAAATTTGTTCAGATGTTCCGGAAAATCCCAGGCAGCTACCTAACTGGACAATCCAAATGCCTTCTGGTGAAAACTGTTATGGACAGAAGGCACAAAGACATTTGGCCACAATGACAGGTTAGGTATGTTTGGAAGCCTAAATGTGAGCACAATGTGTAGGACTACTACTACCTCCACATTATTTAACTTCACTTCAAATCAGCTTGGACACAATGGGGTGTTTCAGCAGGACAATGACCCCAAACACACATTAAGAGAGGTTTTGAATGGATAAAGAAGCTAACATTGAACTTCTTGGATGATCTTCCCAAAGTCAGGGTTAAAAGCTAGACTTAAAAGTCTGGTCCATACTAGGAAACCAAACCAATTTAAGTGAACTCTACCAATTTTAACAATAAGAGTCTTCAAATATACAGCCAGAATTATCCCAGAAGCTTCTTCATGGTTACTGAAATGGTTGAGGTGCAACTTGCTAAGAGAGATTTAACCAAATATTAGTGTGTGTGTGTGTGTGTGTGTGTGTGTGTGTGTGTGTGTATAGTCTGTATGTATACAGTCTGTATGTATACTTTTGAGGCTGTGTGGAGTAGAATCCCAAATAAATTGAAACTTGTGCCACCAATACGTGTTTTTTAAAATCATTAAAGATGCTGTACATTCTTAACCAACCTGGAAAAGGAACAGTTACAAGTATGGGCAGAACATTGTGCCATCAGAAACTGAATTTGAACAAGTTAAATTCGAATTTGAATTCCTCGGATTGAATCTAAATTGTAACTTGAATTCTTCAAATCCAGTTTGTGGTGGAGCAAAGTTCTGCCCATAAAACTTTGCCAAAAGTGCTGACAAAACTGTTTGATGTTTAAAAAATTAGAAGAACTTACAGGGATTTTTTTCTATTTCACTGAAAAAAAATATTTTAAAAAGTACCCCCCAAAAGATGAATCTGATATGCATATTTGTAGCTGTAGTTCAGAGTAGAAGTAGAAAACGAAAGAAAAAAATGTACGAACTGGGACGTGTCTAAACTCGAATGTTTTGTGAGATTAAAGCAAGATGTCACAAGGTGCGCAGAACCTCCTGCGAGTCACCACTCTGGGTAAAATAAGCCCCCGTCTCCTGACGTCACAAACACGCGACGGGCCTGTGCTTACAGTCGCTGCAGACGGAGGCAGGAGATGGGTGAGTCGCTGTGCAGAGGGGACGTGTTTCGAACAATAACTCGTAGACTTTATTAGGACAGCTAAAGAGCGGCAGCACACCTCTCCATCAGGGCCGCAGCGTTAGCAGAGGTCCTCTGCCGTCTGGCCTTGTTACTCCTGCAGAGAGCGGGCCAGAGCCAGGCCCAGCGGAGAGTTACCTACATTGTTTTTGTCGGCAGCGCCAGTTAAACAGCTAATGAGGCGCATGTAGTCATTGACAGTCATTGCTCTCACACAGTAAATCAACAAAACCCGCAGAGTTTCCCCTCTCTTGCTGCTCAGATTTGTGAGCTGCTTTCAGGAGCACGGCGTGTAAACGTTAGCTGACTGAACACCAGCTAGCTAACTGCATTATAATAATAATGACTTCCAGGAGGACGGGCTATGCTGGAAGCATGGATTCCTCCTCTCCGTCAAACAGCGGCAGCAGCTCGCTCCACAGTGGGAACCGCAAACAAAGCGCTGTTAGCATCCCCGACAGGATTGAGTCCTGTTACGATCGCAAAGCGGACAAGGGTGGATACGGAGGCTCGCAGGGCAGTGTGACTGTAACGTCGCTCAAATCGCGTCTCGCCCCGACCATCCAAACCGCCATGTCCGCAGCAGTGGACACTCTGCTCGGGGAAGTGGTGCTAGTGCTCAATGAGACTCAGCAGGAGTTGCTGCATAAGGAGCAGGAGAACGAAAGGCTCAAAGTGCGCCTGGAAGTGTCTGAGAGGGAGCTGAAGACCCTGCAGGAGTGCCTGTGCAGTGCTCAGAAGCTCATAGATCAGCTTCAGGTGTCCTACACGGGCCCTCAGTCAATCAGTCAGTCAGTGTTTGCCCCGTCGCTGTCGTCCATGGCTTCCATGACTTTGGACAGGGACCACCAGAACCCCAGAAACGTGAATGGAGCGGGTGTCGACTTGGGTCTTGGTGGCTCTGTGGACGAGTCACTTCATGGGTTTGAACCAAGAGATGAGTACAAAATGTGCCAGCTTTCAATCCAGCCAGATGGGTCTGTGACCAACCATGCTCTGGACTCCTTCACATCCAATCCATCTCACATGTGCTCCGATTCTGGCCGACCAGGTGAGTGTAGAGTGTCGAGCTTTTGCAAAGATTGATGACTGTGTTCAAACATGGTAATGATGTACATGTTTTATTTTTGTCTATAGACGAGAGGCAGTCTCAGGGACCTGGTGGAGCGTCCAGATTTGAGATCAAAGAGGAGCAGGGACCAGCTTCAGGCTCCACTCAGCCCAACAGGAAGGACAGCATAGCGACGGGGGATGGAGAACGATCGTCACATAACGTGGGAGATCTTGGCTACGGTCAAGTTGGAGGAGAGGCAGGTTCCCAGCGATCTTTCCCTCACCCACTGCGTCACCAAAGACCCATGCGTGAATGCAGTAGTGCCTTGGGTGGACTTAATGGACAGAAACAGTTAGCTAGGACTCCTGGAGCAGGAAGAGGTGACAGCGCTTCATCGGGCGGAGCTGAGGACTCTGCGGGACCATCAGCTCCTGACACGGCGGTGGTCGAGCCCCCTGGAGATCGGCCTCACCACTGCTTGGAGTGCGGAAAGACCTTCCGTCTGATCTCCAGCTTGAAGAAGCACATCCGCATCCACACAGGCGAGAAGCCGTACCCGTGTGGAGTCTGCGGCCGTCGGTTCCGCGAGTCAGGGGCGCTTAAAACCCACCTGCGCATACACACAGGGGAGAAGCCGTACTCTTGCTCAGAGTGCGGAAACTGCTTCCGCCACCTGGATGGTCTGCGTAAACATCGGCGCACCCACACGGGGGAGAAGCCCTACGTGTGTGCCATCTGCGGGAAGCGGCTGAGTCGCCTGCAGCACCTGAAACACCACCAGCTGATCCACACCGGAGAGAGGCCGTGCTGCTGCCCTTTCTGCAACCGCACTTTCAAAGAGCCTGCGGCTCTGCGGAAACACATCCGCACGCACCGCGAGGAAGGCGGTCACATGGGAATCGGCACCAATGAAGACGCCGACCCAGACGCCATGGACGACATTAATAACCTCCATCCAGCAGCTCCGTCTCCGCAGATGAGGTTTGGGGAGTGGGGAGCTGAGGAGGATGACAGCTCAGTTGTAGACTGTGTCTAGGTGGAGGTTAAAGAGGTGCCTCGCTGTTGGTGTTTTTAAAAAGCACGGACTGATGTGTTTGTGTAGTTTGATGGACCACGAGGTCACCTTCACTCCGCGGTGTTAGGGTGATGAACCAGGCTACATATAACCAGTTGAGCTTAGTTTGTCCAAGATATTAAAGTGTTACACTTTTAGATGTGAAGCTTAGTTTTAAATTACCACGGTACATTCTTCAGCAGCAGCTGTTCTTTCATACAGATGTTTATGGAGCAGTGCAGGTAGTGTACAGATTCCGGGAAGTTGCTGGTTTGCAAACTTTCTGGCAATAATTTGGGAAATTTATTGCAGACGTGGGCACAAGCCAAAAAATGTAAAAAAGGAAGGATATGTTAAAAAAAACAACAACAAAAAACTGGGAGCTGGGCATGAATTTATAAAACGCTCACAATAATGAAGGCATAGTTCTAGCTCATCCTTACTGTTACAGAAAAAGGATTTGGTAACAGCATATTTAGTTTGTAGGTTTTTATTTTGTTTTTTTTTAAATCATAATAAATTGATCAGGTTTGGGCATTTATAATCACATCTATGAAACTGACCAATGACTAATGTGGGCGAATTTCCCTCAGCTGAAGTAGCAGATAAAGGCCTTTACACACCAAGCACATTGTGGAAAAATGTCACAAAAATCAGAATTTATTTTGGATGCGAATTTGTCATGTAACGTCAAATCGACATCAAGCAATGAAGCGCTAATTCTGATGTTTCTAAGGAACAAAAAAAAGAAGGAAGAAACAATGATTCTGATTTTCTCCATTTCTCACAAGCTGGTTTAATCCAGGAGTTGAAGCTGTATCACGGCAGCTTTCGTACATTTCAGACCACACCTGAGGAGGCAGAGAAATCATTTCAGTGAGCAGATTGACCCGGAGCAGCGTCTAGCTGTGTGTCTGAGGTAAAATAATATTATTTTCCTGTTTCCATATAATGGTATGTTCTGCACCGGTGTGTGCTTTGAGCACACTTGTTGGAAAACGCAGTAATCTGATTGGTCAGCTCTGTTTATGCACATGTGGAAAAATTAGAAAAAAATCATACCTGGTTGGTATGAACGGCTACATTAAGAACAGGCGAGGCTGCACAAAATATTTGTGTGAAATTTACTTGTTTAATGTGTAAAGGCCTTAACACTCAACTTTCAAAATGCGTAAACTATGATGGCTTTATAGCCAAGGTAGTCCAAGATGGTCTCCTTTCATGGTATATTAATATCTTCCCACCTCTGCTCCTTTCATCTTTGATGCTCATGCTTTATTTAATGCCAGATTTATATGCACAAGCTGTTTCAGTGGTCACGGATCACGTTCGGCCCAGTCTACCAACTTTTATCCTGATTTCTTTTATGAAGGTGTTAGGGCTCATGTTCTGGTAACATTGTTAGTAATATACCTTCTGAGATACAGTCACCAGGAGGAGTCAGGAGGTTGAGAGGGCCATCCACTAATCAGAAAGTTGATGGTTTAATGTCCGGCTGCTCCAGTGTGCACGCCAAAGCATCCCTGGGCAAAATAGTGACCCCAAAGTTGCTCATCAGAGTGTGAATGTGAGTGAATGAAGCATGCTGTAGAAAGCACTATATAAGAAGCAGTCCATTCATCTGATTTCTTTCACTGACAACTTCAGTAAACCACCAGGTAGATACTTTATTGCCCTCTATAGGTGGAAATGGTAACATTTTAATCTAAAATATGCTGCTTTAAAAAAAGACAACAGTATGCTTGTTTTTATTACACCACTGCTGTCACCGCTGTTTCCTTTTTATAATGAAAGGCTGTAGCAATGCCATATAAAACACTAACAGACCAAAAGCTAAAGTGTAATTTCAGCTGTGTGTGTGTGTGTGTGTGTGTGTGTGTGTGTGTGTGTGTGTGTGTGTGTGTGTGTGTGTGTGTGTGTGTGTGTGTGTGAGAGATGAATCATGAGCCATTTTTCAGTCAGCCATCACCCCTCTCTCTCTCAGCCAGTTCTCCTCTCTTATCTCTTCCCGTCACTGTGCAGAGCCCTCATCGGTCCACAATTGTTATGTTATCAAACGGAAGTTATCTGTGTCGAAGAAATCCTGTTTTGAAGAAATCACTCAGTGCATTTATTTGTTTATCAAATCATACAGGACTAGTTGAAGGCAATTAGCTGGCATCTTTATGCACCACATCAGGAGCTCAAACACTCTCCTGTTCTCTCTTCTCGCTAAATAACGTCTCCCCATGGACCTCAGTTTAGCATTCCATTTTTATTTTATTCTTTTTGTTTTGTTTTTTTCACGCTGCTACTGTATGTCTGGAAAGATTTTCTTTTTCTGGACTTGTATCGTTGTTACTAGGCAGTCGCTAGCAGACAGACGTTGGTGCTTGCATGTGCATATCTGTTCCTCCGCTGGCAACAATGCCTCTCAGCTGTTTGTGTATATAAGAATGTAGTTAGAGCATTTTTATTCGGTTTAGTAAGGGTTGTGCTTAAGTTGTCGTGCAACAGTTTTGTTTTTTAAAGGAAACACACATTGTGCTGAAAACAGCAGTATACTAACATACCATGTAAATGTATGTAACCCAGTTACATTTGTTCCTGATGCTACAGCGCACCAGGCGTTAACAGCAGAGCATTAATCTTCTCAGCCCTTTGAGCTAAACTGTCTGGTGTTATTTAACATGTGTACTACTATAATGACCTCCATGTAACTATTCTATGTACAAGTCATTTTAAAGTGACACTAAAAGTGTTAAATATTTGTCACTGTGTATACCAAGAAGGTAGTCTTTGCCCCAGATAAGCATATTTATTGTTTTTTGTATTACACATGGGTGGGTTTGAGGGGTGGGGGGGACCTTTGCATGTAGGCTTGAACAGAAATGGCATTATTCCTTAAGAAATCAGTGTTTAAATGTGAAATGAATTACTTTTTTATGCTTATTTGTTCACCCACTTCACATTCATACTGTACATGTTACTATATTAAAGGGCCTTGTTTATAATTCTGTTTTTTTTGTCTCTGGTGTTTTTTCTTTTTTTTTTTTTTTTTGAGGGGAAAAAAGGGAAAAAGTTGCTTTAAAGCCAAAACACACCCACATAATTTATATCGTGCATAGGTAGTAAATAATCTGTGAGCTCGATCAGCTGCCTAACTGCTCACTCTGAGCCATGTAAAGCTGCCATTTCATCTTGTTTCATTTTATTGTTTTGTCGTATTATGGCAGGAAAAACCGCATTAAGCCTGGGGGGAGAGTTTCCACACTGCCTGAAACGCTGCCAGAATAGATTGTGTAGGTGGTGTGGTCACACCCAGAGACAGATCCCAAATAACACTTTGCTCTCCTTGCAGTGCTGAGTAATGACATCTGTGTTCAAAAACACCAAACTGCTGTTTAAGTTAGCCTTTGGTGCGATTACAGAAACTTCACAGGTTAGATGGACCTGAAAAAAATGAGAATGGTTTCCTCCATAACATTAATAACTTTTTTCTCTGAGTTGGCTACACTATAAGACTTAAAGCTCTTTTCTTTTTGTAATATTTGCCATAAAACAGATCGAGGCCCCTCCTGGTTATATCCCCTCCAGAGGAGGTCACGCTCATCAAGGTTCATAGCACATAAATGTGTTGATTCGTAAGCGTAAATTGGATATGTCTTGATATAATTAGCAGTCATAACTCCCAGAACACATTTGCATAAAATACTGCTAAAGACATGTTTGGGATTGTCAAAAATATTTGGGACGTCTCACACAAACATTTTCCATTCAAAGCTGGATAAGCCTTTAACACAGAGAAAGGATAGTTCATGCTGTGATACAGTTCCAATCAAAGAACTGTACTATCTGGTATACACTCACCAGCTATCTTAAGTGCACCTGTTCAACTGCTTGTTAATGCAAATATCTAATCTGCCAATCACATGGCAGCAATTTAGTTAAATTAGACATGTAGACTTCTGCTGAAGTTCAAACTGAGCACCACAATGCAAAAGAAAATGCCCAGACTGCATCCAGATGATCAGAATCAGAATACTTTATTGATCCCTAGGGGAAATTATTTTGGTTACAGTGCTCCATTACAAACAGTAACACACACAGACAATACACTAAGTAAGGAATAGCACAAAATATACATGCATATATATATATATATATATATATATATATATATATATACATAGTGTTAGGTGGATGAGTTGTACAGAGAGATGGCCACAGGCAGGAATGATTTCCTGTGTCGTTCAGTGGTGCTTTTTGGTAATCTCAGTCTCTCACTGAACGCGCTCCTGTGACTGACCAGTATGTCGTGGAGTGGGTGGGAGGTATTATCCAACATTGTCTTTATCTTGGACAACATCCACCTCTCCGACACCACCTTAAGGGAGTCCAGCTCCATCCCCACAACATTACTGGCCTTACGGATCAGTTTATTGAGTCTGTTGGCATCTTCGACCCTCAACCTGCTCCCCCAGTATGCAACGGCGTGGAGGATCGCACTGGCCACAGAAAATCCTTTGCATTGTCCGGCAGATGTTGAAGGACCTCAGTCGCCTCAAAAAATAGAGACGACTCTGGCCCTTCCTGTAAAGTGCTGTGGTGTTTTTAGCCCAGTCCAGTTTATTGTCAATGTATACACCGAGGTATTTATAGTCATCCACAATGTCAACATTGACCCCCTGGATTGAAACAGGGGTCAAGTGTTTCCTGGTCTTCCTGAAGTCCACGATCAATTCCTTGGTCTTTGCCACGTTGAGCTGCAGATGATTCTGCTCGCACAACGTGACAAAGGAGTCGACCACAGATAGGAAGGTAACAGTTACTTAAATAATCACTGGTCACAATCAGTGTGCAGAAGAGCATCTGAATACACAACACATAAAACCTTGAAGGAGATTTGTTACTGCAGCAGCAGAAGACCACACTGGGTCAAAGAATGTGGGCTCCCCAAAATTGAATAATACAAGATTAGAAAAAAGGTTACCTGGCCTCATGAGTATTGATTTCTACCACAGTATTCAGATGGTAGGGGTTCAGCATCGATCCACCCTGCTGTGCATCAGAAGTTCAGGCTGCTGCTGGTAGTGTAATGGTGTGCAGGATATTTTCCTGGCACAATCTGGGCCTCTTATGACCAATGAGCATCATTTAAACAGCCACAGTGTACCCATCTTCTGATGGTTGTTACCAGAAGGATAACACATCATGTCACAAAGCTCAGATAATCTCAAACTGGTTACTTGAACATGACACTGAGTTTGCTATACTCACAAAGCCTCCACTGCCACAAGATCTCCACCTAATGGAGCACCTTTGGGACGTGTTGGACCAGGAGATCCACATGCCGGATGTGCAGCCCAAAAATCTGCACCAACTGTGTTATGCTATCACGTCAATATGGACGAAATTCTCTGAGAAATGCTTCCAGCACCTTGTTGTATCTGTTTGGTGACAAATAAATAAAATGGACAAAGAGAAATTTCAACGTGCAGTAGATAAAAAAGTTGCAGGATCACTAAACTTACTACAATCAATTGTCTGGTGGAACAATAGCCAGTGTGATGAGTTTTCTGGCAAGTGGTCTAAAAGCTAATCTCCCAGGACAAGTTTTCGCAGTGATTATTCCCTCAAAATGCACCATTGGGTTCAAGTTGTGCAGTTGTGGGTTTGTTTTAGACCAGTTTGGAAAAGAAACTACACATTTTAACCTTGTAAAGGATAAACAGTCATAATCACTGACCCTTCTGGGGATGAAAGCACAAAATCCAGAGTACAAATTGTGTTGATACACAGTCTAATCTGCTCCTAAGAAAAACCGTATATAGTTCATGTAGTTTTTTACAAGTGTAAATCTTGCCAATATGCTTCACAGGCTTGATCCAAAAAGAAGACTCTTTGTGCACGGCACCGAAACTAATTTGTTCTTACTGTTCTGTAGAGAAAACTCCACTTGGAGCCAACGTGCCCTTTGGACGTCTTTGTTTAAACCACTGGGCAAGTGATCCAGCAGAGGCTGCCATAGATCCATTAAGCTGTTGTCATTTCTCCTGAATGTTCACTGAGATTCTCTACTGGCCAAACCTGATAAAACTTCCAACACCGCTGAGTGTAGTCTGAGGTTCCTCGTGATCGCTTTAAAAATTTGGCATTGTCTGTGGAAATGGCTCTGATTGTTTCCATAGAGAAACACGAGCTGCTGTAGAAATAAAGACGCAGTCTAATATGTTAACTATCTCACTGCACTTTGTGTGTTGATTAACTTAGAGGCCCGGGACACATTGAGCAGAAGGGTTTATTATTGTTAGGGGCACTCTGCTCTAAGTAGTCTTTGCTTTAGTCGCTCACATTCTTCATCTTTTGGATGTTGCGTTGCTGCTTTTATCCAAGTAAAGGATTGAATTTCCATCTTCAGCTCTTTTTACACACAGATTGTGTAATAAGGTTGCTTATTTGTCTGTGCTGTCTGTTATTATTGTCTGCTTGTCAGAGAATATCACCAGGGTTTCAGTTTTCAGATGGGAAGTAATTATATTGTACTAACAATAAGGATGGTTCTTGTCTGACCTGCAGTGTATTTTCATTCTGTGTGTGCGTGCATGTGTGCACGTGTGTGTGTCTTGGCAGTCGGTGACCTTATGATGGTGAGCAGCAGAGGCTCAGAGACATGTGAGAGCGGCTCGTGAACTCTCTGTAGGCCCATGCAGTCATTTCCTCAGCGACTAAAAGTAAACACATTCACTTTTTTTGGAGAGGAAGTGACTCAGCTTGCTTTCTTCCCCTCTCTTTGTCTGTTTCTCACTTTCACCCATTGCTCACATGACCCCCAGACACTGACTGGCCCCCGTGGGCTTAATAGTGCTGCACCTTCATATGTTTTTTTTACTTTTTGAAGTGTGATTAATCAGCACGCTCTTTCGTCCCAGGCGAGAGTCGCAGCTGAACTTATCATGCATTAAGTGTTTAGGCAGGTCTCAGCGCTGCAGACTGTGTGGTGTCACGTTGGCCGTCTGACTTTAATCTGTTTCAGTCGGTGTGGGTGGCTGCGAGATCGAGCGCTATATATCTGCACACCGAGGGCAAGAATGGAAAACTGGAATTTGTTGCAGTTGTTGCAAAAAGCTCAGCAGCTAATAGATGCTTTTATAACCCCAGACTGTAAAAGCATCTATTAGCTGCGGAGCCAACAAATTTAAATGCTGAAAGTAAGAAAGGTGTTTTCTGAGAAGTGTATGCTCAGTTTTGATTTGATGCCAGGTTGCATCACCTCTTGTATTAACAGCACTCTGTAAGCATTTGGAAACAGAGGAGATCCACTGCTGTCATTTTGAAAGTGAAATGTTTTACCATCATAGATAGGCCAGGACTGCAGGTAGGCCAGCATCTAGACCAGGTGTGTCAAACCTAAGGCCTCATATCAGCCTGCCAAAGACTGTAATTTTACACTTCGGCGCACTGGACAGCTTCAGAAAATGCTGGCTGATTCTGGTCCCCGGGCCTTATGTTTCAAACCCCTGATCTGCACTCTGCTTAAAAGACCATGCTGTTGGAATACACACACAATGTGGCGTTGAAAAGGGTATTGGCTGTTTGGCAGTAAGCATGTATATAGCACGTATATGTCATTCAGCACCAGTTGGCCCTTGGGATACTGGCTTTTGAGCTGTACCATGCTTCTGGACATCCTTACGGCTATTTAAATATCTGAGCTGTGAAATATCACAGAAGCTCATCACACAATACAAGAAATATTAGACTGCCTGTAAAATCTTGAAGAAATCCACATGACTGATATCTTTTAGCTTCAAGTGAAAAGCTAAATATTCAAATAAAATGGCTGATGTAGTGCAGTGACACACTGCGGCGTAATGACATGTTATGATCAGTGTATGAACACTGGCTGATATTTTTACAGACATAGAGAGGAACCTCGGAGAGGCCAGTGCATTTTCACGCACTAGAATCTCACGAACATGGAGGTGTGTGCGTGAATTATTAGCCTGTGTCCGTGTTTTGTTTTATTTTTTCTATTTGAGAGTGACACGCACAGCTGTGCAGCTGTGATTTGTCTGTGCGGGGGCAATAGAGCAGAGGAGGGCTGTTAGAGGAGAAATAACCAACAAGGAAACCACTTTCAGCTTTGCTCCTGCACCGCCTGGCTGGCCTGCGGCCAAGTTCTCCAGAGAGGGCTGGCTCACCCCTTCTCCTCCTCTCCTCCCTCTCTTCTTTCTCTTCCAAACCCACATACGCACTCCTCTCCAGCCCTCCAAAGCAACAGGCGAGAAGAAGGAAGAGCGACAAAAGCAAAAGAGCAACTCCTGCAACTTTTTGGAACGAGCGCAACGAAGAGAAGCTTCCGAGGATGCCAAACGCGTCGGTTTTGCAGATGGATCACATGGGTACGCGAGGGAACTGATTTTATTTTTCCCAAAGAAGAAAACAGGAGGGAGGACACACGTTTTTGTTTTTTTTCCTCCACCGTATGAGACGTCAAAAGTTTCCCTCTGTGTTAACAAAGCAGGCGCCTTTGAGCTGGAGCTGAAGCCCTCAGCTTGTGATTAAATGTCCCGGGGTCTCTGTGGAGGGCAGTGAAAGGATGCCAGGATGCCCTCTCTGATCTCCCATCTGCTTGTCATCTGGCTGAGCGTCCACAGGCTGGTGTGGTGCACGGAGCGCTCCTCCACACGCGAGCGCTTCAAGGTGGTCATCGCTCCTCTCATCTGCAAGCGGGTCTGCCTGAAGGGGCAGTGCCAGGATACCTGCGAGCAGGGCAACAACACCACGCTGATCGCGGAGAACGGGCAGGGGGCCGACACGCTCACCGGACCGGGCTTCAGGGTCGGTAAGTGACGGAGGCAGTTTCTTATGAGGGCTGGGGGCGATTAAATAGACCCCCTGCGATTGAGAGCCCTGTCCTGACCCCAGGCTTTTACGTTGTGGTTACCCCTGTTGTGCCAAAAAATGATTTCCGGTAATTGCAAAAAGAAATGATCGCGATTATTTAAACGATTATAAATGACTCCTTGGCCTTCAATCTGTCAAAAATATGCCAAACACATCTCATATCATGACTGATGTCCAGTCATTTTCAGCCAGAAAGAACATTTCTATCACAAGGCAGAAGCTGGAATGGTTTTTGGCAAAGTGACTTTTATATATTTTTTATTTATGCAGATAAAAAAACAATCTTCATAAGGGATCTGGCCAACAGGACAGCAGAAACTGTAACAAATATAACATCACAATTTTATAGGCATACTTTAAGTTTCCCCAGCATCATGTTCCCCTCCATCTGTTTACCAAAATAAGTAAAGATATTAGACATAAGAAACAAGGAGAAACCATGGAAATCACTTTTTGGCACATCGCCCCTGTAGAGAGGTGAGGGAGGCCTGTTTGTTTGCTTAAAAGTTGACTTTCTTAATAGCTTATTATACCAACGTGGAGCTCCATCAAACACCTAAAACTGGCCCAACTGTGCTTCTCTATAAGAAAAGGTTATGCCTGAAAATCTGAAACAATTTTAGCTCATTTCAAGGTTAGTTGATAGCACAAGCGCAAGTTGAAGCAACAAAGTCCACCTAAAAATCAAAACCAACACCATGTCACAAAAAATGGCTCATAATCCACAAAATAACCAGTTCAAAGCAAGCATATCTGATCATCTCGAGGCCTTTTGGTTCCATACCTGCTGCTGATAGGCTCCGTGGGTTCATGTGAGAAACTGTGCAAATAAATAGGTGGCTAAGATGAGGTGAGCTGAGGTTTACCCTCCGCTGCATCTGGAAAACGTTCCTGGGTTACACTTTAATTAGTAAGGCACGGCTCATTACATGGCACATAAATGTACTCTTAAGATCTATACTTTCCCCACCTCCCTCACTCCAGTGTCTGGTTGGCATGAGTGGAGCTGTTTCTGTGCTGTATCAGATCAACTGTGGTTGAGACTTGGAGACTTGCAGTCTACATCAGTGTGCCGCTCCACAAATGGATTTACCCTCAGTGGCTCGGTGTACAGAGTGAGACTGAGCTTTTTAACACAGTCTGACAGTGAATTAACTCAATAACAGTAATGAAAGTGAGCTAATACACTAACCTGCACAGCACAGCTCAGTATTTATTAACATGATATGGCTTCTTTCTTCTTTTTCTTTCTTAAAACTCACATATTTCTAAATATAGATTCCTCTTCTCCACTTATGTGCCCTCTCTCTCCTTTATTGGCTGAATTCTTAGAACCAAACTAAGATGCAGAGCTGCTGGATGAAAAATAAACAATGCCTGTGGGGAGGGAGGAGTGGCAGCAGCAGGTTGTGGTTGTGGTGCATTTTGCATTCATCACACACAGGTTTGCACAGAGTTGCAGTTGCGTGTAGAGTCGTAGCTGGAGGTGAAGCAGGCTGGATTCAATTGAGGCCAAGTGAATGGTACTTGCACTGCTGTGACAGTATTCTTCCACTCTGACACAGTGTAGAGGCAAAGAGTTGGCTCCGGCATCAGTCTTCCCTCTTCTCCTCCCCGATTTCCTTGTGGTACGTCACGTTTTATGGAGCTTCTGTGTAAAGTAATTCAAGAGAGACGCATCGGATTCCTGGAATGCCTCATGCTGTTTCGCAGTGTGTCTGGATAACGAGATCATGTCGTCACACAGTCCCGTCTCCCGGATTTATCCGTCCGTTTATCGGAGTTTTTGCAGAGAGGGACCGAGGAGTTGACTCCAGCTTGCACAGGAGATGTGTGCTGTTCAGTGTGAGCGCTGGAATGTGGTCTGGACAAGTGGAAATTTCTCTCTCCCGTGTTAAAACGGCCACGGCTATAGCAGCAACAATATGAAGACTTTTCCATATTTGAGCAGTTGTGATGTAAGCAACGGCGAGCCTGACGCCCAGACTGAACAAAACTTTTCCACAAAAGAAAATATGATTCCTGTCAGTCTGTAGAAGTAAAGAAGAGTCTTTAAAGAGCAAACACATTCAGAACCAAGAGACACTTTTAGTCATAATGTAGTTCACTGAGACTTTTTGCTTTGCTTTACTTGACATGTTCTCAAAAGTTTGTGTTTCCACGGCAAAATAGGTCATTTATTATATATTAAACTGAAAGAGGGAAGTGAAATCCTGTTCGTTACTTCTGTTTGTTCTGTTTTAGTAGGTCAAAGAAGTTATCCAAAGTTAAATATATCAAAAGCTAAATAATACAGGTTCAGTGGGTGTATTTATGGTGATCATAAAACCCTCCTCAGTTTGTTGATCCTCTGACTTTTCAGCCAGTGACAGGCACTTAAAACTAAAGCAGCTGGGCTAAAGGATGTGAAATCACTCTGCAGGATTTGTATTCTTTGTACGTTACTGTACACAACTTTTGAGCTGGCTCCCATTTCTTTATATTTTGCTTCTAAGAAACCAGACCTGTACATTTTTTCGAGTGGTCTCGAGCAACAGTTCACCAGGCTTTCTGAAGATCTCTCTAAGGTTTTCTTTGGACATTGGCTGCTTTTCCCAAACATATTCAGCACAGTGCTTGTACCTGACTGTTTTTGTTTGTTTGTTAAGTCACTTCACACTGACCTATGTATCATTCAAGCATAAAACAGGCAGCTAGCTCAAGGGATGAACAAATGTTGTGTCTACACATAACAGACAACTTAGCAAAGAACCAATTTCTATCTGTAGGCACTTTGTTACTAACAAAATGTCCTAAAATATCATATTTTTTACTCATTTCTTTAGTTGAATCTATGAAAAGTGCCAAAGATAACACAGTTAACAAATACAAAGGAGTATATTTGCACCAACAAGGGGATTCCCAAAGATCTATTAGCTGAAAACTCACCATGGTGTGCAGCATGTCATTAAACAAATTTGAGGAAACTGGACAAGCAGAGGACAGAAGAAGGCCTAAAAACTATCTACAGCAGGTGTACTTGATCTGAAAGTCATGTCCTTAAAAAATAAGAAGGAATCCAGCAAACAACTAACACAGGACTCATTTGATCTCTCAGTTGATCCATGTGCTGTTTGTCGAAGCCTCATCAGAAATAGTCTCAGTGGAAGAATGGCTGTTAAGAAGCCATTTTTAAGCAAGGGGAACAGAGAGAAAATGCTCAGATTTGCTCACACAAAAACCGGACTGAAAATTAGTGACAGCAGGTCTGATGGAGAGATGAATCCAAATTTGGAACTTTTGGTTTAAATTGCCATCAGTATGTATGGAGGAGGTCAGGAGAGAAGGAACAGTGAGTGTCTACAGCCATCTGTCATGGTTTGGAGCTGCATTTCTGGTAGTCGTGGATTGGCTTCCCCACAGCCCAGACCTCAACATGAATGAAGCAGTGTGGGATCATCTTGAGAGAACTGAAAAAAAAGGCAGAAACATCCAAAACATAAAGAAATGAGGGGTGATTTAAGACTTTGGCGCAGTACTGTAACTATGCACATAATAAAAAGGTATGGCATAGATTAGAGCAGCTTTAAACAATTACTCTGTTTTTCCAGCAATATACCACAGAAGCTTTGTTTGCGTAAAGGCCCAAGCTTCTTTATGTTTAAAAATACACTAGTTCATAAACAGCAATTATCCAAAATGTAAATCAAGTAATAAATAGAAATAATGAATCTGTTTGATCTGCGCGGGATGTCATTATGCTGTTGCAGATTGGGACAGACAGACAGACGGAGAGGCGACCACCCAGATGTTCACACAGAGCAGATTGTCTCAGTGTGAATAACCTGGAGCACATGAATATAAATCACCTGCACAGCACGCTGCTCATTTGGACTTTCTATAAGAGAACGTTTGCACACAGGCAGACGTTATAGGACATCGTTTTATTGCTAAATATGTCCCATTCAGGATCGGCCATCAGGTTACGACATCCGATTTGATTTGTCGATACGCTTGCGTTGATTACATGTGTCATAAATTAATCTGCATTTCACTTTACACTTTATTAAACTCATGAAAGCAAAGAATTCCTTCCAGGCATGGCAGGCAGAAAAAAGAAGTGTTTGCAGCAACATACAATTTGCTCTCCTCATGGACTCCACATGGTGCCTATGTAAGTAATCACAGGGCTCTGCAGGGGGTTAGGTGGTTATGATAGCGATAAAACTATTGCAGAATACATATTGTTTTATTTATTAAAGTTGAATTTTAGCATTCAGAGACTGGAAAATATTAAAAAGGATGAAAGAGTTGCATGTGACTCACTTCACCTAGAAACCCATGAATGACCTTAAGTTATGCTGATCACATGCTATAACCCCTTTTAAAAACTTCTTTTATCCCCAACACTTTCAATCTTGGTTCAAACTGTTGGTGAGAGAGAAAAATAGACAGCAATATGATGCTATGTTTGCTGCTTTATTGCTCCTAAAAGTTTAAACATCTTGTACTTTGTCAGAATTATGTATTTCTTTTAGGAGACATTCTTTCAGAATCAATGGCTACATAAAAGCAGTGCACATACTGTGGTTGCTTTGACTAAGGCGTGCTTTTTTAGTCCAAGTCTAAATGTTTCTCGCTGTTGCTAGCACGGAGGCATCCAATATATCTTGCCTTCCTGACAGCAGCTGCTCAGCTCCCAGACAGCCCACTGAGCCTCCTCTCTCCTCTGCATCTCCTCTTTATCAGGCCTGCTGTTGCCAGGCAGCTCCAGATTCTCATCTTTTTCTGGAATAACTAAGGGAATGCTGTGAGGGGGGGCGGGGCCTCGTTTGCACAGGAAGTGGTTCTTATCATAGCTCAGTCTGGGCTTGCGTCCCCTAAAATGGGCATCATGACAAGTGGAAATGGCTATTTGAGGATTTCCCATGTGGTTTTGTATTTAGGGTAAAGTGACAGTAGTAGCCTTGTGGTTTGTTTTGGTTTTCCCTTGGCATGGGTCAGAGGTCCATGGGAGCCTGAAGATGAACACAAGTCAGTTGAATACAGCAGTCAGGGCTGGTTCTGCTTTCTCTCTCCTTCTTTCTCTTTAGGGAGGCAAGTTTATTTTACCTTTCAAAGCCCTGTGCTCTTCCCCACACGCTCTTTTCTCTGTCATGCCAAACTTTGGAGAAAGCGGTCTAACACAGGCAACCAAGAAACCTGCAGCACTCCGGATTTTTTGCCACAGGCTGGACTGAGCTCAGAGGCAAAGCTGGGCACGGCTCCCGTGCTCACAAACTCACAAACACACAAACACGCATGACCGAGGGACTCTCGGGCACATTCATTCCCAGCTTAATAATCACGAAAGCTTCTTACCTTTGGCTGCTGTTTACAGGCTGACCATTGACCCCGTTGTCAAGGCTGAGTTTTAATATAAATAGGTGTAACCTCCGTGTGTCCATTTAAATAATGCTTGTAATTATTTGGGAGGTTTTGTGTTCTCGTTAACCTTTTCTTTTTTTGCCTTTGTTTCCACTGTGGGATCTCCTCATAAAAGTGGATCCAACTGGTAAAGCTGTGAAAATGCTTTATCTTTTAAAAGATAAACACACCCAGTCACAGAAGTCCCATTTTAGTCACTTTGTTTTGATTTAGTGCAACTTCCCCTCAACAAAGCGTGGCCTTTTAAAAAGGTTAACTCCACAGTCAGTTTTTCCTTTTTTTTAAATTTTACTTTAGTCAAGCTTGCACCACAACACTCACTCAGAGCCAACATCCACATGATCTTAAGCCGGAGTTCCCCATCCAATCAGACTCTAAATAGCCTGCATTTATGTAGCGCTTTTCTAGTCTTACAGGCCGCTCCGAGCGCTTTAATCCTACTTTTCAGCGTGAAGAAAAAGAGAAAAAAAAGCATCTCATTAAATGAACTTTGTGGAAACAAAGCAGCAATTAGAGGTGCTCTCTTTTAAATCGTCTCAGGGGAACGGCGTGTATATTTTTTGCATGTGACTGTGTCCAGGAGCGGTGTGCTGAATGAACCCAGCTCAAACAAACAACCCTCTTTGCCATCTTTAACACTCTCCTCCCATTTGTGTAGTGAGAGGGGGGAATGGAGCAGTTATTTAAAGCTACTGAGAGGAATGCTGGGGACTGCACCCACACCGAGAAGAGACCCTGTAGCTGTAGCGATTAGGAAGGGTAAACAGAATAACACGGCCTCCGCCAGCGCTGCCTCCTGCCCTGGCCTGAGACAGAGCGCCCTGCAGACATTACCTGCCACGCACTCCAGTGCTGAGTATCCCACAGCACAGGTATCTGACATAATCTCAGCAGAGCACAGTCAGCACTCTTACCTGCCTGCCCTGCAGTCCTTATAGCCGGGGCTTTTAGATAGTCATTAGATGACATCATCTGCACCGGTGCCAAGATTCTATCTGACTCTCTTGCTCTCTTTCCACAAAACGTATGTGCCAGAGGGGCGTGATGGGGTAACGCTGGATTTGTGCCCGCTAAAAAGCTGTGCAGTGTGGTTGCATATTTCCATGACATGTGAAAACCACATTGCGCAAGGCAGGGTTTGATTTAGATCTGGATAATTGCGGCCCTCCCTATACTCAGACTGATCCCCCTTAATGACGGCTGCTTCTGTTTCTCGGGAGCAGTCGTCGTTGTCATCATCCCGTCTCTGTAATGTTAACAAACTGTTGTTTTAGCCTTTGTGTGTGTGTGTGTGTGTGTGTGTGTGTGTGTGAGAGAGAGAGAGAGAGAGAGGTAATGAAAGCCTTCAGTGACAGTGCTGGACTCTGGCAAAGGGCAGCACTGTTGTTTGGATAGCTGAAAGTGAGGCCGTCCAGAGTTTCTGGGGGTTGATGGAGGAGCGGGAGCTCTACGGGGGGAGAGGAGGAGGAGGAGGAATGTGTACGCAGGTTTGTGTTTTCATAAGGCGGTGATTATGTCATTTACTCCCAGTGTCTGGCTCAGCTGCGGGAGTCTGACCCACTTCATGCGTCGTCCCTTGCTTGGCGTGGTATGTGGTCTCACAGTGCCAGTTGACGGTGGGCGTATTTGGGGACGTGGTTTGATGGTAAAGGGAAGCACGTCATATGATGATAGCCATTCTCTTCTTCTCGTTTTAAACACCGGCTCTTGTGGCAGCTGTTTATGGGAGCCGGTGTTGTTTAGTCACAGTTCTCTCAGGTCAATGAGAAGAAAAAAATATAACCAGAAATAATCCTGGAGGCACTTTTTAAAAGATGAAAACAGGGTCACGGGGTTAAATCTAGTTTTCCACTCGCAGGCATTAAGCTAGGTTGAGCTTCACCACTTTCATATTCCATAGTAGAATGAGACCACAGAGGCCATGAAAAACAAAGAAGCAGTGTTTATGTTTCACTGTGAACACTAAAGCTGACCTATTGTACCAAATATTCAGACTTTCTGCTGTAATCTTTGTAGCTGCTCTCAGCTCCTATATTCTGAATCAGGTTCGGCCTTGAATGTGGATGGATGGATTTAAAAGACTGCCCAATCAAGTCTGACAAATTATGTTTTTTAGTGGGTTTGCAGTTAGTTTACTTAGAACCTGATTTAGTGGCAGTACCCTCAAGCACCCGGCTGTGTTTGTGGAAACTAAACAACTGCATATGAAGCCAAGCCAAGCAACAGCCAATTAAAAGAAAGCTGACCTGAAAGAAGGGTGGCCTTAAGGCACCTTTTAAGGCTTAAATGGCTTGTTTTGGACCGTGGGTGAACCGAGAGGCTGCATTAAGGTACAGTATAAGAAAAATAAGCAGCTGTGACTCATACAAAGCTACTGACCCACTCTACTGTAGTAGAGTCCAGGACTATGAATATGGAGCGATAAATGAGGAAAAGGTCCACTTTAATAAACCACCAAGTGGAATTTTCATAAAATATTGATGAGAATTACTCACTACGTGAAAGAAAACATCCATCCATCCATTAAAAAAAAGCATGTTGGAGTACATTTTTAGATATTTCTACACTCAGTTTGATGTAATCATTACTTCTACTGAAGATAAACACCAACTACCAACTGTGTCATGCTTCACAATTACTCAGTAATAATTTGAAAGCTCCACCAGTCTAAAAACAACTCCTGGTGGTGTCACACTCTGTATTCCTGCAGCTGTACAGGCCAATAAGATCCGGGCATGTCGACCAAAAACCCATCCAGGGACTGAATCACAGTGAAAGTGACTCAGCGGGAGTCATCACCAACTTTCAGATGGGTTAGCTTGCTAAGTTTGGCCAGAGGACTGTAGTGAGAGACGGGGACAGATTGGGCCATTGTATCATCTGTATGGCTCAAGATTATGTGGGGTAGCTTTCAGTTCAGTGAGTTGCAGTCTGTAGGACTGTAATTTGTTGTTTTTGTGCTGGGAGGGTGCGGCTGCGGCTGAAAGGACGCCGTGGAGGGAGGGGGCTGATGATGCGTCATCTCCAGACAGACAGAAGTGAGTGGGTGGGTTTTTCACAGGGTACTCAAAGGGCAACTCTTTCTTTCTCTCTTTCTTTGTTTCTTTCTTTAACATCATTAAACTTTTCAGATCTTTCAATCTGATCGAGTCTTCCTGGGCTTTTTTTGGACATACTTGGATTCTTTTATGTCTTTCTCGTTACACTGGGCTTGCTTACGTAGGAGCTGAGGAATGTACCAATCTGTTTTTTTTTTCTTAAAGAAATAAGTGTCTGGGAATCGCAATATTCCACTTATTCTTTAGTCTGTGGATTTTACATCTCTCGTGTGGCTTTATTCCCTCACTTTAACATGTACTCGATATACATATATAATAAATACACTGTTCCCTCTCATTTGTCCATCACTTGAAGTGCTGATGATAAGAGCTTGAAGACAAGGAGTCTCCCCCCTGTCTCTTTGTGCTGTTCATGTCTTTCTTCTGAAGTCAGCGGTGGGTGGGAAAATTATAAGCTTCCTGACTCTTGGAACGTACGGGGAAGCTGGCATTCAAAATTAAATTAGGTTTTGAAAGCATAACAGCAAAGCACAAGGTCAACTTCAAATGCTCTCTTAGCTCCACTCCAACCACATTTTGGAAAGATAGATCAAAAATATGAAATGGCAGTGTGGTGTGTCTACATGATCTGAAGTGAATAAAGTTATCTATTAAAAACTTTATGTGGATCGATTTGGCATGGATTAGCAGTGAGTAATGTTGAAATCATCGACTGTTCTCTTCTTCTTCAGTTGTTTTTTAACATGTGGAAAATATTGTTCATGATAGAGTAGTTGCTTCAGATGCACATGTTCCACATCCCGCCACTGAGACAGCCAGCCCTGTTCATGCCTCACATTCATCTAGACCACCAAATAACTCTTAAGCATGTTTGATTTTTAATAACACACCACCTCTCGTCTCAGGAATGTGTTAGATCTGTAAAGACAAAGGTGTGGTGGAAAACAGAGGGCGTCTGTCTCAAAGAGGCTAAGCTAGCTGACAGACGGAGTCGCTGAGCAATTTTGGATCATAAATTCTGCCAATGAACTCCGAGGTGATGATTTAAAGGGAAAGTCCGCCGGAGAGTAAAACCCTTTGTTATGATCTCAGCTTTTAAACGTTGTGCCCATTTCAGCTTGTAATGTGGTGTAGTCGCTCCACCGCAGCAGCATTCTGAGGAGGCGATACACCCTTGACTTAATAGCACTCTCACACAAACAAACACACCCACTTACAAACAAAATCTGCAGGAAACATTAGTCTGTGCATGGCTCGAACTTAAAGGAAGGAGGAAGATGTGAAGCGGAGGTTTATACGTCAGTATAATAAAGGCATGAAGTGCAGGTGTAATACCACCTGCTGCCGGAGCTTTAACTTGATACGTAACTCTTGTGACCCTGGAAACCTTCCTCACCCCTGAGTCCGAGCAGAAAGTAGCGCTCATATTTTCACTTCTGTCTTATCATGAATAAACACGAATAAACACGTCACCCGGTGCCACTGGAAGCCAGGCATGCGCATGCATCACACTGACTCCACTGTTTTAGAGATGATGTTATATGCTTAAGGCCATGAGCTATTCAAAACCTTCATAGTTCCTCCTTCCTGAACACAGACTCAGTCATCCAGAGAATGCTGTTGCAGAATGCACTTTGTGCTGAACCCTCTTTGCTCCCGTATGCAGTCTTCATGTTCTGATAGATTTGACATCATATGCCTAAATGGTCCACTGAGTGATAAAGCCTCCTCCTGCAGAGTTTTTTTTTTTTTTTTTAACACTTGGCTGGTTGTTATGGAGGCATTTTTGTTTACCATGGAAAGGATCCCACGATCATCTACCAGACTTCAATAAGTCCTGAAACAGTTGCATCTTGGCTGCTTGTGTCGTCTTGCCACCCAGCAGACATCATGGCAGTATCTCTGGGCAGTTATAGCCAAAGTTACGAACACCTAAAAAAACCAAATTTACATGTTTATTTCTGCTGTTAAGTTAGGCATTTTAACACTATAACATGAGAGCTCAGGGGCTGACCAAGTTTTGAAGCCTGTCTGAAATGGCCTCTTGAGGATCTTCAGATTTTTGCTCTTTCACTTTGGCTTAATTTGAAATTTCCAGATGTTGCAGGTTGTTTTTTTTTTCTGTTAACTCGGACATTTCTGTTTAAAGCAGCATGAAATGCCTTTTGTAAATAAATATATGGGGTTTTTTTCTATGACATTACACAACAAAACGCTCACAGCAGCATGGAACACATAGAGAAGAACATCTTAATAGTTGTCAAGAAGCCCAAAAAGGAAGGAATAAGGTCATCTGCAATATCACAGCTGATGATATTTCCTACATCTATAGTCTCTCTTGCTGTTTAGGTGTGTCCGGATTTGATTTTAAAATGAAATTCTCTTCTTTTTTTTAAACTACAGTTTAATTAGAGCTGCAGGCTCACTTTGCTCTTCGTCAGGAGTATATTTTACAACCTTTCAAGGGTGGAGTTTGTTCCTTTAAACAGCCAGAAGACACAAACAACAGAGCGAGTTTTCCCTCCAAAAACTGGACTATCTGTCATAACAAATCAACGTAGAATTGTCATCTCTGTGTGCTGTGAATGACCCTTTTTTGGTGTTTTTGACTGTGTTTCTGTTTAAAATAGATAAACCAGTGTGTTTCACAACTCAGTGTAAAAATAGACCGGTCACAGAAACAACAGATGTGATATATATAATCATGCACCAAGCAGATGATGTGTGTTATCCACAGAGTATTGTTTGTGTAATCAGCATTGTTGCATGTAGCATGGCGCAGCGTCAGGCTAAAAACATCAAGAGGTTTTATTCACAGGACTCTATGGTCTGGTGTCCAAGAAATTCAACTCCAGGTATGAAAAATGTTCTCTCTTCTCTTTTTTGAGGAGCTAAGCCTGGATCAGGTCTCATTCAGACACATTCCCAGCTCAAGTCCAGACTGTCTACAGTTTGTCGTTTCCACAGCCTCTGTGCGTTTAGGTTGTGTAATCTAATGTAAGATTCGGGGGGAAAAATCCTCTGGCTCTATTTCTGTGTCTGCAATCTCAATTTTCAAGGCCCTCATTTTCCCAGTTTCCTCTCATTCGAAATCCAGTTCTGAGATGAAATGTGAACCTTGGAAACTGGAGCTCTTATGTCAGAGTTAAGTAGTCTTCAGTCTGTGCCTGAGCCTTTCCACCTGATTCTGCATGTTGCTGCCTGCACCAAGTCCTAGTGGTTAAAGTCCTCTGTCACAAAGTGTTATAGGCAGACTTCCTCTGAAGTGTCCATGTTGCTTCAGAGTGAAAATATTTTATGCCACTTGTTGGGTGTTTCATTGAAGTTCTTTCATTTTTCTGCCAGACTTTCACCATGTGAGGATGTCCCTGCTGTGCTTAAAGTGATCTAGTCCCCTAATTACCCCACAGCCCAGACTCCTCGGCAGTCCGCAACTAATTACTTCCACGTGTGCGAACCTGGCTCAGCAACAGTGAGAGGCCTCCTCTCCTCTCCTCTCCTCTCCTCTCCTCTCCTCTCCTCTCCTCTCCTCTCCTCTCCTCTTCAAAGTCAATGTTGTAGCGATACAGGAGTGGTAAGATCTATAGTGAATGTTTCTTTGGTGAAAAATGGATTTGAAGTTTTGAGTGATTAAGCAGAACTCATGCAGAAGAGATGGTGGACTCTATATTTAGGCAGAAGTCTGAAGCGGTGGTGAGGAGGAGGAAGACAACAGTGAGTGCATTTAACAAAGAGGCTGTAATTCAACTTCAAGTGACACGAAAAGAGACAAAGGAGGAAAACACGGCAGCAAAATAACCGAGAGGAAACCGTTCTGACAAAGGGAGCTGCATTAATAGGAGAAAAGTTTTGGATCTTGGTAATCGAAGGGAGGGTGTGAGGAAGTGAGAACAATGGAGCTGAAAAATGAAACAAAAACATTGTGTGAACACCACAAGTGAGCACCCTGTCATTTGAAGTCTAGTTTCTTTCTTGCTTGTTAGAAAATAACAGTTGCTTTCATCCAGTCAATTTTTTTTGTTTGTTTTCTTGACTAATTGGTTGGTTTATAACCTAAAAAAGGGCCTTAAATGCAGTTGGATTCTGTTGTTCAAACAGACCTCTAGCTTTTTTTAAATAAATGAATTGGTCAACATTTTGGAAAGCACACACATTCTTTTGGCAGAGACTTTGATGACAGCTAATAATACTCGTATTTTTCTCTTACATAAAAGACACATTAAAGACACAAGCACAGCATCATTAAAGCGCTTAACCTGATGAGTAGTGTCCACAGCTGCTTTTTAACCACAAACCTCTTGGGGTTTCCACAGGTTGCTGCCAGCTGCCTGATTTACTATCAAAATGTGTGAATTTATTAACCGACTGACTCCTTTTTTAAGCTCAGACACAGTATTTCTCTTACTGAAAAAAATTCTTATGTAATACAAGATGGAAAGCTTAGACTGTCTTAAAGATGAACATCTTTATGCGGCACTATGGAAAAAAATCGTGCACTTTATCAAACCTCTAAGCCCTGCCTTGAAGAAACACGCCTTTATTTTTTTTATTCATAGCTAGATTACTGTGTGAGCTTCATCATTCAGATGTTTCGTTCTAACAGTCACATTGTTATGTACCCTATATACACCTTTTCTGGATGTGTTTAGTTATAATGTGTCATTTTCCCAAAGCATCTGTTTCATGTCAATCATATTGCCATGACATCATCACACAGCTGCGGCTGCACACCTGTGATGTGAATCCCCTATTCCATCACATGAGATGATGCTGATGACTGCTGACGTCCGTCTGAGTACAGTGAACTTATTGTCATGTTGCAAGAAACCAGTTTGAGATGTTTTTAACTTTGTGGCATGGGGCGTTATCCTGCCTACGCTGTTGACACAGGACAGGATGGTTCCATGTTTTCATGTTGAGACTCATCGGACCAGGCAACATTTTTCCAATCTTTTATTTAAACGTTTTGATGAGCCTGTGTGAATTGTAGCCCCAGTTTTCTGTTCTCAGCTGAGACTTGCTGTGGTCTTCTGCTGTTGCAGCCCATCTGCTTCAGTGTCTCGTGACACCTTGTGCGTTCAGAGATGTTCCTCTGCATACCTTGATTGTAACAAGTGGCTGCTAACCTTACTGCTGCCTTCCTATCGACTTGAAGCAGTCATTCTCCCTTGACCTCTTACATCAACAAGGCATTTTCTGCCACAAACTGGATATTTTCTTTTTTTGGCTCACTGTCTGTAAACACTAGAGATGGCTGTGGAGTAAAATTTCAGCAGGTCAGCAGTTTCTAAAGCACTCAGCCCGTCTGGCACCAACAACCGTGGCAGTTTCAAACGATCTTTCTTTTCCTAGTTTGATGCACAGTTTGAACAAAATGTATTGATTTGGTTCCATGTGATTGACTGATAAGATTAAACAAGTTGCATTAATGAGCAGTCGAACTGCTGTGCCTAATGAAGTGGCCAGTGAGTATTTTTTGCTGTGTGATGTAATTGCAGCACATTTAATAATAACTGTCTTGATTTGCTCTTAAGTATACGTGTGGCTTATGATGTTAATTCATAATTGCAGTGCATGTGTTTGGAAGTCTTACTGATGCTCAGGTATCACAAACATTTGGGATGTTACAAAGACCTAACATGGATAGAAGCACAATAATGAGATGGCCTTCATGACTAAGCTTTCACTCCCTCTTCACTAGCTTGTTTGGGTTTTATCTTTCTCTGTGGATTCATCACTGCTTGCTGTTTTCTTACAGTCCTGCTCTCTCTCTCTCTTATCTCTTTCCTGCGATTGTTCTTATTGTGGGAATTTCAACAACTTTGCACTTAAATAAACACAGCGGGGAAGCTAATAAACCTGCAGCGAGTACTGTATATGCCTTTAAGGCCAGCCGCTTTCCCACGAACTTCAAGATCTTTCCCATATGCCGCAGTGAAGCCGTTATACAGATCAATGACTTTACCTGCTTTCTTGCTCAGGCCGACTGGCTGCAGGGACTCATTCTTTTTTTTATAGTGGCACGGTTCAAAGCGAAGATTTTACGCTGCCCTGCTTATGCTGCAAACCAGTTGGTCTGTCTTCCATACTTATGCTGTACATTACTGAATCATCAGGTTGTTCACATCACTCTATGAAAGATCATATAAAAGTCCGCCTCTGACTCAGAGGATCCTAAATCAGCACTTTCAGTCTGACAAGACTCATGAATACATATTGATGGATTTCAAAGTATGAAATACTTGTATTTCAGTGAATAAATGAATACATGCTTTATCAACTTATATTTCTAAGACTGCGCCTGTTGCCTTTTCCTCTCTGCAGTTGTGTGTCCCTTGACGTGTTTGAATGGAGGAGTATGCAGCTCGAGGAAGCACTGCCTGTGCCCTCCCGGCTTCACCGGTCGACTCTGCCAGTTTCCTCTTCAGCAAGCCCAGGCAGCGCGAGGCAACGAGCAGCCTGTGTACCCTGTAGCTTTAAAGCCAGACGGCCAGAAATTTGTGGAGTCAAGCATAAGCCGCAGCCAGTTTACACACACGTCGTCAATGTCAATCTTCAACGTCCCCTTATCACAGCCGGGGCATCACTCCTCAGAAGGTACCTATCGTCTGCCTCAGCACTTCTCACACTGTAATATCTCTTCTTCCCTTTCCTTTCATATCTGGTTTTTCTCTTCCAGTGCAGTTTAATGTACGTGTTCACCACACGCCAGACACCTCCGTAGTCATTCACTCACTCGACTCAACGGATATCAAACTTCCTCATAAGACGGGGACACGCCAGGTCCCGCTGAGGCGCAAACCAAAGGGGCGCTGCTTTCAAGAGACCACGCCCAAACAAGCCGTGAGTTCAGTTGTAGTAAGTTTTCTTCTTGAAATATAGGTGCGTTCCTTGTTTTTCCATTGTTAATGTTTCTTAATATTGGTCTTTTAGTGCAACAGCACCCCGCTTCCTGTTCTGACCAATCAGGAGGATTGCTGTGGGAGTGTGGGGAATTCATGGGGACAAAACAAATGTTACCAGTGCCCCAAATTACCAAGTGAGTACCTCAAGAAATGTCCTTTTTTACCAGCTTTGTAAATGTCACACATCTAGGGTTTATATCTTTCATCTTTATCTACAGTATTAAATTTTTTTTTTTTTTATCAACATCTTGTGTGTTCCCGGGAATAAAATTACTGTTTATTGAGCCAAAAATGTGAAGCATTCCCACCAATTTATACCTTCCACCTTCTGAAATTATGGCCCTGGATTAAAACAATCACTTTGTACCTCTATTAAAAAAACGAGTGTCTGAACGTCTACATGAAAGTTAGCGGTAAGGTGGGGGAAACGGAAGAAATTATGAGAATTACACACAGACAGTGAGACAGAAAAAGAGAATGTGGAAAATAACCCTCTAGTTAAGCATGTTCCTATGGGCCTGCCCAGTTCAGCGCTGTCATCACGCTGCAGAAGATCAAATTTCATGAAAATCTTGGCTACTCGTGCTTTTTCCACTCCGCTATTATTCCCTCTCTCCGTTCTGGCTTCAGACAATATGGCCTTTGACAAAACCTGATCCTGGTTAGTCTTTTAAAAGCTGTTTTTGCAAAAAGTGCTATCTGTTTTGTTACACCTGGTTCTATTTTTAATCTTTTATTTTGTTTTTCAATGGGATGATAAAGGTAAGCTGCGGTGTTGCCTCTGTTTCCATTGTGATTTCACAATGTGCAGTGTTTCCACGGCTCTGTCATAAAACTGCTTTGCATGTTTTTACTCCCTGATGGAAAGTTGAACAGTAAGAAGGAGGAGGAGAATACTGTGGTTTATTATTTCAGGTCTCATGAAAGAAAATTTAAGGCAGTTCTCTTGCAAGCTACCACCCCAAGACTTCAAACAACTATGATTAGAAAAGAAAACAAAAAGAAAGGGAAGGCTTGTCCAGACCTAAAAATGGAACTTAAACTAAAAAGTATTAAAGGAACATTGATCTGTATAACCACAGAATTAGACAAATACATAAAAAATGAGAAGTAGCAATTACTGAGACATAAATGTGCAGTTTTGTGCAGATGAAAACTTTTTTTTTGTTCCATGTCTTTTGTCCTGTCCCTTCAACCTGAACCAATCGCAGCAGATGGTTTCTTCCTGTTAAAAGGGAGTTTTCCCTTTCCACTGTCACCAAGTGCTTCCTCTTGATGACAGTTGCTCAAGTTTGGGTTTTTGTCTGTATTATTGTAGGCTCCTTACCTTACAACATAAAACTCCTTGATGCAACTGTTGTTGTGATTTATCACTATATAAATAAAACTGAATTGAACTGAATTGCAGGCAATAGTTTTTAACCATCTTCCATTGTAATCCATTGTCTTCTGCTTATCCCCTTCAGTCTGGTGTCTATCCCAGCTGTCATTGGGTGAGAGGTGTGGTACCCTCCAGATAGGTGGTCTGTCAAAAGGGGTTAACACAAAAAGACAGACACTCATTCATGCACTCATTCACACGTATGGGTGATTTAGAAACACCACTTCCACAGTCCAAACTCATGTTTCTGGACTGCCGTGTCTTTGGACTGTGGGAGACCTGCAGAGAGCCTCCACAGACACTGGGAGACAGCCCTGTCACTTAGCTCACAGTAAAAAGGTGCTTTCCCCAATTACTGACATTTAAAACTAGGACTTCTGTGTTTTTTCCTATCAAGAATTAAACTCCCACACACCTCTACAATAATTACAAAACTATTCTCACTTTTCTCACGCTTTGCTTGAAGGCTTTGATTGTGTGACAGTTGTTCGAAAAGTCATGGAAGCGGTTTTGTGCAGCAAAGAGTTTAAGAGAGAAGTGAAAACGTGTTGCAAGAACAGATAACCGGGACCACTACATTCAAAAGAAGGCTCTCATTTCCACCTGCAGTAAACTATAGGTAGTGTTGTGGCTTTAGTGTAGGAACTTCCTCCTGTTCTACCTGCTTGTGTGGAAAGCTGGGGGTGTGTAGAACAGCAGCCAGATCACTGGGCAGAACAGAACAGGCATTACAAAGGATACAGTATTGATTGTCAGACACAGCATGAAAGGAGAGGCAGGGGTGGAGCTGGGTTGCAAAACAGTTTGCAGATCTGTAGCAAGAGTAGGGAGACACTAAAGCCTTATATAAGATTTACTGATGAGATTTAGACGAGAATACCTGAGGTACAGGTGATGCGGGAGTTTCACAGCTGCTTGATTAGTTGTAAAGAGCTGTTGTAGTATTTGAAGTATACAAAATTGCAACTGCGGTGCATTTACCTGGTGGGTGCCTAAACATTTTGTATAATTTGATGTGAAACTCTCTGCTTTTCATATACCTTTACCTGTGTGCTCTGCTGTGTCTTTCCTCAGATGCATCAGTCAAACAGAACATTGTGGAAGACTATGGCTCTACCTGTCCCCAAGGCTATAAAAGATTCAACAGCACTCACTGTAAAGGTAAACTAGAGCCATGAAAAGTATTTTCCCCCTTCCTGAATTCTTACTTTAAACAATAAGTGTTAATATTCGACAAAGATAACCTGAGTAAATAGAAAATGCAGTTTTTAAAATATGACCTTAGTTAAGTTAGCCAAACCCTTTGTGAAAAAGTAATTCCCCTCAGTAATGATTACCAAGCCATTTCTAAGGCTTTTGGACTCTAGTGAACCACGGTGAGAGCCATTATCCACAAATGGAGAAATCTTGGTGCAGTAGTGAAGCTTCCCAGCAGTGGCCAGCTGACCAAAATTACTCCAAGAGCGCAGCGACGACTCATCCAGGAGGATCTTCAGGCATCACTTTCCATCTGTCAAGGTCAGAGATCATGTTTCAACAATAAGAAAGAGACTGGACAAAAAAGGCAGCCGTGTGAGAGTCCAAGGAGAAAACCATTGCTGACCACAAAGAGCACAAAGGCCCGTCTCAAATTTGGGTCACTCCATGTCAAACCAGCCATTTATTTAGAACATTCATTGCTTGAGCGTCATCTCCAATTTGCGTAAACATTTTATGGCCCACAGTTTGATGTAATAAGGTCAGTGAATTTTTTCCTTTATATATTAAATGTTTTTCAGGGTAATTTTGCTCTCTTTTTTAATTTGCAAAGTGTTCCATTGACCCACTCTCAAACCATTTTTTCACACATTAAAATCTGAGCCAATATTTGAACATGAATATTTCAAAAACAATTAAAGATAAAAGCCTGAAATTGTCCCTGATCTTTCTTAGCGTCAAAATGAGTCTGAATCTGTAATCTGGGACAGAGACATAATGTATGAATGTCTGAGTACTGGATAGTTAAAATATATATTGAAAAAAAAAAAAACCCCAAAAAACTTCAATCTGTCTTGTAAACTCTTCACATTGTAAAAGACGACTCTTTCTGAGTTATATTTAGTCGCATTTCATTATAATGCAAAATAAAACTTTTCATAAAGCAACTATTAGTCACAAAAATGAAAATGGTATTTTCATTCAACTTTCACGTTGGTTTGAACAAATACGACAAGTCATATCACAAAAAATCATCAGTAGATTGTCTAATATGAAGAGAACAAAATTCTGGAGTTTCTTCTTGTTGTCCAATTTGCATAAAACATGTTATAGTTGTAAGAGGTGAAGTCTGATTAAAAAACAAACACAACATTTCATGAAAAGAACATCAAACAGTCTGAGGTGGCAGTGTGAGGGAACCATGAATTCTGCTTTCAACCAGAAAACCCTGAATGAGAACGTCTGACCCTCAGTTTGTGTCTTGAAGCACAAACGCACTCGGGTTAGCAGGAGAACAACGATCCGAAACAAACTAGCAAGTCCACCGTAAAGGTTTTGGACCCGCCTAATCAAAGTTCGATTGATATGCTTTGGCATGACTTCAACCTGGCCGTTAGGGCCCTCAGTGTGGCCCGTGAAAGACTCATTGCCAGTCATCACAAACACCTGACTGCAGTTATTGCTGTTCTTTAGGGGTCAATTACTTTTTCACAGAGATCCAAGTAGGTAACATAATTTAAAAACTACATTTTGGGTTTACTCAGGTTGTCCTTGTTTAATATTAAAATTTGTTCAGTGAGCTGAAAGATTTACGTAAATGTGCAAAAACAAATTTAAAACTCAGGAAGGGGCCAAATACTTTTTTACAGTATCCAGGAGTAGCTTATAACAAGGAAAAGAACAGTTTAAAGCCAAGTTTAGGAGTTGTTTCTGCCATTTTAATTTTAATCGTATCTTTTCTTCCACCTGACCTGCTGACCCTGAAGATATCAACGAGTGCTCCATGCAGGGCGTCTGTCAGAACGGAGACTGTTTGAACACACTGGGCAGCTTCAAGTGTTCCTGCAAATCTGGCTTTGTCTTGGAGAGAAATCGATGTGTTGGTGAATAAAAACCCTCTCTGGCTTTTTATTGCACAGCCACAAAGCACAAGACATGAAACAATCGTTCCCAACTTGTAATGTATTGTCGGGATAGATTGCCACAACACTTTTCTCCTGTGTTAGAGTATCCACCTCTGGGTCAGTGCTTCCGGATAGCATCCAACGACAGGAGCTGCAATTACCCACTGCCGACCCCCCACACCCAGGTGGTATGCTGCTGCACAGTGGGCAAAGCCTGGGGCCGAAACTGTGAAAGATGTCCCGAGGAGGGCACAGGTGAGTCAGTTTACGAGTTTTACTTCCTGCCACGTCGAGCGTCGTGTTCGTTTTTGTCACGGGGACATCAGTCCGCTCACTGCACACCAGCATATTCTAGAAACAAAGTTACTTATTTATGATCAACAGAGAATTCCTCTTTAAATAAATAATCATTATTTTCATTTAGCTAGATATATTGTAGAGATTTTTCCAGGTCATTATGCAGCTCAGCTCTTCATTCTTGATGACATGATAGTTTGAAATAGAAATAATAATAACAAAAGAAAGCGTTCGAGCTTTCCATTTTGTTGCCCATGCTTGAAGATACAGTTTGCTGCTGTGTTTGATAATTAGTTAAAATAGTTGCACAAAATAAATCGTTACAGCTTCTCAGATGTAAACAGTTTCTGCTCTCCTCAGTCTGATGGGATGAATAGAATAAGAAAAAAAAGCAGGATATTTTGAACTGTTAGGCCATTAAGTGAACTAAGTAGAATATACTTAATTTTCTTTTCATAATTTAATTTAAAAAGATAAACATTCATACACTGCTCAAAACAAATTAAAGTCAAACTATGAAAACATATAAGAGCTCAGTGGGGAAATACACCCATGCTGGATATCTATACTGATATGGACAGGGCAATGTGTTAGGAATGAAAGGATGCCACATCATTTGATGATGAAATAAAAATGATTGACCTGCAAAAGGCTGAATTCAAAGATCCCTGAAAAAAGGTTGAAAATTATGCAGTAGGCTGGTCCAGTAGGCTCTGCTGAGATTTCACTGCAGCAGCTCAGAATGGTAGTTTGTATGGCCCCCATGTGCTGGCATGCCTGACAACATCTGGGCACGCTCCTAATGGGAGGACAGACGGTGTCCTGGTGGAATCTCTGCTAGATCTGGATCAGGTCATCACTGAGCTCTTGGACAGTACAACCTGTTGGTGCCAGATAAACTGAAATAGAGTTGTTTTATTGGATTTAGGTGAGGCGACCGTTGGGGCTTTGTGATTGGTGTCTGATCCATCCTCCAGGAACTGCCTGCATACTCCACATGAGGAGTATTGGGTCTGAAAATAGGTCCAAGGATGTCATCCTGATGCCTAATGGCAGTCAGGCCTGTAGATTTGTGTGTGTCCCTTTGTGTCAATAGGACTTCACCATGCCAGGCAGGGAGCACAAGGCCCAATAAAGCACATCAGGCCATAAGGCCACCCTCATGAAGTCTCTGTTTCTGATTGTTTGGTCAGAGACATTCACACCAGTGATCTGCTGGAGGTCATTTTGTGACCCTAGCAGTACTCATCCTGTCCCTCCTTCCACTAAGCACTTGATACCGGTCCTGCTGATGGGGAAAATGTCAGCGTTTTGGGGGTTGTCTCATTGTTGCCCTTTGAGTGCACCTGGTATTAATTTCATTACCACCATTCACCCCCTCTGTTACTCAACTGACCAGATCAATTATTTTTAAGCAGTGTAGTTTCTTTCTCTCTTAAAGTTACAAAACCTGTATTTTGGGATTTCATTATGCTTTTTAAACTATTTCTCTTTGCAGGGTTGGAGTCCAAAATGCAGTTTTTTGGTTGTACTTAAACATATCAACGGAGTGATTCTCTAAACTTACTATTAGTATGCTGAACCTATTTTACAGGGTGTGAGAATTAAAGCAACATTTAAGTCCTCTCCTCTTTTTTCCTCCCGACGGCATTCAGTGGCCTTCAAAAAACTCTGCCCTGCTGGGAAAGGCTACTTTTTGCAAAACATAAGAGAGACGGTGCAAATCACCGTCCCCAGCGACCATGAAAACCAAGGTAAGTGCACAAAGAATCTCTTTGCAATTTTTAGAAAAATCTTTATATTAATCATGTGAATTGAGAGCTTAAATTTCCCTTTATTGCCATTTCTTTCAGAGCACACCAAGAGGGTAAGATATAATTTCTACATTTTAATACAGTAATAAAAAGCAATCACTGTTGCCGTTTAAAAATCAGATCGTCTCTTCCAATCAGATTCATGCAGAGACAACGACCACTGCGCACCAGGTCCCCACCAGCACCACCCGTCCTCGTGTGCCTGGTAAGCGCACCTCGAGGGTTGCCTGCATGAGTCATACATATGAAAAATAAATAAATTTATTCTCTAAATGCACACTGCAGGGAACATCTGTAGACATTGTAGACTGAATGCTGTGAAGAATGATCAAACATCAGGACTTGAACATGTCATACATCCTCCTGAAGTCTGCCCACTTCATTTCTCCACAGTTATTAAACCCACCCCGCCGACAATCATCCGAATGACCCCCGGCAATGACCCCTTTGAAACACAAACAAAAGTCTTCCGTGAGTCTCAAACACAAGCCATCAAACCAGCTTAAAAAAATCTCTTTCTATTAATCTCTTAAAGGGTTCTGAATATAAATGCTGGCTCATGTTTCATGCACCACAAGGGTAGAAAAATCCAGCTCTCCACATTCCCCAGTAAGAGAAGATCCCCTGATGAGCGCTTGTTTCTCACAAATGACATGTTGACTTTCTCCGTGTGGTGAACAGCATTTGTCATGTGATGCACTCCATTTTTTTTAATAATTTTTTTTATTGTGCATTGTTTTAGCACTCCACTTTAAAGGCTAAAACAATCCACAGTCTCATACGTAAACAAAAAAAGGGGGGGGGGGATAAGTCAAGTAAGCCAAATCTGATCTGACGCATGCTTTGCTTTAGTGATTACCTGATGCTTTGGGGCACCGTGCATGTCACATGCATTCAACCATGAAGCATGAACCAGCCTCAAGGCCATGTTTACAGTCTCTCGGTTCTATGGAGGTGAAGTGTGCTGGTATTTAAGAGCAGGTTAGCTGATACACACTCCATTTCCATAAAATGAAAATGAAAAAAAATGTGCCGAATGATAGCAGGAATCCAAAGCACTCACAGGGCTCAGCTTTTGTGTTTCTGCTGCTTTCATCTGGTCTGTCTTCTATGCAGATGTATGACTTTTTTTAGAGTCTTCCTTGAGTGTAATTTCTCTTTCATGGCAGCTTCAGTCGGTCTTTTTCTATTCAGCTTTGTCACTGGCTTTAATTTGGAAAAAGTCTGACGCATTTCAGTGTCTGCTAGAATGCAAACAAAGCCAGTGACAGAAAAATGTAGGCATGGCATGGACATTTTCAGCTTTCTGCATCTATGTATCCATATATATGCATGTATATATATATATGACGTCGTTCTTTGTTTCCTCCTTGAAGCACCGACAGATGAATGCAGGCTGAGCAGAAACATTTGTGGTCATGGAGAATGTGAGAACAGCCTGACCGGGCACATCTGTCACTGCCATCCTGGCTACCATTTCAACCCGCAGAGGAACATCTGTGAGGGTAAGAGACAATGGTAGAGACAGGAGGTGCCAGCAGAGAGTAGTTTCTTACATATGAGTGTGTGAACTTTGGTTTTTTTTCAAGCAATATTTCTCATATAGGAATGGAAAGGCACAGCTTTTAGAGAATAAAAACTATTATGTAAAATATTATGTAAAAAAACAACAACGACAACAAAAATCTCTTTTTGAGAAACATTACAGTGGCTGCAAGAGCTCAACACATTGCAACTTACAAAATACCTGCAAATAGATTAAACACAAAATACACTGAGCATCTTCATCAGTATAACAACATACGACTAAATACAGAAATACTCTCCAAACCAGATGACAAAGGTTTCCAGGTGACACAAAGATGTGTTAAAGTCTGCTTGTCATTAATGTTTTGTGACTTTTGACATTATTAAAGTCAACAGCAGTGTTAGAATTTCAGCTAAAATGGAACCAACTTCATTTTCAAATGTGTTCAAAGTCATAAAACACTGAATGGCAAAATGACACATCCCAAACCAAAGTAAGAACTTATTTGTGCCCTGGAAACATTTCTGCTATTTGAGGCGTATTTCACTGATTGCATGTGTTTTCCTGAGGTGCTGTGCCTTGAGCTGTTTCAGGTGTAAAAATAGACACATAACAGGAATATTTTACATGTTATCTATTTCCTGTTATAGCAGAAATAGCAGCTGTATTGAATTGTATTTGAACTCAAATTTCATGGTGCAGGCCTATTCACACTGAACAGCTACTTTTACACCTGTAACTATTAGCTCCCATGATGCTAATAGTCTGTCATGTATCTTTTTGCTGGGTGCAGTCATTTTCCGTACTTTTCAGCAAGTCTCACGTGCGTCTCCTTGGCGCTCTAAGCCCATTCTTCTTTAGCAAATCTTTAGATTTGATCCTCCAGATTTGATGGTCTCCTTTAGTTCACCCCACAGATTCTCAATGGGATTCAAGTCAGGGCTTTGACAGGCCAGTAGGCAATGTTCACTTTGGTCTTCTGGAGGGAGGAGGTAGTTAAGGGGTCACATATGTTGTTGTTTTGTTGGACCACCAAAGCAAAGACACAGCTCGAGGTTGTCTTTAAAAATTTCTTATTTCATGATTCTTTCCACCTCAACAAGATTCCCAGTTCCAGACACACTAAAGCATACCCACATCATAATACTCCCACCACTATGTTACACTGACCGGACGGTGTTTCCAGTATGGATAATCTTTCTCCAGGTTGTCCTTAGCATACTTCAGTCTAGCTTGAAGGTGTCTCCTCTGCAGAAGTGGAGTTTTTCTTTACTCTGATGCCTCATAGTCCGTTCCTCCCCACAGTTCTGGTTTCTGATTTGGCTGAGTCATTCAAATGTCTTTGAAGTTGGGTCTTTGAAACTCTCACTAGTTTTCTTTAGAGTCTTTGAAATCTTTCACTTCCTACCTCTGTCACACTTGTTCGGTACTGTGTGTCTCTCTTTGAATTTATAGATGATGCTTCTCAACCCAGTTCTTGACATTTGATAACTTTACATATACATCTCCTGCTTTGTGAGCATCAACAATTCTTTTTCTTTCAGTCTAAACTGATTTCTTTGGTTTTTGGCACAATGTTTTCTCCAATTAAAATCAATTTTAACTTTCTTTATTAAAAAGTTAAAGCTTATCATTGCAATAAAAGGTTCAGCTATATTATTGACCCTGGTAATTTATTTTTTCTGAAATAATTCTATTATTGTGTGCAAATAGAAATAATGTATGCTTTCTTAAGGAAACGGGTATGTTTATAATTTCTATGATGAAAAACTCATATGTTTAGCCACTATGCTTTTAATCTCCTGATTTTTTTAACTGAGTAAAAGCCACTTGATCTCGCCAAAGGACTGACATTCATTCGTCATGAAAAACTCCAGCCATCTGTCCCTTAAGCTCTATGAGCCTTTGCTGTCTGTCTGTATTAAATACTGCTTTCACTTGACTCATTCTCTCACTCCTGTTGTCTAGATGATAATGAATGTGAGTCAGAGCCGTGCGGCCATGGCAGAGGCTATTGCGTCAACACAGAGGGAGCATACAAATGCTTCTGTCGCCCAGGCTACAAACACATGGTGCAGCATGGTAGACTTAAGTGTGTAGGTAAGTTAAGCTGAGCCTTTTCAATGTTAAAATGATTTTTTTCTATATCCCTGCACTGACTCTGACCTTTCTGTGTTGCAGATGTGGATGAGTGCTTTAGCCAGGACATCTGTGGTATCGGGGGTCGTTGTGTGAACCTACCAGGCTCTTATAAATGTGAATGTCACAGCGGTTTTAGGAGCAAGTCACACCGTAGTCCAGCCTGTGAAGGTACAAAAATACAGGTTATTGTGACACTGTGCATACTAGAGCACAGGCCTCCCACTGACACAGCACCTACTATGTGTGTTGCTACAATATGCATTCATCCGTGCTCTGCTTGTTAATATGTGCACAGCTAGACGGTGTGTAAGCTTCTCCACATCTTTTTCAGACATAAATGAGTGTTTGAATCCCGACACTTGCCCCAATGAACAATGTGAGAACACGCCAGGCTCCTACGAGTGTGTCCCCTGCTTGCCTGGTCATGAAGCCCGTGCTGGCATCTGCTATGGTAAGTGCAGCTCTGCCATACAGCAAAACTGATCACTAGTGGCCTTTTATCATCACACTAAAACTTTAAGAAAACCAAAACCTGCTGAGATTGAGACACAAAAAAAAAAGCGTGACATTCATTTGCCGCCTTGTAATTTATGGAATAAATCAAGGTCAAGGTTTGGAGTGTGCACAGTAAGGACCTAAATGCAGGATGCAAGAGCAGAGTTTAAAACCAAAAAGCAAGACATTTATTTGGCTTTAGTTTCCTCCCTGTGTCTGCGTCGGTCCTCCTACAGTCCAAGCACATGCACTTAGATTAAATGATAACTCGAAATTGGCTGTGAATTTAAGCGTGAATGTCCCTCTCTCTGGTGACCTGTCTTATGACAGCTGAGTTATGCTCAAGAACAAAATGATTGGATGGAAACAGTATGACATGACTGGGTTCAAAAGTGGACTGAGGCAGTAAATACACAACAACACACAGAAGGCAATTAGGGGAAGTGACAGCACCTGGGAAACTAATCAAAGACACAGGAAGTAGAACTAAGAACAAGGCACATGAGATTCACAAAATAAGACAAGAAGTCACACAACAGGATTCGGCAGTGAGGCAGACAGGATTAGGACCCAAATGCAGTCTCTGGAAACCAGGAATGAGCTCAAAAGCACAGCTTTATTGCTGGAAGTCCACAGGAAAACAAATCCAAAAACAGCTACTGGGCAAGAACTTGATTCTTGAAGTAAAACACAGGAGATACAGGGCAAAGGAACACACTACCATGAGGGAATACACAACAAAGAATAAATACACACGACATAATGAGGGGTGAGGAAACAGGTGGGACTAATCACTGAGGACGAGCTGAGGGAAGTAGAACTAAACACAAAACACAGGAGACAAGAGATTGTCAAAATAAAACAGGAAATAAATAACACTGAGACAGACTCAAACATCCAAACCTGACATGGAAACAGGGCTGACTTCCCACAGGAGAGCTAAAAGCCAAAACACAGAGATGAGGCTAGGAGAGAATGGACAGGAAAGGTAACTAGCAGCATAGGAAACAAAGCTCTGAAGCACTAGGAAATGATATCATACTCAAAGGACTAAATATAGAACTTGAACATAAATCACATGTCAAATCCCCAAAAATAAATGGCAAATACTTCCAGTAGGAATTTGTAGTAGAGTGACAGGAACGGTTATCAAGTCTTGTCAAACCCAAACATCAAGATAATATGCAGGTAAACTCAGCAAGAATGCAAAGAAGAAACAGCGGTCTGTGGCTACTGCATCACACTAAGTTGTCTGGATCTCTCCCACGTTTCACCAGATATTAATGAGTGTCAGAAGCCTGGCATCTGCCCTAACGGTCACTGTGAGAACCTGGCTGGTACCTACCGCTGCCTGTGCAACGAGGGCTTCCTCCCATCTGTAGACAGCAAAGGTTGCACTGGTAAGTAATGCTTTTGTCACTTGGAACAAGCCTGTCTTAAAACTGAGCAACCTCATTCCCACAAGCGCATTTTAATGAGGAGTTGTCAATAAAAGAAGGTGTGTTTGCACCAGCTGGGTTCACTGAAATGATTTCTCCCACGCAGACATCGATGAGTGTGCGGACATTCGGCTGTGCGCGAACGGCCGCTGCATCAATACTGACGGCTCCTTCAAATGCCATTGCTACCCAGGATACCAGCGCACACAAGAGGGCAGCCACTGTGAAGGCATGAAACCATACACTCAGATAGTGCTGACAGTGAAATGCAATCTTTTAACCACCTGCTTTTATTAAGAGCACATAAAAAAAGTTCAGTGAAGCCTTGACCAGTTCGAAGAAAGAGCAGAGCTTCAGCTTCCCATCACATGCTTCACATGCTTCACATTCTGGCGCTGTTTTTGTTTCCTTCCCGTCAGATATCAACGAGTGTAAAAATCCATCAAGCTGTCATGGGGGCCGCTGTATCAACAAGATGGGTACATACCACTGTGAGTGCCAGCAGGGGTACAAACTGGTCGGAGGCAGGGAATGCCAAGGTCAGTCAGTCACGTCATGTTTTAACCAGAAAACAGGATTGTGTGTAATAAATGATAATGTTGTGAATTGGATTGAACACCACGTTTTGCCTTTTAATTAAAATTCTGAAAGGTCGTCATTTTCGTGAATCATTTTATGAAGCTGTGGTAAATGTTTGAAAATGCACAAACAGCACACTTTCTTCTTACTCACAACTCAGGTGTTGTATAAATTCCCATATTTAGAGCAGCCCGTCTGATTTCTCTTTCAGACATTGATGAATGTGCCTTGGACAGAAGTCTCTGCCAGCCCTACGGCTTTTGTGGGAACAAACCGGGCTCGTACGAGTGTGTCTGCAATCACGGTTACATCCTCTCAGAGGATAGACACTACTGTGAGCGTAAGTCTGCTCTGATTTCCTCAGAAGACATAAATCATCATATTCTGTATCTGTATGAGCTGTTAAGGTCAAAAAGAAAGGGTATCTGGGCTTTGCATTATAGTAGGGTCTATCTTGATGTGATTTGTGGTGATTTGGTGCTATATAAATAAAATTGAACTGAGTTAAACCCAAGGCCGTTTGTAGCCCAGTGAAGTCTCTGGAAATCCACACTAAACCCTCCTCATGCCCCCACAACAGCTGTTCGAGTTGTGATGGATGAGAAGAAAGAGTGCTACCTGAACCTCGATGACACCGTTTTCTGCGATAGCGTCCTGGCCACCAATGTCACCAAGCAGGAGTGCTGCTGCTCCATCGGAGTCGGATGGGGAGATCACTGTGAGATCTATCCCTGTCCTGTCTCCCATTCAGGTAAATGTGAACCTTACCATGTACACAAAAAGCAAGTCAACTTATACTTGTGTTCAGTAAATAGTGGACATTGCATCATGTACTGTGAATTCAACTTTTACTTCTCCAACCCAGCCGAGTTCCACGACCTTTGTCCAAATGGGCAGGGTCTCTACTATGAAGAGCGTCTCCAGTACAACCTCCCAGCCTACCAGGGTAGGTATTGTGTAAAGTCAGAGCCAAGATCACATACTGCACACCAGAATTACAGAGTGCTTAATCCATTCTGTGATGTTAAAACAATCTGAGTACCACTTTAATCAGCTGCAGAGCCTTTGTTTCATCCATGTCCAAAGAAGCTGACAGTTTCTAATGTTTGCTGTTAGTCACAGTTGTCAGTTAATCCCTCTGAGAATCAGCTGTGAATCTGCCGCTCAGGAAGCAATCTTTCTCTCCTTGTCCACAGATATTGACGAGTGTTCCTTGTTTGCCGAAGAAATCTGTAAGAAAGGTCGCTGTGAGAACACGCTTCCAGGCTACGAGTGCTACTGTCAACAGGGCTTCTACTATGATAGCAACCTCCTTGAGTGCATTGGTAAATCCCTCACATAAAAATATGTATTAAAGGTTCATTTTGAAAATCCATAACAGAGATTTTTAGGTTCTTTCTAAAAGATGTTTGATGGATTCTTTTCTTGTTCTTCCCCAGATGTGAACGAATGTCATGATGAGTCTATGTGTACTAATGGCCGGTGCATCAACACTGAAGGGTCCTTCTACTGCTACTGCAATCAACCCTGGGTCCCAGACTCCAACAGGAAAAAGTGCGTAATGGTAACAGTAGCAGGTTAGTATCTTCGCCCAGCTTAAACTGCATTTATCAGGATACTATAGGAATAATCCTGAACACCGTTTGTTTTGGGTTTTTTGCACAGATGTGAATGAGTGTGAGAACCCAGAAAACTGCAAAAATGGCCGCTGCGTGGACACCCCGGGCTCCTATTACTGCATCTGCTCTCCACCCTGGACCCTGGCCACTGACCGCAACAGTTGTGTGACTCCTGAGGAGCAGGCTGGTGAGTGCAGACTCCCTGCAGTGGGAGAGACCAGTGATCAGTGTTATATGTTACGTAAGTGTTTTATGTAAGACAAAATATTTCTGTGCCTGGTTAAAATGAATAACGTCTGTGAGCCATTTTAGGTTACTGGTTTGATATGTGCTGGTTACTGCAGCTGCACTGCATCATGCACATATCAAATCCCACTCTCTCCTCACATCATATATCAATATACACTCTGAAAGCCTTTGGGGGGTTATATTTACGCTTCACTCCCCAATTTTTGTATATTATATTTGCAGGGAGTGATGGTCTTGGAGCCTAGGTGCAAAACTAATATATTCTGCTGCTGCTGCTGTAATAAATGTGTCATTTCAAACACACAATACTGTGCAAAAGTCTTGACTCACCCCTCCTTTCTTTATGCTTTGTTTGCAAGGAGTCAGACCTTTCTCGTAGTGATCTTGAGCAGTAGTTTTCCATACTTTTAGGAGGTCTTTCAATGTTCTTCTTGGCTAATCAGCTGCTTTTTCACTTATTTTCAATCTAGTCCTTGCACCTGTCCATTTTCAGAGAAGTGTTTCTTTTATTTGTTAAGCCATTTAACACTGATCAAGCATAAAAAGGCACCCAACTCAAGGGATCTACCACTGTTGTGTCTACAGAACCAATTTTAAATTATTCTAAATCTTTATTTACTTTATTACCAGGAACCTGTATTTTTGCACCAGCCAGATGATCATTAAAGAGCTATTAGCCAAAGATTTGGTGTATTTTGGCATGGTGTGCAGTGTGTCCTTAAAATATCTGAAGAAACTCGACAAGTTGTTCTGTCTCATCTATAGCAGATGGACGTTATCTGAACCTCACGTCCTTAATAAATAGGGGGGGAAAAATCCAGCAAAGACTTGGCACAGTGATGCATATGGCTCATGAGTGAAGCCTCATCAGAATCAGTCTCAGTGCTATCAAGAAGCCAGTCTGATTGAATAATAAATCCAAATTTGAAAATTATGATTCAAATCATCATCACTGTGTTCGCTGGAAGTAAGGAGGGAGGTATCACAGAAGAAATTACAAGAAAGCTCTTCTAAGAGGGTTCAGGCTGTGCTGAAGAATAAAGGTCGGCCAACTCTACAGTTATGTTAACACACGCTTCAATAATTAGCTACAACCATTTCCCATTTTTCTAGAAAAATATATAATGTTATGAGACTCAAGACTTTTGCACAATACTGTAAATTGTCTGACTGTGTTTTGTTTTGTTTTTTTACATGTAGCAATGGTGATATACTGAGAGTGATGTTTTATCAAGTCAACAGAGCTAAACCATATAAAGATTAAAACCTTGTGCTTGTGCTGTCCACGTAAATCAGTTGTGAATTTCACAACAACCTGTGAGGTTGTGCTTGTGATGGAAAAATGTTATATTTAGACTGCAGACAACTGTCTCAGTCCAGTGCTGTAACAGACAGAGTTGTTAAAAATAGCCTCCTTTTCCTCTACAAGTATTAGGTTTGGCTTTAATACTGCTTACATGTTCTCTAATCTAGATAACTCCAGTCAGCGGTTGTCTTTGTGATGTCCAGTGTGATTGCTGCTTGGATCTGTGGCTCATCAGTGTCAAACATTGAACAAATATTACATTTGTTAAGGAGAAATTTGCATGTTGATGAGATTTTTGAAGTAGTCACTTTGTTTTTTATACTGGAAAAAAGAAGGTTTTGAGTTCCTGGTGTTACACAACGCTTGAAAAGAATGACTTATCATGTAGCTGTTTCATAAATCTTGAAGTTAATGTTGTGGATGGAAAAAATAACTGGGCTTTCATCTGGTCATCACTCAGTGCTGAGCTGCATCAGCTACCAGATAGGCCTAGCTGTCCCATGGAGTGTAAGTTTGCTAATATCATGTGGTGGAAAAATCCGTGTTATACAGGAAAATAGCTTTTTTTCTCATTATGACCAAAGGCTGAGGACTTGCAGTTAGAATTACAATTGCAAAGCAAATGCAGTAAAACAGTTGTATTGAAAATCAGCAGTGAAGAATGACTTTAGGGGGGCAGTACGATGAACATACTGCCAGAATTCCTGTGTAAATGTGGTCAGTCTTTTAAAGTGGGCTCTCAACACCATGTGTATCCTTGTTTTGTTTGTTATACTATAGTTATGCACACAACCAAACTGTGGGTTTGGAGTGTGTCTCATGTTGCAGCAATGACGCACCATTGCACATGTGCAGATGATGTTCACAGAGGCACTTTGCTGCTGAATAAGGTACAGTTGAGACATAGATGGTTGCCTCAAATTTGAGATCGGTTCTGTCCCACAGAATGGAGGATTACACCTTACAGGTGACATGGGAAGCAATAGCTCATACTGGAGGAGTTCAGGTAACACAGGATCATATTAAGAATCTTGACACTGACCTGTGCTTCGGGACATTGGCTCCAATAAAGCTGACCAGCTCTCATGTTAGCAACAAAAGTAAAATGCTAAGTGCACATGAATTGTCAATTTAAGTCCCACCAGTAGTCAAAAACCTCAAGCAGGATACAAGCAGTCAAAATCCCTGAAATTTAAAGAACTCTACCAAGACCAATCCATTGCATCATGTCATCGAAACAAGGCTCTAGCAGCTCCTGGAATGTCCACCTCAGTTTTTGGTGGCTGACATGCTAGAGTTGCAAAAATAGAGAAAGCTTCTTAGATAACATGACCGAAGTATAAATGGTTTGGGTCTGCCTGTTACCACCACAACCACGACATAAATAAATTACTCAGGAACAGGTGGATGGATACTGATGAGTTTAAAATAAACTTACTTCTACATATGCTCTTGTCATAAAATGTTAATTTTGGAAAGCATAAGGCCTGTGTAAAATAGTTTGTAACTGTATGCTTTTCACAAAATCCTTGGTACTTCGGTACTGATAATAGTATGAAGAGTATGAAACTGAAAACTGTGAAAATCCACTGTGATTAGGTCTCTATTTTAAGCATCGCTTTTAAGTATGTAGTAAAACCCAATTATGTAGGTTCTAGTCTAGTCCCATCATATTTGGTTGAATTCAAGCTTCAAGGAAAAGAACAGAGATTTAAAGTAATAATAAACAGAACTCCAATCCAGGTAAATGACCTACAGTGGGGAAAATAATTATTATAAGTTTGCTTACTTGCAAAGAAATGAACAGTCTCTGATTTTTATGGTACACACAGATTGCAATCAGTCAATCAATTTGAGATTCTCCTGATCTCAACGTGTTATGTGTATAAAACACACGTGTCCACAGAATCAGTTTCTTCCAATCAAACCTCTCCACCACCATGGAGAGGTAAGACAAAAGAGCTGTCAAAGGACATCAGGGACATTTTTGACCTGCACAAAGCTGGAATGGATGACAAGACCATCAGTAAGAAGCTTGGTGAGAAGCTGCCAGCTGTTAGTGTTATTATTCAGAAATGGAAGAAATCTAAAATGACCATCAATCGGCCTCGGTCTGGAGCTCCGTAAAAGATCTTGCTTCATACGGTGAGGATGATGAGGAGAAAGGTGGTGAATCAGCCCAAAACTACACGGGAGGAGCTGGTTAATTATCTGAAGGCAGTTGGGACCACAGTTACCAAGAACACCATTGGTAACACAGTGTGCTTTAATGGACTGAAATCTAGCAGCACCCAAAAGGTCCCTGTGCTCAAGAAGCCACATAAACAGATCTGTCTTAAGTTTGCCAGTGAACAGCTTAAATGATTCAGAGAAGCCTTGGGAGCAAGTGCTGTGGTCAGATAGTGATAAAAAAGAAGTGCTGATTATGACCCAAAGAGAAACATTCCCACACTGAAGCACGGAGTTGGAAACATTATGCCTTGGGCTGTTTTTCTGTTAAGGATCCAGGACGACTTTACTATGTCGAGAGGCCGTATAAATTAAAATACTGGACAAGAACCTCCCTTCCTTAGTCAGAAGATGGGTCACAGATGGGTCTTCCAGCACAACAGTGACCCAAAGCATAGCAACAAAACAACAAAGGACTGGCTAAAGAAGAAGCATATGGAGTGGCTTAGCTAGTCTCCAGATATCAATCTTATAGAAACTCATTGCTGGGAGTTGAAGCTTTGAAGTTGTGACAGCCAAGAAACCTGAAGGATTCAGAGAGTTCCTGTAAAGTGAAGTAGGCCAAAATCCCTCCTGAGATGTGCACAGACCTGGTGACCAACTACAAGAAACTTCACAACAGTGTTACTCCTTCAAGAACTAAGTCATGTTTTGCTTGAGGAACAAATACCTGTTTCACTCAATGATCCATTTATAACTTTTATGTAATGTTTTTTCTGGCTTTTTCTGGTTGATATTCCATCTCTCTCTATTGAAATGAAACTACCATCAAAATTAGACACTGTTCATTTCTTAAGTGAGCAAACTTACAAATACAGCAGGTGATCAAAGAACTAGTTCAGCCACTGTGCATAACAGTACAATCTTACTTTTAAAGTGGCTTTAAATTTATTGGCAGACTGAAATGTAGCTGGAACCGAGCCTCCTTTTTTAAACTTTCTGATACATCAGAGGAGTTCTAGGTGTTGTACTGTGCATGGCTAAATTTCACCACAAAAAACCTCATGTTTAGTATTTATGATAAAAATGTAAACAGGTTAGCAAACATGACATACGGGGTAGCTAAGACATAAACCTTACCCTTACAAAAAGAGCTCACATCAACCTTAACAAAAAGCAAAATCTGCAGGAAATGTATTTTTCACATCTTCTCAGAAATAAGTGGAAAAAATACTAGTTGCCGGACTGAATTATTCTGAATATCGTAATGTGTTTTTTTTTTCTTTTGGAATTAATAGCCGGCCCCAAGCAGATGTTCCTACTGTAACCAGTGTCTGTGGTGCCCTTTGCAGATGTGAATGAGTGCCAGGACCCCTCGTACTGTAAGAACGGGAGGTGTGAGAACACGCCCGGCTCCTTTCACTGCTTTTGTGACCCTCCCCTCACCTTCAGTGCAGCGCTGAAACAGTGCGTCTATGACGGTGGGTACAAAGCAGCGTCAGCTCACCTGAACCTGACCACTCAAAATGAGCTTTGGCTTACCTCGTCATCTGCCGCTTATGTAATTCCCTACTGTAATTCCTCCAATTTGTGTCCCATCTGGCCCGTACTGGCTCTATCTGGCATTTTACCCAATTTATAGAGAAAAAGTTTCCTGTTCTTTGTGTAGTTATGAAAAATATGGTGAATATACTTATTTAGGCACACAAACAATGCCAGAGTATGTGACAGTAACCATATAATTTGCGCAACTCCGCCTGCATTTTTAAATGAAGGAAAAAACAAAACAAAACCAAAGAAACATGTGCATCCTTTTTGTTTTGGGTTTTTTAAATTGTGGATGAAAATTGCATTTATTAGGTTACAGAATTAGTCAGCATCTGAAAGCTTCTCATTTGCTGGAGAAAGGCCTGTACGATACACGTTTCACAGCATTAGTTTTCATTGCCAATGGAGTCATTTAATATTTGCAATTAACACTGCTGCACTTTTTAAGTGTGACAAACATTATAAGTAAACATTATAATACATTATTTCCAAGAATGCAGAGGCTGAGAACAAACAGTTCCAAAAGCAAATGATCTGTAACTATTCGTTTTTTGCCTAATGAAACTAAACTTCAGCTGTTTGTCTTTTTTGTCTGGCAAACAACAAGAGTGTTGTTTCCTATTAAACACAGTGCATGAAAGGCTGACAACCCACTCTCAATAATTCTGCAGAACTATAATATATTTTCAATCTTTGAGTTTACATTGTCATCTCATCGTATTAGCGTCTTACACTTGTACATCCATCATTTCATTTGTCACTAAAAACAGAGACACTGCAGGAATTGTTATTTGTCAGCCTGTCAGTATCCTGCACATATGAATAACTTAGTAAAAGCAACAATTTTTGGTGTTTTTATGGTTTTGGTAACTCAATGCTTATCACGTATCCCTAGATACAAGACGTTATGAATAATTGAACAGAATAACTGAATCTGTTTAAAGTATATAGCGTGATCAGGTCTCCATCCTCCAAATGTAGTTTGAGACGTACACTACAGTCATACGAAAAAAGACTCTTTGCAGTCCAATGAAAAACTAGTAGTTTTAGTAGTTAGTAGTAGTTAGTAAAAACTAGTAGTAAGTACACCCTTCCACGTGTATTAAGAGGGTAAGTAGCAGCCAGGTGCTTCTAAATAAATCCACTTGATTAACTGATCAACAGCAAATGTGAGCACCTCTATTAAAGCAGAGGTTTTGGATGTTTGCTGGCCAGGAGGATTCAGGTCTTTGTTAACATAATGCCACAATCTTCCCAGGAGTGGACATCTCAGCAAATTCATCCCAATGTCAGACAGCCCAGAGAAAATACAAAAAGTCAAGAGCTTCAACTCAGACAACACGCTCAGTTACCATGGTAATGTTAAAGTCAATGACACGCACAAATAGAGAAAGAATAAACAGGTATATCTTGTTCTCTTTAAAAAGATTTAGATTTAGTTTAGATTTGCAAACTTGCATTTTAACAAACCACAAGACGACTGGAACTGTGACCAGAATGCACAGCACCATGTCTGATTAAAATTAAACACAGCATATCAACACAAACACTTCAAATCAAGCGTCAAGCAAGGTGGTGGAGGGGTGAGGATTTGGGCTTGTTTTGTGGACACAGGGCCTGCACCTTCACTCACTGAGTTGGCCGTGAAATCATTCCAAAGTATTTTAGAGTCAAATGTGAGGCCATCTCTAAATCTTGGTTGAATCTGGGTCATGTAGGGGAAAATGATAAAAACTACACAAGCAATTTTTTTTATAAAGAGGAAAGAATCAAGGAGTTGCAGTGGCCCAGTCCAGACCTCAACCCAATTTAAATGCTGTAGCGGTACGTTAAGAGAGTTGTGCATAAACAAATGCTTACACATTTCAATTAATTAAAGCAATGTCATAAAGAAGAGTGGGCCAAAAGTTGTTTTACAAGTTTGAATCATGGGGTGTATTTAGTTTTCCACAGGACTCCATGCAGTCTTATTTTCATTTGACTGTATATGGGCAATTGTATTTGGCCACACCTCTTACTTCTCTTAAGAGACATGCAGTCTGCCTTTACAAAGAAACCAATGGGTTGCCCTAAATATCTCCCTGAATTTAAGCATGGTGCTACAAGGATGCCACTGTGATGACGCAAAAAGTCCCTTTTACATGATTCCACGATCAACAGTAGTGGTATTATTACGAAGTGAAAGAGTTTAGGAACTAAAGCAACTCAGCCACAAAGTGGCAGACCATGTAAAGTTAAAGCGGTGTGGCCGAGTGCTGAGGCACATTGTGTGTAAATGTCACCAACACCCTGCTGACTGAATAACTGCAGAGTTCCTAACCTCCTCCGCCTTAACAACAGCACAAAAACTGTGTGCTGGGAGCTTCATGGTCCGGGTTTTCATGGCTGAGCAGCTCCTGTAGGTTTAGTGTGTGGGTGGCCCGATACTTTTGTCCATATGGTGTAGATGGATATACATGTCTGAATGGCCACCTGATGGTTGTTACTCCCAGATATTACAAGCTTGTAAAAAAAAATAGTAAAGAATTTGTGTGCTTACTTTGTAGTACAAATAAAAATGTACATTTACTGTTTTTAGGTGTAATTTGCAATGTGAACCAATCTGACTTTTTTCAAATATTGTATATTAAGATTAGTATTCTTTACCTTCTCTTATTAAATACGCTTGAACACTGAGATCAGTTAAAATTTCATGACTTGTTTTTTATCCTTTTTTCCATCTCTAGATCGGACTGCAGCTCACAAGGATGTGTGCTTCACGCGAATTGAGGAGGGCTGGATCTGCAGCGAGCCCCAGAACAGGGTGGTGACGTATTCAGAGTGCTGCTGTCACTTCGGTCGTGGCTGGGGGCCCGAGTGTAACAGCTGCCCTCCCAGAAACTCAGGTGAGCTACTGAAGACTTGTCAGACCTCTTTAGCACTTTATCCATTTATTGAATTAACAAGAATTTTATCTGTTTTACCCAGCAATGTTCAGCCATCTGTGTGGGATGCATCTTGAGACGGAGTCAGACGGGGAACAGGATTTGCAGGCAGCTTTTCCCAACTACAACCCGGGTAACACTCAATGACAGTTTTGTTAATAATCAGTGATAGCTGAAACATTCCTGCCCTCAGACAAGGCTTATTTATTTACCTCTTTCTGCCCCCATTTTCTCTTTTCCCTGGTTCGTTTTGTGAAAAGGTGACAGTTCAGAAGAAGATTCCGACGAATGCAGCTGCGGACATGGCCGCTGTGTCCGTTCCTACCTGGGCACTATGTGTGAATGTAACCCAGGCTTTAGGCTAGACTACTCGCGTGCTCGCTGTATAGGTCTGTCCTACATATACACTACAAAAATGCAAATACACATATTCTTTTAGAGTCCTAGATTCTCTTATTAGTGTATGTACAGCAGCCAGAAAAGGCACATGTCAACTAATATGTGCAGATAGTAACTTTGTTGTGTCAACTAATGTTTGGATTTCTGTTTTATGGCTCATTGTCACTAATGAATACTTGTTTTTCTTTGTTCCAGACATTGACGAGTGTGCAGAACCAGATGTCCGTGTTAGTCCATGCAAGAACGCTCGCTGTATGAACACTTCTGGCTCGTACAAGTGCGTGTGCAAGCACGGCTTTGTGCACACGCGTAGGCCAAACGTGTGCGTCCGTCGCAGAACTCGGTAACCTCTGTGCGTTGCTCTGCGTACCGCTACGTCTCTCCCCGTCTACGCAGCGTGCACAAACAAACCAGCACGTGCTGCTCTTACACTACTCTCTCATGGTACATACATGGGACTGTGTGAACGCAGTAAACATACAAACATGTTGTCATCGGGAGCCACGTCATAACAATATAAAATGTACAAAACATATCATTGTCAGCCCCTTTTTCATTGGCCAGTCCACATTTTAAAAAATCTGCAACACAGATAAGGAATATGTTTGTTTATTTGTGCGCTAAAAGTATTTTGTAATTATTTTTTTATTTTGAACTGTTTTTGTAGTTGAAATTGTGCATTTTGTGATTTTTTGTCATTGACCTCCCAGTTGCTTTTATCTTCTTTTGAATTTTTGATTCAAACAATGAGGAAATGAGTTTCAAACATTTCTATGGTATTATAATTGTCTTTAACCTATTCAGTAGTTGTATATTGTAGGAATGCCTTGTGGTATTCCCATTTACATTCCCAGTTGCATCCACATTCTTTCATGTTTAAGTCATCTGAATTTTATTTCCTTGCCACACGTTGTTGACATTGTTTTTTTGTACAGTTTGTTTCGTGGATTGGTCCCTGTCCTCCCCTTCTTTATTTGTTTATGTAAAATATGAGAAACCTGAGGTTTTTGTATAATTTGACATGTGCACCTAAGTGGACTTAAGCTTGATAAAAACATTTCATGCACTTAGCAATAAATATAGTGGAAATATTTGCGAAATATAGCTTATTCTGAAAAAGAAATCAAGCAAGTTTAACACCTATTGCCATTAAACACTGCATTAAAGTATTTAGAAAGCCAAAGATGCTGTTGTGATAAGAAGAATTTGATTAAAAAAAATGACAACCTTTCATGCATTTGTTTTTTCTTCTGTTTGAGGGAAATATGTTTTTTTCCACACATATGAAGATATGTGAAAAATAGCAATGCTTTAAGTTCAGACAGACACATTCAGACAGGGAGGCCACAGTCATGTTCAGAAATATGCCAGACCGGACTGTGGATGATTCAGTGTTGCCTTTCAAGCACGCCTAGAAAGCAAATAAACCCAGTGCATGGCAGAGTCTCCCAAGATCTTCCATTAGATTTATGTTCATGTGCTTTTTTTCCCTCCTCCACACACAGTACTGATTTCACATTTTAAAGGTACAGTCAAATCATTTTTGAGTTTATTTAAAAAGAAAAATAGAATGTTGTACTCATAAATGCACCTTAATTAGTGTGTAATTACATCCGCTCATTCTCATGAGCTTAGAAATAATTCATTAAAAAAAACATAGGAGTGGGCTTGTGGAAGCCATCATGCTGCCCCAACAACTTGAATACAGTTCAATCTAAATGCATTATATATGTGTGTACAAACCTGCCAATCTTCTTCCTCCTCACCTCAAGTGAGCTAAAGTCAGGGATCTAACTGGGGGTTTCCCGATACTAGAATTTCAGACTTGTAAACCAGGAAAATGCTTAATACTCAATACCATTTTCAATAGCACGAGCAAGATTTTTATTGTATCCTCACACAAAATAAGTAAGACGGAGAAGTAACTCCTTGGAATTGGAACAAATGTTCCGAATTATATTTAACAAAATAAGTATTTAAGTTTAAAGTTTTATATTTTACAAATATTTTGATAATTTCATTAGCAAGCCATTTAAACTACAACAAAAGCTGGTTATAACCTAAGATTGTTGTTTTTCAATAAGTGTGTGAGTTCAACAATGTCCAGCAGTTTACTAACGACAGCTACCAGTAGCTACCAGGGGCTAATAGCAGCTAACAGAGGCTAACAGCACTTAAGCGTAGCAGAAACAGCAGCGCTTAATGACAGAAAAGTTCAGGATATCCTCAACAACTCACCTCAGTATCGCTATGAGGCAGAAGTGAGTTTCACTAGCTCATTGACTTGTATCCTGCACCTTTCACAAAGTTTTACAGTGTCCTCCAGAGTAAATACAGATGAACGGTGGCCAGAATGTTTGTCCTATGGTGGCCACCATAGCTCGGATTACGAACTTAATTATGCAGTTCAACTGGTAAGTAAGACAGCAGAACTCAGTTGATTGCAATCTGCAATCTTCTCATATCTAGTGGTGAGAGTTTAAATACTGTAGGCTTAAACATTCTGCAGCATCAGGAAGTGTTTATAGATAGATTTTGTTATATTCAATAAAAAAGTTTCAAGTAGTAACACAGGACAAATGTAGCCATTCCTCTAAGTGCTGCAAATGAGGTCCTACAGATGTTGGATATCAAAGCTTGAAAGTCTTGTCCATAATCATTTTCTACAAGTTCATTTTTATCTGAATCTTAATCTCAAGTTTCAAACACAATCAGTTTAAACTAGGGCTAAACTATGCAAAATGCTCATGAAATGGTGAAAATGATATCCTAAACTTAAAAGCCCACAAATGTTATCAGCGACCTAAATAATGGCACCATCTTGTGGTCTCTTTGTGTCACTATAATTCCTTCAGTGTTGTGGACATTATTGCCAGGGGTACCACTAAGGGAAATTTGCTGCTGAAATGTGAAAGCGAAACTGATTTAGCTCTCAGATACAATTGGATTGCACAGAGATTTGCACAGATTTCACAAAGTGTTTTCCCACTATCTGAGCATTAAAACAGTAAAATAGTTATCTATTTGTTTTTATAGGGGTAGGATATTCCAGACATTACTTTTAGTGAAACGATATGCAGATCATTATTTTGAGAACACAAGGAACTCATTCTACTCAGTAAATCAAAGAGCACTAACATTTGAACTTCATTTGTCCATGCTGCATAACAAGCTGCCGGACAAATGAACCTGGACAAATTAGACAACACGGCAAGGAACAAATCCTGTGGACCTCACACTCCCTTGCAAGTTGTCTTTTCTTTGCTACCACCACACACCCCAGCGCCCAGAGGGACTGAATTTTGGCCACCCCCCTCTAAGATTGTGACCTTGCAGCTAGGGACCCGTTTACCACACTCTTGCCAGTTACCTGTGGATATAATTATGTCCAGCCTAAAAACCAATATGATATCATAAATGAGCCATAATTCTTTTCCTAATTTCTATACCTGCTTTTGACCTAGCAAAGCATCTACAGGAAGGTGTGACTGCACTCCAAGCCAGAGGTAATGTGGTGAGTCACCTGTCGTTTCATGGGGAGTTCCATTGTACACATTTAATAGTTCTTGAAAATACTCAGGCCGACAGTGTTTCTTCTCCAGTAGCAAGCTGTGTCGTGATAGGCCGTGAGGTGTCCTGTTAAAAGTTCACACTGTGCATTACCTTGACGATGATTCAATGTTTTCTTGACCTCATATAACTTGTGCAGCTCCTGAAATACCCCATTTTCAAAATTTCTGTTTTGAACTGAATGCTCTCAGGCACACAGTACCACTTAATAAACCACTCTCAGAGAAGGACTTTGGCAGTTGTACCAGTATTTGGTCATGTGAAAGTCAGCGTGAACTTCAAATCAAGCGGTCTAGTGGCTAGAAAAGGGTTCATGAGAGCACGTATTTTGGGCTGCGGCAACTTACTGGGCACACATCTCTATAGCTGTTATACCCACTTATCCACATCATCATACACACCAACTCAAGTCTGTCTTAACAGATTCTGGGTGCACTCCAGTCCCTGTTGTACACTCTCCAGAACAGCTTCCTGTAAACAAAACGATACTCTCTTGGGGCCACTGTCAGAGCAGAGAAGTCAAAGGTTTAGCCAAACCTTTTCTCTGGTGATGGGTAAGCTTTTTCTTTTGGGCTCAAAACTGCCTTAAGGACTCAACAGTAGAGTCAGCGTTCTGATACTGTTGCAGCTCTTACTTAGCATAACCTGCCAGAGTGGATGTATTGCCCTGGGAGTCTCTGAGGTGACTATCTTGCTCAGTTGCCATGACATGAGCTTGCCTGACCTGACAACACTTTACGCCTGCGCTTACTATCTCTGGCACTAAAGCTGTTGCTCAGTTGATTAAGTTACAAATGGATATACAGCCATCAAACTCCTCTTCATCTCCCAAAAGGTGGAGCAGAGGGTGGTTATCTGTTTGTACAGTGAATTTGCAGCCCAGGAGATATTTCTTACATTTCCCAGACAGCCCATTTGAGAGCGAGCAGCTCTCACTTCATGTTGCTGTAATTTCTGTTATTTCTTTCTGCACTCTTCGGTCTCCTACTGGCATATGCTATGACATGTTTTCTGCTACCCTGCACCTGGCAAAGAACTGCTCCCAGTCTTAAGCTGTTGGCATCCATCTCAAATATAAATGAGAGCGAGAAATCAGCAAAAGCGAGGAGAGAAGCACTCATAAGCCTCTCTTTCAGCTATTCAAAAAACTCTTGGTGTCCTCACACTTTCAAACTGGTTTTTACATTTAGCTGGGTATTTTCCCGAACACTCACATTAATGTATTCATGTAGTGCCTTGAAGCTACAAAAATCCTCCTGTAATAACTTTTTTGACATAAAGTCCAAGGAATCACCCCAGTCTTCTACTGTGGTGTGCACTGGCCACTGCTTCACAGCAGCTATCTTGGCTGGGTCCATGCCTAGCTCCTCAGCTGAGATCTGATTCTAAAGTGTCTTGATGCATTCTCAATCATCCAGGAAAGTAAATCTCCAAAAGTTGAATCTGTTCATCTGGACGTAGCGTTTTGTGGGAGAAACGTTTCGTCACTCATCCAAGTGACTTCTTCAGTCTCAGCTGACTGCAGGTTTCCCCAATCTTATAAACAGTACATTTGCATAATGACTGAAACCAGCCCGCTGAAGGAACAATGGGCTGGGAGGTGCCTCAGATGCCGACAAAACAGGATTGCTCCTAAAAGTCTGCAAATGAGCTAAGTTAAAGGCTTCCGGGCAACAAAAAAATCCTCCAGAAGGCACAGCATCAGTTGCTTAATGAATGGGTGAGGCAAACAAATTTTACCATCGACATGCTAAAATCTCAAGAGAAGCGGATCCGACAGAGACTGACAATGCTTCTAGATGAGAGTACGCTTAAAAAGGTGTTTGACTTTACTGAGAAGGCTCGTCTAGCACAGCACAAGAAGTCTAAGACCAGGCAACAAAGGAAGTTTGACTTACTTGTTGTACGTCAGAAACCACCGCAAAATACGGAGAGTGTCCTCAGTGGCCAGAAGAGACAAGGATGCGACACGGAGGATGTGGACAAGTGGGTGAAGAATTTGTCTGACAGACAGCTCACCCAAACAGAGAAAAACATCCTTGCTAAAGGGTTGAATTTTGCTGTCACACCGAGACAAATCCCGCTAGTGGAGCTGATCACAGCCACAGAAACAGCAATTCGTAACAACAATATTGCAGAAGTGGAAGCAGAGCAACTACGGACGAAAGTTTCGGCCTGTATCAGCAATGCAAAGCCCCCAGCATCCAACATCACCATGAAGGAGAGGAAGGCACTCACATCACTTAGTGATGACAACAACATTATCATCCTTCCGGCAGACAAGGGTAGGTGCACAGTATTGCTAAACCAGAAAGACTATCATGAGAAAATTTTGTCACTACTCAGTGATGAAAATACTTATGAGCCCCTGAAACGAGACCCAGGAAGTGGCTACAGGAAGAGGGTGATAGACTGTCTGAAGCAGTTAGAACAAGACAAGGCTATTGACCGGACCTCATACCACAGGCTGTACCCAGGGGAGTCTACAGCAAGTCTGTATGGTTTACCGAAAATACATAAACAGGGTGCACCTTTAAGACCGATTGTCTGCATGATCAACTCGGTCACCTATAACATCTCCAAGTTTCTGGCTTCGATCCTCAACCCGCTGGTGGGCAGCTCTGAACACCACATCCAGAACACCCTGGATTTTGTTGAGAAGGTGAGAGATGTCATTATGGAGGCAGATGAAACCATGGTCTCGTACGACGTTACATCTCTCTTCACTTGCATCCCAGTCACGGAAGCGTTGGAGGTAGTCCGTAAGAGATTACAGGATGACACCAACCTCAGCAACAGGACCACTCTCAGCATCGACCAAATGTGTTTGCTTTTGGAACTGTGTCTTCATTCCACCTACTTCACATACAAGGGTCAGTTCTACAGGCAGAAACATGGGTGTGCCATGGGCTCCCCAGTTTCACCCATCGTGGCCAATTTGTACATGGAAGAAGTGGAAATGAGGGCTTTGCTATCCTACCCTGGAACACCACCAAGCCATTGGTTCAGATATGTGGATGACACCTGGGTGAAAATCAAATCTCAGGACGTACTACATTTCACGAATCACATTAACTTGGTGGACCGACACATCAAATTCACCAGGGAGGATATGAAAAGTGGCAGGTTAGCCTTCTTAGACTGTGAGATTTCCATCAGTAATGGGGGACATCTAAAAAGCTGACGTGTACTGTAAACCTATACATACGGATCAGTATTTAAGGTTTGACTCTCATCATCCACTGGAGCACAAACTGGGTGTCATCAGGACGCTACAACACAGAGCAAACACCATCCCCACTGACACAGCGGCCAGGGAGGCAGAAGAACAGCACATCAAGAAGGCCCTGAGTAAATGTGGTTATCCCAGCTGGACTTTTGTCAAAGCTGGAAAGGCTCCTAAAGAAAGCTCCAGCCGATCCAGGAGAGAAGGACAACCGCTGCCCAAGCGAAAACCTGTAGTGATCCCATATGTGTCAGGAGTATCGGAGCAGTTGAGACGCATTTTTTCTAAACACCGGGTCTCTGTGGCTTTTAAACCTCAAAACACGCTGCGCCAAAAACTGGTCCATCCCAAGGATCGGGTCCCCCGACACAAACAGAGTAACATAGTGTACGCTGTTAAGTGCCAGGAGGATTGCCAGGATTTATACATCGGGGAAACCAAACAACCTCTAGCGAAGCGGATGGCACAACACAGAAGAGCTACCTCGTCAGGCCAGGACTCTGCAGTCTATTTACACCTACAGGCCAGTGGACACTCTTTCAATGATGAGGATGTACACATCCTGGACAGGGAGGAACACTGGTTTGAGCGTGGAGTCAAGGAGGCCATTTACGTGAAAAGGGAAAGACCATCTCTGAATCGAGGAGGGGGCCTAAGGGTACATCTTTCGCCATCTTACAATGCTGTGATTGCAGCCATTCCCCAACTCTCTGTGAATGGTACTCATGACCATTGATCAGTGGTCTTTGATCAGTGGGTTTTGGTCAGTGGTTGTTGATCAATGGTCATGAGAATTTGCATAATTATGATTAAGGAACTGACCTCCCAGCCCATTGTTCCTTCAGTGGGCTGGTTTCAGTCATTATGCAAATGTTCTGTTTATAAGATTGGGGAAACCTGCAGTCAGCTGAGACTGAAGAAGTCACTTGGATGAGTGACGAAACGTTTCTCCCACAAAACGCTACGTCCAGATGAACAGATTCAACTTTTGGTGATTCTAAAGTGTGTACTAGATCTGGGGAGATAACATTTTTACAGCCTCAAACTTTAACCCGGTGTCCCTGAATCTTTGCAACACTGTCTGAAGACATGCTAAATGGTATTCAAAAATTGATGAGTGGACTAATATGTTGTTTTAGTATACAAGCATGAAAAGACTAAAAGGCATTTACATGCATGAGTCTTTCCAAAGTCGCCAGACCACTGCAAACACCAAAAGGTCAGCTAAGTTTGATCCCTGTATCAAAAAGGGTCTTAGCCTTTAACCCAGCTCCCTCATTTTCATCTTTTGGACACATACCAACTACTCTTTCAGAAAAAAAATCACTTGAAAAAGGTTTTCGATCTTCTGTGGAGTGAAACTTTGATCTGGGATTTTTGTATGATCTTTGTCTGACCGTAACACTCTTTCTTATCACATTCATACCACCTCAACAATTTTATCTAAGGTAGCAGATGGCTTTTTTTGATTTCCATACATAGAGGGACTTCCTTTGACTACATTGTCACCCAGTGATGTCATGCTCTTAGCAACTCTAGTGCCACTAGGCACTAGAAGACTTTTGTCTTCTAGAGACCAAGCAACAGCTTCCTGAAATACATAAAAAAAGCATTCACTCTGTCTTGTCTCTCACCATCTTGTGAAGCTCCCTTCACTGTGCAGAACTTCTTATTCCCTCCACAAACTGTTCTCTTGCTGCCATCTTTGCATCAGATACTGTGTCAGGCTTCTGTTTAAGGGATGAGTGGAGGATCTGGGTCAGTGTGTGCAAGTATTCAAAGAAATCTTCACCTTCCAGCTGGGGATGACTATGAAAGGTACCCAACAGCCGTGCTATACTGGGCTTCTCTGAGAAAACTGAAAATTTCTCCCTTGGTACATAAACAGATCTCTTCAAGTGTGGAACCCCTGAGGGGAGACAGGATGAAGTCAACCTGATCATCTTTGCCTAGGTTTCTAGTTTTGAGAGGCTTTGGTACTTGATCAATAAACTCGTCAACAGAACGTCCATCCATTGCTCTTAGATGTGGTGCACCCATGGCAAATAAACATATGACTTGCTAGCTCCACAACTCAAAACAGTTATTACCCATTTCTGATCCTTTGGCCTGAAGCTCAGTGACAGAGTCCTTTTCTGTAGTTTCCCCCAAATCCTGGTCGTCACCATCGTCTCTGTCTGACATAGTGACGTGTCTGCGTGAGGCTTAATTCTAAGTCAGGATGCAAAAAAAGTATCTCAACAGTGCAGCAATGCAGAAGATCAAGAAAAGGGATTACACAAGGGACAAATGGTCAGGTCGGCCTCTTCCACAACCGATGCTCAGCTTTCCACACTTCTATTAACATCCACCCAAATACGGTTACACTCAAGGACAGAACCCCAAGTCTTTCCCAAATTCAACGCGTTTGAATACTTATTAGTAAAAAACACACAGTTTGAAAGGATATTATCTCAAGATAATGAGCCTGTAATCCCTGCAAACATCAGTGCTCATAAACTAGGCGTCAATGCAATCTACCGTTCTTTGCACTCACAGCGGTACCTCAAAAGGAGCAGTGCCATCTAGTGGCGCAATTTAAAACAACAGATCTTCCCCACCTGGCTACATTCTCCTTTTCCTTTGCCACTATTTTCTTCATCTCCCTGACTAGCCTACTTTTCTGCCTTTGAATACTATTTGCACTGAAGACCACACTTATTTATTTAATTTAGTCACTGAAGTGAATTATTTTTCAATGTGAGTAAAATAAATCACAAAAATCTGAACTTTGACATTGCATTGCAATATTACTTTGGCATTTGACATTTTTTGTTTGTAATTTATATTTGAAAGGTAAAATGTAAAAGTAAAAATGTTTGCATGTACAAAGAGTTTACTTTTGACTATCCCCTCCCTGCAAAAATAAAACATAAACTCAAATAAAAACCCACACTAGAGGGAGCTGCTAGTACAGGTACAGCACTAAATGTTTTTTCCAGTAATCTTCAGTCTAGCTGCTCCTGCATACTTGTTAACTTGATTTTTGTGGGGGAAACATGCTGTATGTGCTTTATTCACAAATTAAACATCAACTTGAATGTTACTAACAATTTCAGTTTTTGATTTATTTCAGTCCGCTTGTCTGGCAAAACGATTAGGTCTGATAAACACAGTGGTTGCAAAAAGTACACAGTTATCATGACTTGCCTTGACTCATGTGTAGACTCCCATGCCTGCTGTGACCTCCTAAAAACACAAATTATATGAAACGCTAAAGAATGTGAGTGGATCCACAGTATTATCATGGGATTCATACACATTAACTGCCTGTAAAACAGCTCATCTTCTGATTTGCAAACCACAAAAAACTGTCACAACTCCCCCACTCAGCTTTGCTTCCTATTTGTCCAGACCTGTAGTCGGTCCCAATTTCTGTGCGCTCTGTGAGTCACGTTGCACCATAGTGGCACCACAGTTCCTTGGTGTCCTGGTTTCATTCTGTCTAATTATTATATAATTTTAAACTGGAACAGCAGGGTGACCTCCAGCAACTAGTTTGGGGAGAAACAGATAAGAAAAGGGACAGAAAAGACAGATGAGCAAGAACCGAACCAGAAATAGCATAGGTGTTCTCCGGAGAAAACTCAAAAACTTGTGGTGGAGATAAAAATATCTATTAGTGGGTCATGCTGACCGGAGTATAACCCGCTGGGTGTCGCTGGCTGTAGACTGCAGCTACTAAACTTTCCTCTTTGTTGATCTAATACAGTTTTGGTTGACTTTGGAGGCGGAGAGACAAATACGGCATATGGTGATGCTTGGAAATGACAAGCATATTTCACATCTGCCACTTTGCAATTACAGAGCAAGATGATCTGCATTTTTTTCTTTAACATTTACTGGGAAAACTCATAAAGACTGAGTCATAAAGTCTCCCCAGATTTTTCAGGATAATTATGTCAGTGTGTGAGTCTATTTAGGGTGGTTTACTCGTCAATATGCTCAAAGTCTAGAGGTTGATTAATGCAAAGAGGGAATGAAAAGGGGAAGATGATCTAGGTTGAAATGTGTTGTTACCTGTCTGGAAAATCTGTTTGCACTGTTGTGGATAAAGACTGGTTAATTTATACGCTCTATCTACTGTATATACTTTCAACACTCGTCACACATAAAGGCAGCTACTACTCCTTCTTCTTTTGGCTACTCCTTTTATGGGTTGGCACAGCGAATCACCTGCCTCCATGTCACGCTGTCACTAGCATCATCACACAAACCCTTCACGGTGGTCTTCCTCTTTTCCTCCTGTTTGACATACAGGCAGCAACTAGCGCTGATTAAAAACAGCAAAAATACTTCTTTTTTTTCTTTAGGTTTATCAATAGATAAACTTTCAAGATTTAATACAAATAAGCTGACCATAGCATTAGCGTAGGCAGGCCACTGCTCAAGCGTCCTGGTTCATCATTCTACCAGCAGTTGAATCTCATGAGATACATTTACTTTGTTTTGCTTTAACTTACCTACAATTGCTCCATGTCTGCAAGCCTCTTTGCAACCCAACTCCACTCCATGTTTCATGTTGTGTAAGACATAAAAGGATGGCACCTGTAGGGCAGGAATTGCAGGCTTATTTTGCATTAGTACCTGCAAATGTGCCTTTTTCTTACAATTTCTATTTTCAGTTAATTCGGAGGGTTTTGAATTAATTTGCAAAGTGGACACTATGCAGTACATATCATATCTGTTTGACATGATGTATCTGGAATAAATGCTCAGTCTTGTTTCTTCCGCTTATAAGGGCTGCAGCGCAAAGAGAGACCCCCTTCAATTACCCAGCTTTAATGAGGGTAGTATTAATCAAACACACAGACTGTTTTGAGGTTGGATGGGGATTGGGGGATGGGGGTGGTGGTGTATACACAGACTTTATCAGACACCACCCTCCAGCACCACCCCGCTCACTGCACGCACCAATGATGACCCCACCCACCCAGGTCCCATCTATAGTGAGCAGACAGAAGGGGGTTTATCTCAAACTGCTGCAATCTGCAGAAATCACTGTGCTGGACACACTCTGGCAGCCAGTGGCAGCCTTATATCCCACGCTCAGCTCTTTTCCTTTGTCATGGTGGATTGTGGCTGAGCTGTCTGCTTGGGTGTGGGTCTTTAAACAGAGGTGGGTGACTAGGACTGAGGGCGTAAACAGGTTCTGTGCATGTGTGAGAGAGAGAGAGAGAGAAAGAGAGAGCTATCGTTCCTGATGCACAAGCATGCAGCTCAGTTGAGTGATTTTTGAAGACCCGGGGCTTTCTTTTATTCTTAAACACTGCTGTATAGCATCTGGTCAAAGACTCGTGGTTTCCTTTACACACTTAAATCCACCTTAACTCTAGTGTCTTAAGGCCTCATTAAGATCATTGTGTAGTTACAAGTCACATTCTTTCAAGACAAAAAAATTTTAGAGATGAAGAGAAATGTGCCCTGATAGGTGTCAATGATGAGCTTGTATATACAGCATTATCAGCTCAGCAGTTTTATATCCAACCTGTTCACAGCTTTTAATTAATAGATAAATATTTGGTAAAATTTTTACTCTTTGCATTTATCTGTGTTATTCAGTCATCCTAAGGAGGGAGCAGTTTACTCAAGGTTACCCTACATTACATTCCAGATGTGACATGGTCTCATTTGTGTGGTTAACAATAAGTTTTCTGTTCTAAATCTGACTGTTAAAGCTCAAACCTCTGTAAACTTACATCATAATGTTCCAAATCACCACAAAATAATTACTTTAAGCCAATCAAATTCTACTTGAATACTTATTGAACACATTTCAACTGTTTTATGGCTTCCCACTGCCACCTCATTAAACAGGCAAATCCATTATCCATATGGTTTATATCCCCATTCTTCTTTCAAATTTCAAATCAACAACTTTTCCTAATTTTCCTTTCACACCTTTTTTTGCATTAAATATAGTTAAAGATGTTGCAAATCAAAAACAACCTTTCTAGCAGCAGCTGTAAAGAGGCTGCCCATTTGGAAAACTTCAATAATACGTCCATAGTAAAAATGCAAAGTGTTCAAACCACTCTAACAACACAGCAGAGCTTTTTCATTACCACTAACTGCCTTTAATGAGTAGCATGCTTTTTTTTCTTCAAATTGCTGAGCCCTCCCTAAGAGACCCATCATCCCATAAACCCCTCACCACCGCCACTTTTTTGGTTTCGCTACACCCGTCGATGGGCCGGAGCTAGACCAAGACTCAAAACTGATTTAAGTGTCCGTTTGGGTGCCTTCCTCAGTTCCTGTCAACAGCGAACCAACATGAACGAATGGCTCCCTAGAGTGTTCATCTTTTCTAACTGCTGTAACCATCAAGACACTGCACACACTGTAGTGCAGCAGAGAAAAAGCACACAGGAAAACACTTACCCATGGTGCTGAGACACTCTTTCATGACCATCTTCCTGGGCTTTATGAATAACCCAGATCTCAATGACCTGCTTTATGTTGCACACCAGCCAGGTGCTGCATAGTGTCTCAGGAATTATTTAGTAGAACTGCAGTTCCTCGAAGATAACCCTCTGAACTTAAGTAAAATCTGGAGTAAAATCTGAAAAGAAAAAATAAAATAAAGATCAAGAATGTGGTGTTGAGGATAGGTCTTTCATTTCAAAAAGTGTAAAATGTATATATTATAGTGCATTAATATGGAACAAAATCCTAATCCTAAGAAATCCCAACAAAGAAGGAGATAGCCTAGTTTGAGAATCTGAAGCTTTAAGGTCCAGTGACACATTTAATACTCCCAGCATTTGATGATATTTTACACATTTAAAGTAATAAGAGAATTATAGACCAAAAAAACTTTGAGTGTGCTTACCATTTGTCATGAAATAATTTGCTTAATGACTGGAGAATTGTCAGAGCTATAAAATGAATTTAAGCCCACCTTAAAAGGGCACTTCACTCGAAAAATACAATGTAGCTATATCCCCTCTATTGTTGTATGAGTTTCCCAGTTTTGGAGGCATCAGCTGTACAACAGTAGAAACAACTTTCTTGTCTTGAATCTATTAGAAAAAAATATTACTTGCTTTGGTTCAAGGATATGTACTTGGCATTATAGACAAACACTGGATGGAGGTCCATCCATAAAGGTCACAGTGCTCCCTCAGCTGAATTCTGCTAACATAAGTTACATTAATTCGTACAGATTGGTGATAAAAAATTAAACACTCACAGTGCTGATAAATTATTGCAGTGAGAACTCAATTCAGTTATCCAGTTACTGGTAGTTTAGTGCTTCTGCATCAGTCATGTTAACCAGAATGGAGGACACTGTGCGGATGGACCTGTGCAGGTTAAACCTTAGGAAGCACCCCTCATGTGTCTTTGAAACTAAAAAAAGGGCCTTCATCAGCTTACGCAGCTAGTTTTAAAACAAGTAACTCCCTTGAAAATTGCTAAACAAATGGAAATGCGCTGAAGATAGTCTGTGCTCTCAGTCAGCTGTCCTAGTGTCTGTGCATGAGTGATTTATTGATCCACTTCTGCGCCTAGAGAAAATGTGTCTCCTGCTTGTCTCCTAATTTGCTTCTGCAATCTAAGACAGATATTTTTACACTTTTATAACTGTGGATTCATTTTTCTATGAGCGTGGTTTATGGTTGTTATTATGCATACCAGTTCGTGATTGTGGTTTAAAGTGGCTCATTTATTCTTAAATTTATTGTGTAGACTGGCACAGTGTATAGATTTAGTAATCACAGAGGACTGACTCTTGATATACCCTTTAAAATGTAAATGTAACAGATACTGCTGTACATATTTGCTTATAAATTCTAGACAAAGTGTATGTGAGTGCAAGCACTTTTTTTAATGGAATAGCAACGTGACTTGAACCAGATGCCCTCTTGTCAAAGTTGGTTGCCTGTTCAGTTCATATGCTCTGGCGTTGACACAGAGCAGGCCTAAGAAACTATCTACAGCAGATAAACAGCATTTGAAAGTCATGTCCTTAAGAAACAGGAAAATATCCATCAAAGATCCAACGTAGGACCTGAGTGATGCATCTGGCCCTTCGATTGATCCATCTATTGATCACCAAAGCCTCATCAGAAACAGTCTCAGAGGAAGGGTGGCTGTCAAAAGGCCATTCTTAAGGAAGGGAAACAGAGAAAATGCTGACGTGTATCAAATTTCACAAGAGCTGGACTGAAAATCAGTGACAGCTGGTCTTATGGAGTGATGAATGAGTGATGAAATTTGACATTTTTACTTCAAACTGCTATTGGTATGCATGGAGAAGGCCAGGAGAGAGGTACAACAGTGAGTATCTACAGCCATAAAGCCAAAAAGCACAGTGGAGGCTCTGTCATGTTTGGGACTGCATTTCAGCTCGTGGTGGGGATCCAGTCAGAACTGATAAAACAAATAGTGTCAGGTCAATTGGAGAACATTTGACTGGGATATTTCAGCATGACAATGACACCTCAGACACACTGCCAGCACAGTAAATGGTAAATAAACTGGGTTTTTTTTTAATAAAAAAAAGTTCTTAGAAAAGTTCTATATAAGAATCTAAATGAGAAGTGTGTTGTATAAAGTTGTATAAAGTATGCATTTTATACAACTAGCGTCATTCACCCATCCATTTAAGCCCCTTTCTATGCTTATGTGTTTTCTAACATTAACATCTAACATTCACTCCCATCAGAGAGCAACTTGGGGTTAATAAAGATAAACTACCCCCCCCCCCCCCCCCCCCCCTTCAAAAAAGCATACCTACATAGAAACTTCATGGCTCACTATAAGTCATGGATTGGCCTCCCCAGATCTCAATACCAAAGCAGTGTGGGATCATCGTGACAGAGTGACCAACAAAAAGCAGCCAACATCCAAAGAAGAGCACTGGGAAGTCCAAGAAGCCTTAAAAACTCTGTTGAAGAATAAAAACTATGTTTCAGGTTAGTAAGAATTATTGCACGTTTCAATGAAATGCTCCAATTTACAATTTTCCTAGCATAATATAAAGAAATGGGGGGCTGGTTTGACACTTGCACAGTACTGTAGATAGACAGAGTCTAATTAAAAGCACGGTATATGAAAGTGAAAGCTTTCCGTTTTAGCACCAGGGACAGCACCAGACACAAGGACAGAGCATCATCTTCCTGCTATTGTTGAGAATACTGATACTGTGAGAATACTGCGCGACTGTGAAGGGTCAGAACCCAACCTACACACCCTCCCACTCACCCGCCACCTAACCCCCTCCCACGCACATCCCTAGCTACCACCACCACATCTACTTTTTCTTTCTTCTCCCTGTTGAACGTTAGCACAGGGAGCTGGAGTCAGTGAGGTACGGACGGTCCTTCGGATGCTCGGCTGCCGGGGGGGGGGAGAAGAAGCTGCTGCGGATATCCGTCTCATACCTGCCTCAAAACGGGGTCCTCTCAGCCTGTATATGTTTTCCCCCCCAGCAGACCGTTTTGCTGTGTGAAAGCCAAATAAAGAGAGCCTGGTTTGGTTTCGTAACGCGCTGCACCGCTAGCAGCGCGGAGGGAAAGAGGTTTTTCGAGGATGCGGATTTAAAGGGAAGACGTTACCAGTGTCACCTGGGATTTTTGTTAAACCGTTAATATTCTAATTTAGCGTAGCTGGACGCGTCCGAGAGCAAAGGAAGATTTTTCACATGTTTGGTTAAATTTCGCATATAGCGACGCGATAGGACAAAAAAGAAAACATCGAGAGCCTCTTAAACAGAAGAGAAAATAAGGGGTAAGTGTGTGTGTTGTTGGGGGTTTTTTTGTCCCTTTATTTTCCGCCACCAGCAGGCTAGCCACTCGTAACAAAGCTAATGAGGGGGGAGTCTGATATTCAGGTGACTTGCTGTTAGCTTGCCACTGCTATTAGCTTTTCATGCCAAAAGACAACGTTTTCTGGTTTACATTTCTGTGACTGGAGATAAGCCTGCATACATTTCTGTTATGTTAGCTGCCTGGTTGGGAAGTGTCCAACTGCAGCGCGTTGTGTTAGTCGTTGGGAACATCTCTGTGTACGTCTGCCTCTTCTTGCCTTTGTTTGAATCGATGTCAAATGCAGCCACATTTTATCTGCGTGTTGTGCACAGCCAGTCAGCCAGCCTGCCTGTGGATCTTTGATTCAGCATCTGCTCCTACACCAACCAAGCCTTGCCGCTTGCTCCTGGCTATGTTTTTTACGTACCATACCATGATATGCTACAGTGCTGGCATCTTGTAAAGCTGTGGGCTTCGTGGTTATGTTATGTTATCATATGGCATTTGAGATTTATTCTGCGTGCCTGGCCTAGGCTGTGAGTCATAGCTTGGGATGCATCAGGTAAAAGTAAAAATGAGGGCTCACTAGGGAAGAGATTATTCCAATCAAAAGCCAGTTAACACGTTGTTTTGAAATGTGCAAGTTTGCTATATGGACATCAAGCGCCTCACTTTTTAACTAGCAGATAGCACGGAGCTGGCATTTACTGGCCACCACGTGTAGATCCATGTTTCATTGGCCCAGAAACGTCTGCACTGAAAATTGTTGGAAAACAAAAAACCTCACATGGCATATATGGTTTATTGTAATCAGTATTCTTGATGAGGAATTTGCAATTTGATGTTTTTGTCTAACGTTGGCACTGGGTAACACCCATGATGGGGTGTTTTTGTTGATTTTATGTATGTGTTTATTTTTAAACCTTTTTAAACGCAAATTAGTAATGCAGGGCTAAAATGTTTAGGTGTTGTAAACCAGATCCACACAGTAGCTAAGGAGTTTGTTGATGTCACTTAACTGCTGTTAGGGCTACAAGAGTCTGCAAGGAAATGGTTTGAAACCAAAGTGAGGATCTCTTCATTAGAAGACAGTCATCCAGTTGTTCTCAGCACAGTACACCTCTGGTTTGTGGCTCAGTTTATATTCAGTGACTGATTCTCTAGCTTTACAGAGTAGGTTAGAAAGCAGATTAATTCTGTGATATTTCCATTGCCCTTCCTCCCCCTGTATCATAGGCCTGAAAACTGGTTCGGATGTTAATGTTTGATATAATTGTATGATTTTTTTGTTGTTGTTGTTGAATTCATGTCTATAAAGTCAACACAAAATAAGTAAAATATATTCTAAAATGTAATTTTAATTTCATGTAGGATTTGAGTTGTTTTAATTGGTAAAGCCCCTTCCTGTCAGCTAGGCCTGAAATCATTCTGCATGTCCTCAGTTCATATTCATCACAAAAAATTTAGGGACAGTTTCCAGTGCAGGGTAGTCCAGTACATCATTAAAACCCACTATGACCTCAATAATAAACGTAATCATGATTTTTACTGTGACAGCTCTGAATATGTTAAAACTTTGTAAAAGGCAAATTTATGGCAGAGATGATTTGGTAGTGAGTGTATGTTTCACATTCAGCAGTGTGTTATGAAACAGTGCCGGATTTTGTGCCGTTCTACCATTTCTACTGTTCTACTGCATATGTTTTCTATCCCTGGTATTAAGGCTTGTACAACTATTGTCTCTAAATAGCCATACTAAGGTTTTTTATGGCTTGAAATAAGCCTTAAGGGGGTGACTAGGCACATAAACATGACTGGCATGTATGTAGCTGAGGCAATGAGTCTGTGCTACTTTACTTAACATACATCTCTGCACTTTCTGTTATTTATGGCCATTGATGAACGAAAATGTTGTTGTTGCTTGAAAACTAAACAGGACCAATCCTGCATACCTAAATAATAGGGAAGTACTGATATGTTGGCTTTATGCTGTTGTCAGTCAATACTAGCCACTTATAAAAAAAAAAAATGAAACACATTTACAGATGGCAGTGGCTGACAATTTTGTTACATCACAATCACAATAAGACTAAAAAAGTTATTTTCGTCACTTTTTCGTGGTATGTAACAGAGATGAATGACAACAATAACAAAACAAACAAAGATATTGCTGTCACCCATTGAAAGCTGTAAAGCTAAACACATGCATTGACCTAACATTTCAGAATTGGATCATACCCACCATTATATTGTAAAAAAAAAAAAAAAAATGAATATGGAGTATTATTCAGTATTAGCCAGTTATTCTGCTTGTCTCTTTCTTTGTGGAGTTGATCCCAGTTCTTGCTACAAATAGATTTTGATTTTCATATGAAGAATAGGTCAGTCTTCTTGTCTTTGTTAGTGGCTTTTCTTCCGATGTATTAACATAAATAGGCTCTTTCTGGACTGCTAATACACATTTTTAATCACTGCATTGGCTAGACTTGAAGAAAATATCAGCATACATATATACGTAAACTATATTAGCAAATTGTTATAGATTCAGTTCAAGTAACTGATATAACTAACCAGTAATTCTATATATATATCATTTAATGTATGCGCTTAAAAATATTTTTTAAAGTGCCATGTTCCTGGCAGCTGAATAAGCATTTATGTTCAGGAAAGAGGTGTGTGTTGTTGTGGTCAAAGTATTCTCAATTATTGTGTAATTAGACATTGTGCTCAGTGTTTCACTTAGTGCTATATCCTGTTTCCTGGAAGACGAAATAACAAAACTAGCACTAAAATCCTTTCATTGGAGTAAAATGTGCTTGTTGACCAATTATACCTCATGGAATCCAGATCATACTTTTTTTGTGTTCATTACCAGAAGATGAAAAACCACCAAAAAAATGTGGAGCTTTTTTTGATGGAGACACAGACAGGATGATATAGATGGATAAGAAATTGCTATTAGCTGGCTGGCTGGCTGGTTGCCTCGATGAACAGCATTCAACAATAGAATGGGACTTTGAATGTGGGCCCCCTGTAGTGCTGATTCTCAAAATCCCTCTTGGACAAGCCTTTTTCAATTCATGCTATTCACACTTTTATCTTGCGGCAGTGAACCATATTACTAACCCAATGTAAGCCTTTTATGGCTGCTTTCTAATGTGCATCTCTTAACAATTCATATTTATAGGTCTAACTACAGGAGCATCTCATGATATAGTGTACTAATATAGAATCTATTTATCTATTGTGGTTAATTTATTCAGTCTTTCTACATTTGATACAAATTTAGAACGCTGATTATGATGATTTTTACATCTGATTCTTAAGAAAGAATAGATGCAAAGATTAAATAAAATCTTTGGTAAAGAATGTTTAATAGGTTTTTAAAAATACTATACTATACTATATAGTATTTTGTACAACATGCTGTTCAAGGGGACCACAAAAATCATAAAATATGTGCTAGTTTTTAATCATTTCTAAAGTTGGAAATCATTAAAAACTAGTATCAGTTTGGATATACCTGGCAGAAATAGATTAATGCTGTTCAAGTTGTGTTTCTAAGCAGTTTAATTTTTTTTTTTTAATTAATGTTTTATTGGTTTTCTTATTTATACAACATGTACAACAATACAACTTAACCACAGTGGGGGGAAAAGAAAAGGAAAAACAAAACAAAAAAACAAAACAAACCCGAAAATACAACGAGATTATACAAAATCAGGCCTCCCATTTTGTACATAGTTCAACCATTTCGACCAGTATTCGTCAAATGAGTCCGCCTGCAACTTTAGCCTAAAAGCAAGCTGTAACTTTTTTGTTTAACATAAAGTTTAGTGTTATCTCCCTACCCTATTTCCAAAAAAATGTTATTATACCGAGTGAAATGATACAAATTAATACTGCTGTCTATCTTTTTGCTGTGTGGATGCTAATTGCTAATTTAGCTGTGGCTACTCTGCACACAAGAGGAGGGAGAAATAGACACCGGGGAGTTTTATCCCCATTCCAACAGGAGTTTGCACAGATACATAACAGCTGGAGAGCTATTCACAGATCTTCACATATGGTTAAGTTTGTGCCAATGTGTAGTGTCAGCTTAGGCCTCATGTGCTGGTTCAGAAGCAAGGGTGATGTGATGGAAGTGTATTCATGTAGAATAGTAATGTGCACATCGGTGAGGGCACCATTAATACTGAACCTTCTGAAGTGCTTCTACAGTGGACTTCCAGCATTAATTCAGTTTTAAATGTGGATTAACAGGTTTGGAAATGGACAACATTGCTTTGACTCACAACACTAACATTTCACTCACCAAACTGAGGGAAACACCTCTTGGACAGTCTGTGCCACACTGCAAGACATAAAAATGTATCAGTAGCACAAACGAGGTACAAAGGTCCAGTTCAGTGATTTTAGTTAGTGAACATGAAGCCTAGAAAACGCTGATCAGTTCCCAGTGTTTTTTGTGCTGGAATATCTGTTAATGAAAACCTAAATTCCAGGGTCCAGATGGATTAACAAAATTCACCTTACCTAGATATATGAAGCCATCCATAGAGAACAAAATACATTTTGTACCAGGCTCTAAACATTCTTTTTAACGGTGTAAAGTTGTCCGTTTTAACTTGGGGCTCTTTGGGAATTGACTTACTTTTGCAGCCAGTATGAAGTAGCACTTAAAGATGCTCCAGTTCTATCATTTTTCAAGTGGCTACAGCCATTTTCTGCTCTTGAAGTTATACACGGACTCAGTACAATAGCAGCTCTGCACTTTGCTCTTATAAAAACCAGATTTATAAATATCTTTATGACCAGATCATGACCATTGTTTTATTGTATCAAGCAATATATTATAGTAAATCAGCAACTATCAGTTAATAAGAGGGTAATATAAATTTATGCCGTCTTTATGGTGCCAAAGCATTTAACATTGGTCTTGCCTAACACTGGTACTCCATTCTTTCACTGAGGATTCACACTGAAACATTTTATGATGTCATGTATACCCAGTGGTTTGCTTAATAAAAATTAGCTCCCTGCACTAAGAAATGAACAAGGTAGCATCACGTGGGTGTACTATAGGTGTTGAGTGTGATGATCCGCTGGTTTTGCTATTTTGATTCATTAAGAAATATTAAATTCACATTTGCATAGCTATTTAGTTTTGTGCTTGCTTGCTTTTGGGTGTGGTTGGTACAATGTGGCGACCAGACTGTAGTCAAGGACTTGACTGAACTTAATGCTTATAGATTGTTTTTAAGATGCACCACAGTGATACAGATGTCCTTTAACCTGATGCTCCAGGTTATTAGCGTTCCCGGAGCATCAGGAATGCTAGTAACCTGCGTTCCTTATGTGTTGCTTACACAGTTTTCAGTTAAATTTTACACAGTATCTCAGATTCTATGAAAACCAACTATGTAAACTGAACGAGTACCAGCACTCTCTTTATATTATTTATAATATTGCCAGAAGCATTGATGTTGTAGTAGATGTAGTAGAAAACAGGGAAAACACAACTCTTAACATGACATTTTCCAGCTGTTTTTTATTATGACAGCTTGTACTCTATTAAACCTGCATCTAGAGGCTTTTAATGAATAAATATCTCTCTTAAAGGTGAGGTCTGGAAGGCTTTTGTCAGCACCACTTATGGGGGCTGATTTTTAGATGGAGAACAGTTGTTTCGCCAGTGCTTCACAAGGTCACAAAGTGTTACACACCCCCACAGAAATCTGAAAGCGCAAAGTCTCACTGCCACTTCAAATCATAGAGCTAGCAAGCAATACTGATATGGACAGTGGTTAAGTACTTGGATAGGAGCATTTGCTGATAATCACTTATCTTAAAATTAAATGAATACCTTTCAGTGTATGCATTCAGCTTATCAGTTCTCGCTTTTCTCGGGGTACTCTGAAATTACATTTAGGAACTACAGCATCTTAGTGCAGCAACACTGCTTTTTGACTAAAGTGATCACGTTTTTGCCAAAGGTTGCAATTTGCTAAATGAATGCTTGCTAGTCCTTTTCAAAACACTTCAAAGAACAGCTGTGTGACACCACCATTATAAGTAACACCAACGTGGTGATTTAAATCTGCCGCAGACCTTAAATATGTGTTATTTTCTGTCACCCAAATGAACATATTTCATGAGGTTGTTGTTAATCATGGGGTAGCTATTATCAAACTCCTACAGAGAGAGGATGTTGCTAAATAAAACTTTACATTTCAGATGGTTTAGAAACTAAAAAGTAAAGTGGTACAAAAATATTATACACCACTGGTAGAAATCTTAAAAGAAAATCCTGGTGTGTTTTTATATTGGCGCATTAGGATTTTTAATGGTCACTGAAATGTTTGAGAGCAAGGCTTTGTTTTTTATTTTGTTATTATAGCTTACATTCAGACACATTATTCATATATTGGGTAGTCTTGTTGGTTCCAGGTATTTTTGTATTGGCCAGTTGTCCATAAGGTAGTAAAGCTTTCTGATTGGCTGAAGCTATTTTCACTGATATGAATGATCTGGTATGAATCCGAAGCACTGTGTATTAGCACATGCAGGCATGATGCCCGAGCTCGTGCCTGCATTTGTTCTTGTGTGTTTTAAAATGGCATGAATAATTAATTCGCTGATGTTTTTAATTTGGATTTCTGGCAGCTTGGGAGATTGATGCTATTGTAACTCGCAGCCAAATGTATTTAGAAATGAAGGCTAAGCCCAGGACTCATTCAGCTGCAGCAGCAAGAGAGGAGCACAAACACTATAGCGTTTGCCTATTTTTAGTATTAGTCTTAATAAGCCATATTGTGGATGGGCCAGTATTCTCACTGGGCCTTAACTTGCCTGTATAGCAGCATCTCTTTGTACTGAACATTAATGATACCAGTGGGACTATTAATTATTCTTTTTTTGTTGTAAATGTGACAAATCACTGAAGAAGATGTAGGTCATAGGCATCCATGTTTTCTGTCAGCTAATACAGATTTCAATAATATAGAGGTCATGTGGAGGATTGACATTGTTTATAAACTAGATCGTTATGTTTTTGTCCATTAAGTACCTAAAGTATATAGTAGCGCTTCTGTATTTTCAGACTATTAAGAAAGTTGTGAACCGTCACTGAGTTTGATGACATTTTCCAAGACTACAGGGAAATGTGACTTCTTGCAGTGAATAGTAATTCAGCTGTGGAAAACAATTTCTGTATTTGCCATGTTGCATTGATTAATAAATTAGTTTGACTGTTAATATGATTACTTGTTAAAATTAATTTAGTGTGTCATTTGTGAAAATTAGAATCCAATATAAAAGATAATACAGATGTAGAATAAAATGACATCAAAACAAAATATTATCTGGAGTTAGGCTGATATCTATGTCGATATGTGAAGGGCATGCTGGCTGCGTGAGTGTTTGATAAATGTGATGCTACAGGTCAACAAAGGATCTCTGCTGTCCTATTCAGCAGGGCATTCAGGCCAGGATCAGCAGGCCGTGGAAGGGCCTCTGATGCATATGTGCCTCTGGCTGCCTCATCTCTGCAAACAGGAAAGGCTTGAACGGCTGGCCTCATCCCTCTGCTGACTCTCCATTGTGTGGGGCCACTTTGGCAGGGCACGCTTTGTCCTCTGCTTTTTGGGATCTGCCTCCACACCCTGCAGGCTCAACTAAGTATCACAGGCAGCTTGATTTGGGGCAAAGCAGAGGTGCCACATTCACTTGAATATATTAATATTCATTAATGCAAAGCTCATGGCTTTGGTATACTCATAAAGAATGCCAGCAAAACATTTTCTTTAATTGTAGTTTTTTTTTCCTTCACTTAAAGATTTTTACAGTGAAATTGGTAAAATGTTAAAAATCTTATGTTTGTGTGTTTTGAATGACTGTGTTTTAACATGGTTTTGTTATGAGTTGTATCGCCCCTTTGTCTGCCATTGTAAGGAGTGTGTGTGTGTGTGTGTGTGTGTCCCCGTCTACCCTATTCCCCTGGTGCAAGGTAGCAGTTTGGCTGGTTAATGTGCACAAGCCTAATTCCCTGAGGGTGACTGATTGCAGGCTCTATTTCTCTTTCCTCTCTCCCTGATTAACGGGTGCAGTGACAAACAGACCAGCTGGGCAAAGGGAGGCAGCTCTGGGAGGGGAGGTGGGGTGACACAGAAGAAAAAAAAGGCAGAGGTGGTGGCGCTGCCTATCATACTGCTAGCTCTGCCTTCCTTTCTTAACCAGTGTCGTTCTGTTGTGAGTAATAGCCTGATGTGTGTCTGCCCAGTATAGAGCTCGATTTAGCCACGAGGCATTTCTTTGTGCCCTACTTTAATCTTTTTCCCATTGTTCAGAAGCACTATGTATCTGTGTCATGTGTCTTTCATTTGTATATTGTTTTGCTTTAATTACAGTAATAATTTTTCAAAAGCATGTTAAGATATAAAGGCTGTGACAGGTTCTAAATATTTCATGCCCAAATGTTTGTCTTTGTTTTGTATTTGTGGATTAGACCTTGGGGGGATTTTCTTTCATAGAACCTCTTTTATGTGACCTTTTTGTGCCACATCTGTCTGCCAGGCTGTATTTTCATTTATTTATTTTTAAGTAGCTTTGGGGCTTAAATCTTATGTCTGAAGGTTTGGAAAATAGGCTTTTTTAGGGGGGAAAATCAGGTTGAAGGCTCCTGCATGGCATTTTTTTACAAAGTTGCATTTTTATGGGTTAGTTTCTTTATGTGATTTTGTTTCTGTCTGGACTGGGGGAGGTGGCTGCACATCACTCAGGCTGGCATAATTGTTGGTGTTGGACCAATCTATTTTGTGTGCTGAATGCTGATATGGTTGCATGCTGTGTGGGTGGATTTGTAAGTGTCACTTTCAAAAGCATCATGTGTATACTGTATGTAGAAGGGTTGTTGGGGGTGGTGTGCTGTAATAGGTCAGGTCAGCTTGTATGTGCAGTTTTTATGTCACCCAGTGTTGTGCGTATGTGTGTGTGGGAGGATGAGTACAGTAGGCTGTATCATAGTAGGTCAGGGGATTGTTAGTCTGATCCATTGAGGAGCGATTAGTCCAGACACTGAGCCAAGCCTCTTCATACTCACAACAAGGGGAGGATTGGCGCTTTGTTATCGCTGCCAGACTCTTGTGACCTCACTGGTCCTGCCCCTCTCCAGCTCCTGCCAATCCCCCAAACAGATTGCCTTGGACTATATTACTGCCAGGCCTGTCCTGGATAGTCTGTCTTCTGTGTGACTCCTGCTTCCATGCTGTGGCATTTTTATAATTTAGGCTATGTAGAAATCTTAAATGTAGCTACTTATCAGTAATGTTAGACTGATACCATACCAGTCACATAGTGTAGGCATGTCTTTGCTTTTCTATTATTATTATTATTATTATTATTATTATTAGTCCTATAATATGCCAGAGTAAAGAAGAAAGCATGAATTGAAAAGGAGGAGAGCAGTGTTTGGATGTTTTTGTAACCACTGTGTCATAGTACAAATATTTTAACATCTCTCCAATCTTCAACTGAAGACTCAGCGATATACCTGACTACTTATGCATACAGTGAGTTGTAGAGAAAAGGCAAGTCCTAGGGTGCCAGATAGGTGACAAGTCAAGGAGCAGTTCCAAGGTGTTGTATTTCCTGCTTCTCTAATCCATGCATTTAGTTTCTATTCCCATCCACTTTCTTAATCAACCACTAATAGGATTTTCCAAGCATTTGTTTTTGTTTTGTTTTGTTTCTTTATTTATATTTTACAAATTCAAATTTATGTTAAAGTACTCAGCTGCTGCACAACAGAAATGGCTGTGCATGACTTGAACAAAATGATCTAAAAACGAAGATAAAAATCATAATTAGCAATATCCCAATACTGACAACGGTGCACCAGAAAGTGCAACACCAGCATCTGTTCTCTTCTTTTCTGTCTTAAGCTATGCCAAAAACTGGTAAATGTACAATTTGCTCAGGAAAAATATATTTGTAAAGAAAATACAAAACTGACTGAAGCCTTATACTTTTGCTCTGTCACACAGTAGGTTGCTACGGTGTAGCCACAGATATTTACGGAGTGAACACTCTTTAAAATTTTAAGATACAAAGGTTCAGTTCTGATTCCTTTTAGAGTTCATGCTAGGCTTTTAAAATGTGCACTTTTTTCCTTTATTATACTTTGCTCTGTGATGTTATAGCCTGCCTGTTGTGTGTTTTCTAGAATCAGTGATGGAAGGAACATGTATAGATGCAATCTGGCCCTGTATTTCTTGTGTACACTCAGATTGGGCCCATCTGGTAGCTGTCTGTTATTGATTTCCAGTGTGATTTAGAGGATACATCAACTTGGCAAAGCATGACAAGTCCAAGAATAGTTCTCCCAGATATATTAACGGCAGCTTTACATTTAACCAGATAAATCTATTCCATTGGCTGCTATCAGGTTTTTTAAGTCATACCTGGGTGACTCAGAAATTGAATTTGCATACTAATTTTGTGTAATGTGGCCTGATTATTCTTTGCAGTGTAACATGATCTAATAATGGCCAAACTAAAACATAAACCTGATGGACAGCATTTATGTCCATATTTGGGAAGGGCAGTTTGCATCCTTTAATGAATAAATGAAACCTTGAACAAAAGGACAGGGCTCAGCAGTTCTCAGTCATGCTTAGCTTTTAATTACTTACTTTTAACATCACAATTATTTTTGTAAAAATCTGTCATTTCTTCCCATCACTGCTCCTCATCTAATGGCTTACTGATGAAGTTAGCCACAGCTGGTAGACACAACAAAAGCTAAACTCACAGGTATTAACAAACTGACTACTCAACCTTGTCTATTAATCTGTTCAATGCTCTTAAGCAAATGGCTTCAGTTAGTTAATGGGTCTCTATTGCAGGGGGCTTAATCTTAATGTAGGTCCCCCATTGTGTGTATTTGTGCATAACACTAAAGACAAGCTGTGTCTGCTTAGTGCTGTATATACAGTTAAGCCTTTACATATAGAATTTTTACCATGTCAAATGGTTAAGGTGTGAGTCACCATGCCTGTACAGCAGTTCTTGTGCTGTAGTTGTGCAGAATAATTGTCTCACACTCAGGATCCGATTGAATAGAAAAGACAAGATGCTTCTGCTTCTCGAAAAAACTCTGAGAGCTAGCCAGCTGGAGAAAGAGGGTGGGATTGACCTCATTCTGTTTGAAGTATTGATTGTTGCCGTATTAGGAAGCCTTGTTTTTTGTTTTTTTTATAACTGGATGCTGAATTCGTACAAACAGCAGGATGGGAAGATATTGCATGCTTAGCAGTGATTCAAGGACCGAGGTGACTAATTTATTCTGAGGAGGTTTTAGACCACTTGGCGAGCTGTGGTGATGTAGAGCAATGTTTTGATGAGGCCCCTTACTGTTTGTGTGATATAATCTGCCAGCATTTGCACAGGAATACATGAATGACACACATCTCATAATTATGTTGTGAAATGTTAACAAAATGTCTTTCAGTTCCAAGACTCCACACCTGTTAACGGACTGACTTTCTTTTAACAGGTGCCATTTAACTAACCTTTCTTATTTAACTAGAATAATGGGTAAATAAATATATAGACATAACTTTATTAATCCCTTGAGTAAGTTCCTCTGGGAAATTCAGTAAGTATATAATAATTGAACTGTTATCATACTGACATAATGAAATATTTTTAGTTCAGTGCAGTTTCTTTACAAAAGATGCAATAATGGCATAAAAAGACTACAAAAGCAGGGGAGTAGATTTCTGGTATAAACCTTTTTCCATTAAAATATCCTGTAAAAACAATCAATTTTAGTTTTGCTGCAATGATGCAATACGTATTGACATTTTAGCAGATAAGCAGTTTTTTATTTACCTTTATTTAATTTTAGAAGTGAAGCCATGCGATGAATAATCTCTTGAGAGAGTGCTTTTTTATGTGCATCATTACAACCCTGGTTTAATGCAGTATGACACTGCGTAAGTGTATTTATACTGCCGTATGTGTGCTTCTTTTTTGGTTGCTAGGTTATAGTTACATACTCGTGGTTTGCTCAAGCAAAAGTTGAAACCTAAGTAGGTTGACATTGCTGTGCCATTATGACTCAGCATACAATGACATTACTGGAGTTACAGGAGCTCTCATTTTTAATCGACTAGCATAACGACTTCATGACAGTTGCTAAACTTATCTCAAAGTCTGTTACACTCTGGCAGTTGCACCGTCCAAGCTTACATTTGCATATGACTTACATTTGAGCATATAAAACTAGAGTGCAGCTGGCAGGCTTTGTGTGCTCAGTGTGTGGTTGACATGCATAGTCTTTTCTTTTTTTTGTTTTATATGGAATATAGAAGTGGACCATTTGTTTCTGAAGTTTAATATTCAAACTTTGTCTTTCAAACATTTCAAGGGTTAGTGTTGTGAAGCTTCTTGTATTATGCAATGACCTCTCCCTGCTGTGCATGCACTCACTGTCTGTGTTTCTGTGTCCGAACTGTAGGTTGAATGCGTTTTTCTCCAGCCTGGACAACATGAGCACAATCTCGCCAACAGACTTCGACAGCTTGGAGATCCAGCAGCAGTACAATGACATCAACAATCGCTGGGACCTGGCAGCAGAGACCGACTGGGACAATGAGAACAGTTCGGCTCGTCTCTTTGAACGGTCTCGTATTAAGGCCCTCGCAGGTATGCTACACATCAGTGTACATTCTTGCCAGTGTTGCTTGTCAACGTGCACCCATGTACGTGCATTTCTTTCTGTTTAAAACATTTTGTCACAATTGAAAACAAGAGTGTCACATGTTGTAAGTACAATTTATTAGGTATACCAGTGCATGCCAGGTATCCAGGGATAAAAATTGCCCAGGAGAGACTTGAATTAAATTCTACTAATTTTGAAGGCCTGAGTAGCTAAGGTTGATGTTGTTGTTGAATGGATTGCTTTAAAATTGCACTGATGGATCCATTAAAGTGTGCTGAGCTTAATAGTGTGATGTAAATTGTGTGACGATTAAAAAAGTACAAAGAAATGACATAAAAAGTAAACAAAAGATACAACTCAATAATGACGTTTGGTCTCAAATACCGAAATGCTACCATATGCCAAGTCTTTATTTAAAGATGGTGACATTCCATAGATTTAGAAAACATGATTGGGAAAATTTTTTATTACCTTTTAGAAAATCTTTCGAATTTTACCAAGACTTTTATAGATCAAGTGTCTGCACACACACTGATGCTCTTGTATGCCAAGATTTGGTTAGCAGGCAGTTTAAATCCATCCATAATAGTTCTGCAAACAGACCTATTATGGGATATTTCTGCGCTTCCTTTTTGCCCTCACAATGTTCTGACATGACAGGTTTTGACAGCACAATTCTTGGAAGCTTGACAGAGTTTTTTTTATCCTACCAGTTTCTTTGGTGAAGTAGTCGGGAGAGGAAAGAGGGTTCATTGAGGAAAATAAGACATTTACTCCGAGGAGTATTATGGCTAAAAGCAATGCCAAATGCAACTTGTAAAACAGTTGGTGAGAAGGTGAGAATAGAAAACCTGTGACAGTGAAGTCTTGAGCTTTTTGAGTTCAGTTTAAGAAAACTCTTTTATTCCCAATATGTTATGAGAAAGATCGTTTTGCACTTACCCCAATGTTGTAACTGTTTTGTAAAGCATGCGTTTTAATATCCAACAAGAGTTTTAGCAATATTCACTTGAGATCAGTCCCGATACTAACACTGCAGAAATCTCTGTAGACTGGGGAACAGGTTTCATTATTTTTTGTCCCCAAAGGCTCAGTTCTGTCTTTATAGGGCAAGACAGAAATACTTCCAAAAGGAGGACAAACCCAGGAAGCTGTATAGTCTGTTGAGCAAGGAGAAATGTGGCTAGGTTGATCTGTTCCTGTGCAGGTTCTTTTCACACCAGTGCTTCTGCATCTAAACTCATGTTATGTCTGATTAGTGATCTTACTGAAATGAATTAAGATGCTATCCTTTTTAAGAGTGCAATAATAATAATAATTTTGATGACAGTTTTATTCAGTAGCTCACTCCAAAGCTTCTAAGCTGTGCAAACACAGGCCAGTCTGCCATTGTTGGAAGCGTCAAATAAGGTGACAGATTATTGGCTGTTTTATCAGATCTGCTGGAGGTGTGTTTGTGTGTGTTTATTTAACTGGCCTGGCTTCACCTTCTATAGATAAAAACCTCTATTGTTAATAGTAAAAACAAGATGCAGTGTCATAATGAACCCAGCAGAGGGGAGCAACAGGCAGTCGCCAACACACATATTCATGCATAAACATGCACACACACACATCGAAACCACATGCTATAAAGATCTTGAGCACTATTGTAGTCAATGTGTTTCTCAGATATACACCTCATTTTAGTGGGAGGGAGTGCACCCCAGCTCATTTCCTTTAGGAGCTGCCGTTATATAGAAATTGCACTTTATAAACAGTCATGTCCTGTCATGTAACTTTTTATTATATTGCAGTATGCTGTAATACTGTTTGCATGTGTGATCAAACAAGAACTTGTGTGTGTGTATGTGTGCGCTTCTGTGTGAATGTCTTTAAATACTGTCTAAGTTTTACAAGTGTGGACTTGATGTGCACATTCTTTGACATGCTCTAGCAGCTATTCCCCCCAGGCTTAGCTTAGGCCCACCGTTTATGACTTCTCCCCAAATGTCAAGACTTTGTGCAGTCTCTAAGGTGCTTTTTCTTTACACGTCTTCCTCACAATCTCTGTCAAACTTTTTGTGCCTGTCTCTATGTAACATGATTAGCTTTCTTTCTTACATCTTCCAGTGTGAATTATTTCGCATGTGACAGCAGTGCGTACCTCTTACAGTGGAGAGCTTCTCTTGTTTTAAGATCATTTTCGTTTACAGATAACCACTTATCTACTGTACTGTACTGTGTGGGCAGCAAGGCAAGCTGTGCAAATTTGCATTTTTCGAAACCAACGGCTTGCTTCAAACGCAAACAGTTAGGCGAGTTCACTTGAGAGCGCGTCCACAGCTAGAACACATGGCCTTTGAAAATTATTTGAAAGGCCATGTGTTTTTTAACACAGACACGTGTGTTTGTATTTGGCCTGTGTAAATTTTGCCACATTTGTGGACGCATATGAGTAGTTCACCCTTCTTTAGGGGAATTCCCCTTCAGATCAAAGTTTAGAGTACACTTCACTCTTCCGTCCTCCCATGGGTGCTCAGCTGGGGTTTTGCTGTGAGACAGATAAAATATACATGTTTAGCAAGAGATGTCTACTCTTTCCCCTTTTTTAGTGCTTACTCCCCCAGCAGCTTCTGGTTTTTCTGTCTTATCAGGCTAATTAACCACACCAGCTCATTATTCATTGTCACTGCCTGTGGTTTGTTCAGTGTGGAATTTCTCCCACATGTCATTTAGACAGTTTTCATGTTTCACAAAAGTAACTCTAATCTTGTTTCTTTATTTGTTCATTCGTGGGTTGCATAGCGAGGTAATGCTCACACTTATTATTTTTGATGTGATTGCGATGTTTAAAATATGTCCAATGGGATTTTAAGTGGGATAGCTTTGGTGCACTATTTTTCTCACAACATTTGATTGTAGCATAGTCGCTGTTCCTCAAGAGGAAGTGTGTCCTCTTTGGATCTCATTAGTCCAGTCCCCCCTCCATAAACACCCAGTTACAGAAAGCCTGGGGCATTTGGTCCTCTAATGAGAACAATCCAGATGCTGCCAGCTCATCAGGACAAACACAGACCAGACCACAATGATCGCCCCCTGACCAGACTAAAAGAGCCTGAAAGAATATGACCTTTGTCCTCACTGTGTTTATAGTTTTGTGTTATTTTTGAGCTGGTGTTTATGAAATATACATTACATTTTAAAGGTGAAGTTTCCATTCAATGTTATTTACTGTTCAGAATTTATATTTATAATCTCCTGTTAATGCATACTCTTTGTTAACTGTGAACTTACTCTGTATTACACAGATTAAACTCTTTAATGGAAATAATGGAAAGTATGTATTCAGCAACTATACAATGGTGAGAATGAGTTCTTGACTGCTTGAAAACGCTTGCCTAAATTGATTGTAATGAAATTCATTTAATGATTTTCTCAAAGAGCTGCCAGGAATCATTTTAGTACTTGGTTCTAAACTAGTAAGAAGTCTGCTTAAACCATTTCGTTTTTAAGAGTTAATAACTCACTTCCACCCCTCTGCCTCATGAAGTAACACGCAAGTTGACAGATTTTGAATCTTGTTATGGCAGGAAACACTTGCTGCCTTTCTGAGACTTTCTCAGCAGCTTCCTTCCTGTCTTAACGCCCTTCTCATAACGCAGCCCCCACATACAGTAAAGGAAAGATTAAACGTTGTCTTACAAAGTAACATACGATCATGTAAAATGATGAGGACTTTTGTGACGCACCTTTCAGGCAAGCCACACCCCGGTGCTCTCTGGAATTAAGGTGGAGTTAGATAATCCACCTAGGGCTACACTGAGCAGAGGACTTTAATGGTTTAGTCCGCCTTCACACCTCCTCCCTCGCTTCCACCATGTTCTATCTATGTGCTCCTCCTTCAAACACACCTTATGCAAATGGCACAATTTTTAGAGAGCCCAGCAGGCTTTGTTTACACAGCTATCCGACTATGGCCGGTTAGCCTGCCTGCAGCTCCTGTGTTCTGCTCCAGCAAATGCACAGAGGTTGGAGGGAAGGAATACCCAGGTTTTTTTTTTTTTGGTTCTCTCACTAGAACCACAAGGGAGTGTAACTTTGCTCAGAGGCCAGAGGGGTGGTGAAATGAATGAAACAAGAGAACTTTTTGCTCCTCAGTTTTGGTTAAATGATTCTTTGAAAAAATCCCCCACCGTTGCACTCACTCTGCGTGTCATTGGACAAGGTGGACCTTACGGTGGATGAAGAGAAGAAAAGGCGGCAACATTTCTCAGCTTGTGTTGTGGGAATAAAAGAGGAGGATATACCAAGGCTTTTGTGGTACACTAAAAGTATCTTTTGGACAACCTTTTAAAGGATTTGATCTTGGTTTGTTTTTCTTTTAAAAGTCGCAAAGTTTGCTTCTGTTGTGCTATGTGGAAGAATACCCATTCATTCTGTGTCTGAGAGGAATATTTCACAAAGACGGATTGAGGACAAAAAAACATGGAGTGGGACCACAGGGAAAGAGATTCCTGCTTGTCCCCAGCAGCTTTTGTTAATCAGGTGCAATACTCTAACATCCTGGAAGGAAGATTTAAACAGTTGCAAGGTAAGAGTTAGATCTCATTGAAAGGGAAGATCCTTTTTAATTACCACACGTTTCTATGATGTTGTTATTTTTTTAATTTTTAAACTTTTTTTTTAACTGAGCTGATACCTTGATAACTCTGCCGTATAACTCCGAAGTGTCAGAGTTTTGGCATTGTGTGTTGGTGTGTTGCTTATGAAAACAGTTTTTAATGTTACAAATATTGATAAAGCAGTTGTAGAGCCAGCAGCGAACACGTATCCTGTTGTTTGTTGAAACAGGAAATATTGAGTAGAAATCTACTACTTGGCATGCAGTAGTTGTGGGTGCAGGTGCTTCGAGTTGTAACTAAGGCCTCAAAAGACTTTATTTTTTCCCCTGGATGAGGTAATTATCAGCATGAGGTTGAAATAATTCTTCTTAGTTATGAACCTTTTCTGAGCTAGGAGAGAAATGAGGAAGAGATACAGTAGGCTCTCGGCTCATATCTAAAGCAGGCAGTCAGTCTGGCACCTGATCACTGCGCCACCTGTCCGTTCTTATCTTATTACAATACACAGCTCTGTTACTCACTGAAGCCTGCCAAGTCTATGAGATCTAGCTTATAGAAATCAGAGGCCATGGGAAAAGAATCTTAGGCTAAAACTTACAGGATTCCCTTAAAATTAATCTCTTAACTACACTAATCCAATTACTTTCTTAACTAATGTCTGTAAAAGCTTGTGCTAAATAGCAGTTAACATGATTACCTGAAAACAGTTTTTAAAGTGTGGAGGTTTACAGTAGTTGAATGTGTACATAAGTGTGTAGTGTGAGTGACACTGGCCTGCCATTTGTGTGCATGAAGATCAGTCTATTCCTGGTTGCCATCTGGGATGGAGAACTGCCTTCAAGTTTACTTGAAGGGCAGGTCTACTTTCTACTTTCTTTGCAGGTTTGACTTTTTTTTTTTTTTTTGCCTGTCCCATTTGGTTCTTTAGCCATCAGAATTGTTGTCTGAAGACCAACAAGGATACCCAATGGATTTACTTTGCCAAATGGATCATCACGGCCTTGCCGTTTGACATTCTTGTTGCACACCAACATGTTGGCCAATATCTACATTATCGCAAGATTATCGCAGAAATAGACTTGGTTTCTGTTGAAAGAAGGTTTATTTCTTATCTGTGAAGTAATGTCTACATCTTAACTCAAAACACCACTGGTTTTCACTGGAGATAAGAGCCACATAAGAAATGGTATCACTTTCCTTAAGAATATATAAACGTTGCTGCATTTTCTTAAACCGATCTTGCACCCGCATTCACCGGTAAGCTAGGGGTACATTCCAGCATGTTTTTCTTCAACTTCAGCCTGTAACTCACAGGCAAATGTATGGGTTCAGAGATTAGTCATCAAGCTAGTAGCAATGATTCCCTATAACAAAGATACTTTCTGTCTAATGTGTTGGAGAGATGACTATAAGCTACACATGATCTACCTCTACTTTGATAGACGTGTTTGTTCATAGATGTGTTTTGGGTAAAATTTGTCATAAATGCAATGATACACATGTATCTAAATGCACAGCACATCTTGTCAACACCCACTTGCATTTCCAGTTTGACTACCCTCGCGGCTCATTCTTTGTGTCACTCCCTCATGTTGAATCATGAGAGCTGGTGTAATTGAAGGATTTGATGTGCACTCACATAGTTTTGTCATAGCACCAATTTGCAAAAAAGTTTTGCATTGCATCATTTATATTTAAAATATTTGTCATTCATTTGCAATTTTCAGTTTGTGCAAGCTTAAATTAGCGCTTTGTCATTTTAAACACAAACGTCATCTCTGTTGTGCAATATGCTACAGTTACTTTAGAAATCTTAACACAGACAAAGACAAATATTTTATCGGGCCCAGTACCAGTCCAACAAGAAGTCATGTTTAGGATCTTCTGGCTGTTGTGTAAGTGATGGCCAAGTGGTAAAGGTTAAACTGAGTAACTATATTACAGTGGTCAAAGCAGACATGTTTAATGAAAAACCAGGCCTAATGGTTTGCGCCATTTCTGTCAGTAGTCTCTGTTACAGGTTGGAGGGAAGATTTTTCCTGTTGCCCAGATCACATTGTGTATTATATTCCATGGCGTTATGATGCCTTTTGTGTGTAAAGTGCATTGGAGGAAATCTATACCAAAGTTCAGTTTTACTTCAGGCAGGAGCCAAGATGAATATTTTTTATTCACTATCCTAATTCATCAGTAATTAGGGTAAGAATTATAATTTGTCAGACAGGCATACTTGGCATTGTTTCATCAGTTTTGGTTTGTTGTTTTAGTGACAGCATTCATTCATTTTATTTTGTTTTTACGTCAGTGTTACTTCTGGCTTCATTCTGATAGCCACAAAAGTCACATCGTCTGCATGCTTTAGTATATCAGTATGTGGTAATCTTGTGTCTATCTCTGAACTGTATGCCCCTGCTTATGCGGCTGCATGCTGTCAAAACTTGTGCTTGTATTGAACGTGATATACAAGTGTTACCAAGTTCAGCCGAGTAAGACTGCTTTTACAAGAGGGATCAGGGTGCCCAGTCAGACTGAAGCTAACAGGTTCAGATGCTGTGAGGTTAATGGAAATGTGTAAAAGGGCATTTAGACAACAGAGTGTTGGTCCAAAGGGTCACTTTCTTAGCCACTGTGGACTTTGGCAGTACTGTCACTCAGCAGGCCTTAGCAGCATGGCATTGTTCAAACAGAAAGTACTTTTCTCTAAAGCCTTAAAACAGACAAAGTGACGAGGTGTCCATATATACTTTGCAGCATAGGCTATTTTGAACTGAACCCACAGATTTCTCACTGTAGTGTGTAATAATTGATTCTCAGCCTGATATGTATTTCCTCTACTAATTTAGTTCATATAATCTGTCGACTCTCCATAAAGAAGTGGCCAATGTTGTTGTGTTTATCTACTTTTTCTGCATAATTAAAAAAATGAATTAATACTGGGGGACATCAGTGGTGTGTTTTGCTCAAATATCAAATCTAGCAAGACACTATTGAATGTTTGTAACCTGATATTTCTAAAAGTCTCAGTGAAAGCTCAGTGACTTGTGGCCTTTGGCTGTAACTGAGAGTCACATCAGCAAGGGTGAAGATTTAACATAGGTGCAGACATGCACAATAACTTTCTTTGTTTGTACAGTGCAGAAAGAAAGACGTCATTAGACAACAATGGTACAATGAATGTTGTCCTATTTACATGTTACATGCCATTTGGGTCCAGAAGCTATCGTTAAGGGATGCTTATTTATATTTCTTTTCTCATGGGATTGGCCTTGCCCAGTCTAGATTTCCCCCATCTTCCTTTATTATCACGTGTAGCTGAAAGTGCTACAAAGAAATGTGATTGAAGGAGAGTATCACTTCCATCAGTGCGATTTTAAAAGGAGAGGAGGTCTCTCTGTCATACCCCCCCCCCGTCAGTTGTAATAACAAACCCGTTAAAGTTGGGCAAGCTTCTAAAGTTGCAACCTCAAGCTGCTAAAAGTGCAAGAATAACTCATGCCACATGTGGCAAGGCGGCGGTTTTACTACAGCCCTAGTTTCAAAGTTATAAGTGAAGGAAGGGAAGTTCCGCTTTTATAGGGACAAGAATGTGAAAGCATGCGCATCTGTGTTTCGCTCACTTGCACAGACAAGACATTTCTATTTCACACAAAAATGCAAAGAATGAAATAAAACCAGAATACAAAAATGGCACTGAATAAACACAAACAGTGGCAGTGTACTATAACACTGCAGATATTTAACAGCTAATACTTAAATTGTTGACTTCAAAGTAGATAGATATTTTAAGTTGAAGAAGCAGTGGTGAAATGACGTGTAGAAACACATTTCACTTACAGTGGAAAAATGATTAGCGTGGGACTGAGAAAAATTTCTGCCAATGTGGCATTAATTTTTAGCTTGGTGGCTCCAGGTAATGAGTACATCATGTGTTGTTTTCCCCGTACTGGTAGAAAAATATTTACAAACACCAACATCTCCCACAACTTCTGTAAAATGATTGCATTGCTCATGGCACCCCACACCATAGTTAGTGTTGATTGAAACCACCCACTGGTGTCAGTGCAGAATGGTAACCACTAACCACAAAGATTACAAGCTGCTTTTGTCTGTGGGAGTTATTTTTTTTTCTCTCTAAGTACTTCATGGTATCTCTTTAATGAGTGCCTTGGGTCTACTCTGTAATTTCAGATAGCCAACAGTTCAAGCCAATCACTGACTATAGATTTCTGAGCTTCATGGCGCTTCCAGATTAGTTCCAAATGACCCGTGTAGTGCTGTAGTATGATTGTTGCGTGTGTTTTCGAATTTTCAGTGGTAAAACCTGCAATTTTATGATTTTATTTGCAGCAACCAACAATATTTTGGCCTTAGATGGTCGTCACCATTCGACACAGAATGTGAAATATCTTGCTGTTTTATGTACATAATGGATTCGGCACAAAGTTATCTATCTATCCATCCACCCATCCATCCATACATTTATTTTTCTTAACCGCTTATCCAGTTCAGGGTTGTGATGGAGCCAATAACTATCCCAGGTGTCATTTGGTTAGAGGCCGGGTATATCCTGGGCAGGTCGCCAGTCTATCACAAGGCCAAAACACAGACAACCATTCACTCTCACATTCACACCTGCAGGCAGCTTAGAATCACTAATTAACCTAACATCAGCAACTCTGCCTTTAGACTGTGGAAGGAAGCCAGAGTACCTAGAGAGAACTCACACAGGCACAGGGAGAACATGTAAACTCCACATAGAAGGTGGGGCAACAGTGCTAACCACCCTGCTCTCCTGAGAAGCTGCCATGTTATACATTCATGCAGAATTACTTAAATATGCAGTATGTTATGAAGGCAGATATCAAGTATAAAACTTGACATGCATCCATAAATAAATGTATGCATATTGTAGTAATATGCAACAATCCTGATGTAGTTTAGTGTTGATTTTTCATTTACTCTACATATACAGTTTCAGTTCAGTTTTATTATAGAGCACAAAGCACAAACAGTCACTTCAAAGTGCTTTATACTATAAGGTAAAGACCCTACAATAATAGAGTGAAACCCAGCAATCACACGACCCCCTATGAACAAGCACTTGGCGACAGTGTGAAGGAAAAACTCTCTTTCAACAGGAAGGAACCTCTAGCAGAACCAGGCTCAGGGAGGCTGAGCCTGGTTCACAGCTAGTTTGGGGTTGAGGGGAGAAAGACAGGACACACTGTGGAAAAGAGGTTACTAATAACTATTGATTAAATGCAGAGTGGTGTGCAAACACATAGCAAGTGCAAAAAGGTGAGTTCAGAAGAAAAATGCTCAGTGCATTATGGGAAGCCCCCAGTAGCCTATGCCTATTGCAGCATAGCTAAGGGAGGCTTCGGGATCCCCGATCCAGTCCTAACTAAATATTTTATGAAAAAAGGAAAGGTTTTAAGCCTAATCTTAAAAGTAGGGAGAGTGTCTGTGTCCTGAATCCAAACTGGGAGCTGGTTCCAAAGAAAAGGGGCCTGAATTTATGAGTAAGTAAAGAAATCGTAACAAAATGGCCCAGTGTGTTTGACAGTGGGTGATCCTACTTAGAAAAGGTGAAGAAAATCTGCAGTGTGCATTTTTTGCTTTTATCTGAAGTGCTTACTGTGGAAAGTTATTTATGGATGGAGTCGCTCCTTGTCCAGTGTGCAAAAGTGATGCCACTGGGAGTTCAGAATGCACTGTCATCCAACACAGTGCATGGATGCAGAATTCATAAGAAACAAAGCAAATTGACCTTTTTAAAGGATAATTAGAAGTTGCCCTCTGCCCCCCCTCACTAATGCTTTGTCTTCGTGATGTACAGTACAAACAGACAAGATTTGATGAGTGACGGGGGCATGATTTAGGGGTCAGAAACAGTGCTGGCATTAAGTCCTGTTCCAGTCTCTGTTGTGTATACAGTAACACACACAAACAATTCTGACCTTGACGTGGGCTTGTAAAGGAAATTAATTTTATCAGTGACATTGTCAGCAGTGGATAATAATCTCAAAGTCTTAATCAAAAAGTGATGATTACTGATTTTGTTCAGTTGATTTATTGCCTCTTATTTCAGGGTTATTTTAAATGTTTTGTACATTTTGCTGTATGAATGCTTTTTTTTGACAGGCCAAGATGGCAACTATCATGATGATCACATGCTGTGCTGCAGCAAATATGGGCTATCCTGTTTTTGAAAGGACAGTCCTGTTTTTTTGCAAACTGAACACAGTGTGTGTGAGTGTGAAATTTCCAGCCAAACAGGATTCTGTCTCAGTTACACTGCACACTGCGGGGTCACAGCAAGTAAAAAAAACATATTTTAATGTACACAGTCATGTGATATTTTTTTCTGTGATCATTATTTATTACACCTTGATACAGCAGTGACCACTGAATTAAAAAAGCACATTATATGCTGGCACATTAAAAAAAAAAAAAAAAAAAAAAAAAAAAAAAAAAAAACCCCAATAACTTCCTACAAATGATGTCTAAACTTTATATGACCCCATAAACTGCCACTGCTGATAAAGACTGTTGTCTTTATGGTTTTCCTTCTGAGCCTTGGGCCACTAAGTCAGTGTTAGTGTTGTATCTGTCTCCATGTTATCACCAAACATGATCCCAGGCACTATGAGCCACACAGACAGGATTAAGTCTGGCGGCATATTGGTTCGGATTACCTGCAGATAATCATCGTTATCAACAGTGCCCAAGTTCATTTGACAGTGAAATAGAAAAGCAGCAGCAAACTAAACTCCCGAACCTTCAATTGTAAAGAGGGCACTGGCTGAGACAGGCCCTCACCTCCCTCACTCTGACATATACTTAAAGCTTACTACCAGACACGAACATGTTCAAAGTGGCTGGACATGCCCAAATGTGCCTTTGAAACATTTAGCGATGACTTTAACCACAGGTTTTGATCTGTTATTAGTAAACAATAGAGGAAAAACATGACATTTAGAATTTTAATTACTTGTTTTTCTACCTTGCACAAAGAGACTCCCAAAGAGTGAGCAAGAAATGCATGATAGTCAGGATCAGGATCTACATTTAAAATGTTCGTTTTAGTGATACCTAAATACGGGTACATTTTACTCTTATGTCAGACACATGTGCCGTGAAATCATTTAGTGGTAGGGTATCCAGTTTAATATGTTTTTGAATTAAAAATGAAATAATATAGTAGTAGATTGAATCCTCATTTGACATGGGGTATCTGCTAGGATTTATATAACATTCAGAGCACTATCTGTCTATTTAGTGCTAATTACAGGTATGTAAACACAAGTAGATCAATGGTGTTATCACAATGAATGGTAGTGTGAGAGCTTTTATTTTAAACTGTGAAGTTTGCGGAGTTATTTTAGTGTTTTTATTTGAAAAAGAGAGCTAAGACAATGCAAGACAAACTAGTAATTATCAGACTTGGCTTCTAAAGCCCCAGTTTTCTCACTCTTCTCTCATATTGTCTGTTGTGTAATTCTCTAACAGTGTTTGGAAACCCTAAAGGTGTTTCACATGACGTGAGACATTTGACACTATAAGTAGAGCATAGTTTGAGCTTTCTTTATCTTTTGTCACCTCCATGCATCAGTGTTCACACTTTTCAAAATACATAGTGCACCACCAGACTTCCTGTTGTGGAAGCTAAGCAGGTTAGTATAATGTAAAATTTCAATTAGATGTGAACGAACTAACATTACAGTTGACGTGTCATGCTTTGCACTTGCAAAAGCAACAGCTGCAGTAGTTTTACACTTATCTACCATATCCACCTCTGATGACAGGTTTGTGTTTGCCTGCTTTGAATGAGCAAACACGTCAGAGACTGATGTCTGTGTTTGTCTGTCTGGTTTTCTTGTTCGGCAGCATTGTTATTAGGAGTGTAGCACAGGCGAGGTACCAGCATTTTATTTTTTTTAGGACCCCTGCCCACCAACCCACTGCCTCCTCCTCATTGCTGGGTGCTATGTCACAACATGACCAAGCCTTAAGAGGAATGTAGTCACTTCCACAGCGTTCCTGTGCAACAGAAGTCCTTATTTTCTGGCTCATTAAACAACTTCATACTGATTAGCAATCCTTTAATAACTGAATAATCTGTCAGTGTTAGACACGAGAAATATGGGGAAACAAATAAAGGAGGCTTTGTTATAGTCTATTATTAAAAGGTGTAAGAACCAAAGCCCAAACCACAATCCACTACTAGCTCATCCCATGGCAACATCTAGAGAACTATCCTATACTAAAGCTCTTTGACTGAGTAGCTGCTTGATGACAATGCTATTCCTTGTTTGTCAGCGTATCTCTTAAGTTCCAGTAAAACTGGTAAAAACACACCTATCCTCAGGACTGTCGGGCTGATAGCTGAAATGGTAGCCTGAGTTCCATCTATTCACCATATATGCCTGTAGGCCATGGCTGTAGCCAGCCCTGTCACCTGTTTTGAGTTAACATTTCTTTCTACAACCTGCTTTTTTTGTCTTTGTTTGTATAACTCTGTTATTAAAAATTTAACAAGTTTAAAAAAAGCAAACATTTCACGTCTTATTTAAGCTGAATTAGATTCTTCATTCTATCATTCATTCAGTTTTACAGTATCATTAATTGTAAACATGTTTGTTTGTTTTGGGGGTTTGGGGTTTTTAAAAATCTAAAACTTAAATCTCTAAATTACAAAAGTAAAGACCTTTATTACTTTGGATGGGAAGCATTTTCTTTTCTCTCCATAGGTGTAATATGAGTGTTGTGTTGACTTTGTTTCGGCTCTGGCTGGGCAACTCAGGGAAAATCGGAGACTTGTCCTGAAGCTACTCTGGTGTTGTGCTGGCTGTATGTTTTTGTTCACCGTCATGTTCGTAGGTGGTCTCAGTCTCTGGTTGCATGTATTCTTTAAGGAACCTGTGTGTCTGGGCAGAATTCATTCTTCCCGTAGTTCTGGCTAGTCTAAGAATGGTATTAACCATGTAATAAACAGTGCCAGGTGTCTGCACATATTGTTAAGTATTACTATCAGAGTTGCTTCGAATGAAGTTTTGTACATTTTGTAACCTTTAAATGGACTCACGCGTCATATCTTTAACTTAAGAGTGAGTTCTGTTTAGCCACTCTAAGACAATGGCCTGATCAATACAGTACTATTCCTTTACTAGTATTACTCTGACCTAGTACTACTACAGTTCTAGTGGTAATAGAAACAATCACAGCTTTACAAACTCTTTGGCTTGGTTTTGTCATAACATTCAGTGTGTTGATTTGTTATTTAATTTCTGCTGACTTCCTATATGTATCTTTGTATCTGTTAACTGAAATGTTTTTTGTGCGTCCAGTGAACACAGTCAGATGACAATCTGTACCAAGATTTCAGTGTTATAATTTTGAGTATTAACTCATTGGTTTATTTATTTGGAACTCTAGTGACTCTAATGCACATGGTCTCGGTGATTGCTGCCCCACCCAACAGGGTGTAACATTATCAGTAAATAATACTTTATAGTTGTATGTAAATTTAACTTCCTTTCATCTTCCCTTGTGGTTTTTTGTGAAATTCTGACATGATAAGTGCTTGTTGTTATTTGGAAATGTTCGTTGAGACACTCAGTAGACTTGCTGGTCCTAAAAACAATCTCCTGGCTAAGTAAATGTATTCAAAACATAAATATGTTAATCAGTTAATTAAAAATGTATAAAAACTGGAGTGGCGGTTTAGCTGACTAGGTTGAGCATGCAGTCCATATGCCATAAGGCTAATGCAGAGTCTTCTCTAGGCTCTCTAGTCTTGTTATTGCTGAACAGTTCACTTTGGCACATGGTGCCCTTAAGAGAAATGTGAGTGAAGGAGGGGGTAATCCACATTTCATTTTCACCACTGAGCAAGGCTCATAAAAAATACTTCTTGGTGATGTTTTTTTGGCAGTGTGATCAGTCCTTGAGATTTCATATCAAGGTTGTGAAATGGCTAGAAAGACATTGTAACATGAGTCTCAGTGGGCAAAATGAGACTCGACAAGTTTGTCCTTCTGTAGTTGGCAGTCTGGCAAGTCAGATGCTCATGGGATTTATATACATCCTTGATACCATGTTAATATAATATTAACAAACACCACATGGACCTGGTTGCGAGAGGTCATGCTTAATAAAAGGTTTATTTAAACGAAAATACTTATAAATGGACAATTAATTCCAGATTACTTGGAGTTTGCTGTGTGCGCAACATTACAAGAAACAAAGAGTGCTGTCTGCAATGTGGATGAAGCACCTTCAGTCTGAAATTATTATACCACTGGTTTGATGTTCCACCCAAGGAGACGTGCATGAGATTTCAAAATGTTCTGCTTTTTGAGTTTACCGTTAATGCAAGTTGATTACGCAACAGCAGTCTTTGGTTACTGCAGCTTAGATTGTTCACTGATTCCAGAGTGGCTTAGCATCCATCTAATAATCAGAAATACAAATAACTAAACCCTGAAGTGACTCAGTAATCCTTCCACTACTTTCTTTAATTGTAATTCGGTCAATTTCATTCAATGTCGTGCAAACAAATGGTTATGAAGTCAGCTTAATATGTATATATATTTTTTTTTAGTCCACTAAAGTTACCATAGGGATGCTGACCTCTAATCTCACGGATCACTTTTAATATGACTGTTAAGCTTATTGACTGCAGCCTCTCACTCCTGCATGAACTGACTAGGTATTGGACAGGTCTTTGAGTGGGAAGTCTCAGCTTTGCATAATGTTTCATTGGAGCAATAAAGTAGTTTGCATTGCCAGGCCTTACCTCCTGCTTGGGGAGTTTTGACAAATGAACAAGTGTTGATGTTTTCAAAATGCAAATTCAGCGTATGCAGCAACTAATACGGTCTCTTAAACAAACAGTGCTCCTGAACAGCAGCACATGCAAGGCCTTTGAGAATTTTTTTAAACTAACTAATTAACTACTAATTTATAAACAAATTGATTGACCTCACTAGCGAGAGGGCGCAAGATTGCAATGGAGAGTTTCTTAAATTTGACTCATTAGATTTGAGTTGCACTTCTCCCCTGTTTTATGTCTAATTTTAAGTTGTTCTTGCATTAGGTGCAGTGCAGTAAGTACAGTGCTAGAATAGTGTTTTGAAAAGGCAGGGAGACCTTGTATCCTAGAAATGAGGTCACCTTGTTAGGTGGTGGAGCAGGATTAGCTTCTTACTCCCCCGGTCCATATGTCTCAGCTGCTGTTACATCTTAATTTATTGTGATTCCTTTTTTCAGCCCTGCTCTTTCAAAGGAACAATAAAAAGTACTCACTAAATGCCATTACCTTCATGCTTGGTTTTGCACAGTCTTGTTTCTAAACTGACGTCTTCAGAGTAATTAGCAATGCACACATTAGCAGAGCTATCAGTAAACTGTGGTCTGTGGGGGGAGCACCTCTCACTAAGCTGTCACTAGTGATTCTAAAGACTTAATGGCATAGCTTGTCTGTGAAATGAACTGCACAGGGCAGGGGCTTAAGTCCTTATGACTTACTGTCTCCTGGCTGAGCACAGATGTGATCAAAACTGTAGACATTTGTTTTTTTTTGTTTGTTTGTTTTTTACTGTAAATATGCATTTCCTACAGAGTAATGGCACTGAAGACAGTTTGTAGTCAAGTTTATGTTGTTGTAATGTGTAAAGGCTTTAACCCTCCTCTCTTTTTTTTAAACTTTTGCAGATGAGCGTGAAGCAGTACAGAAGAAAACCTTTACCAAATGGGTAAATTCTCACTTAGGCCGAGTGACCTGTCGCATTGGTGACTTATACACCGACCTACGGGATGGGCGCATGCTAATCCGCCTTCTGGAAGTGCTCTCAGGAGAACAGCTGGTTAGTATCACAGAGGAACTACTGCTTTATGTCCCAATCCTGACCCATACCCTCAGGATGACCCTCACAAGTCAGGAGGAAGGAGAAATCATGTGCTTCATTTCTTGTTTTTTTTTGTTGTTTTTTTTAAATTATGTGATTTACTTCTTTTGCTTCTACTTGTTTTTCTCTTTTTGAACTCCTTCCAACCCCTGTCTTCTTCAACAATGTCAACCTATGTCAACTTGTATTTTTCTGCTGCTTCCCCTAGCCAAAACCTACTAAGGGCCGCATGCGTATCCACTGCCTTGAAAATGTTGACAAAGCCCTACAGTTTCTTAAGGAGCAAAAAGTCCATCTGGAAAATATGGGCTCACATGACATTGTGGATGGGAATCACCGTCTCACCCTGGGTCTCATCTGGACCATCATCCTTCGCTTCCAGGTAATATATAAAGTAGCCGTGATGAGCTCTACAGATTTTCCCTTTCACCTCAGTCACCATGTTGCTGAGCTTGGGCTTTGGGATGTCAGGTCTCTGGATTTAGCCATGCCCAGAAAAACTGAATTATTAAAAGTTAACATAATTTTACAAAGTAATTCTTTATGCCATTATTGTAGTTATGAACTTACTGTTGTTACTTGACTTCCTTAAATGTTATACACCCCACTACTGCAATAACATTTGAAGCTCAGTTATTATTGAAGCTCCAACCTGACTGAATGTATACCATACTTACAGATTCAAGATATCAGTGTGGAAACTGAGGACAATAAGGAGAAGAAATCAGCTAAAGATGCGCTGCTGCTTTGGTGCCAAATGAAAACTGCTGGGTAAGAAAGGAGCAGTAAAAGAGAAACGGATGATTACTGTTCAGTTTTTTTATTTTATACTGTGTTTTATGTTGTTCACGTTGTTGCTTAAGGGTTGAATCTTTCTTTGTTGAGCTAATGATTAATGAATTCTTATCTGCCCTTTTCAGATACCCAAATGTCAACATCCACAACTTCACTACCAGTTGGAGAGATGGTCTAGCGTTCAATGCCATCGTGCACAAACACAGGTCATTGACTTCTTCATGTATTTCACATCACTGATACCAGCTACAGTAAAAGGAGCCCTTTTTATGCATTTACTTATTTAGTGTAATTGCAGTTTTTGTTTCTTACTGTAAGGTTTTTTAGATAACTTAGTCATCCTCCAAATCAAAAGGGAGTCTTGTATTTTAATGGTTTTCATTCCCTTCGTAATGAGGAGCACCTGTCGCAGAACCATTTCCCATCTCTGGGGTGTTTTTATCCCCTTTTCTATTTAGGTCTCCACTTGCTCCTCCCATTCTTCAGTCTGCAGTATGCCTGAAAGGATGAAAATAAATAGGGAATAAGATGACCTAGATCACAGAAATTATAACCCACTTATTTTCTATTAAGAGCCATACTTGATACCCCAGTTGCACACTCTGCTGGTAACTCTGTCATGAATAGCTAACATTTAAATGGAGCTGTAAAATAGAAGTCAAAGGTGTAGCCTAAACACATATGACTCAAACAGAGGAGAGCATATTGTTCCTTACAATGACTGTATACTGTGAGGGTGATAAGGGTGATACTTGATAGATGAAAGCCAACATTGCTTTCAGAGCAGTTAGTGAGCCGTAGGATAGTTACGCAAACCACTGAGCTGTCTGTCGTCTACATTATCATGCAAGAAATTACATTATGCTTAGTCCTTTTTGTCCTCATTTTATTTTTTGTGAATGCATTCATGCTATAATATCCTATAGGTTTTAATAAAATATACTCACTCGAACCCCTTTCATACTTCTACCACCAACCTTAGCAACTGTAAATGAAAGCATCATTCAGGCATTAGTTTGCAGGTGTGGTTTTCATCCATGATCAGAGGCCTTTTTTCATGCAGATGACTTCATCCAGTTCTAGAGGAACATTTTATGCACCTTGGATTGAAAACATTTTCTTCTGTACTACAACAAGTTGCAAGAAGTCAGCCGATATTCTTATTTGCTTGTACCTCGCACTCTTCTGTAACCCCTTCTCATTAAAATCACAATTGTTTCCAATCCTCTGCAGACCCGACCTGATTGAGTTTGACAACCTGAAGAGGTCCAACGCTCACTACAATCTCCAGAATGCTTTCAATGTGGCTGAGAAGGAGCTGGGGCTTACCAAGCTGCTGGACCCAGAAGGTGAGTGTTTAAAGCCTCAACAACAACAAAAGCACTCTTGTAAGTCACATTGATGGCCTGATCTGTCTGCTAAGGCACTAAGCTGTTGCCTGAAACAGATTGGCGAGAGTTTGGCTATAGAGGATTACTGCAATTAATTTTAGATTAGGCAACACTGCATCACTGTAGCAAGTCAGCTATAGTGACATAACAAAAAGCATGATTAAAGATATAAACACTTTCCCACACTTTATTCAGAGTATTTTGATGTAAATATTATAGTATATATAATATAAATACCATGTAAATATTCATATTAACCTTTTTTTTTTTTTCAAGATGTCAATGTGGATCAGCCTGATGAAAAGTCTATAATTACCTATGTGGCAACTTACTATCATTACTTCTCCAAGATGAAAGCCCTGGCAGTGGAGGGCAAACGAATTGGCAAGGTTAGTGTTGTGTGTATACATTTATGTGAGTGAAAGTGAGTACATGTACACTGAGTTTATGTCCCCAGTTCAAATAATACATTTCTCTGCACTTCAGGTGCTTGACTATGCTATTGAGGCCGACCAGCTGATAGAGAAGTATGAGACCCTGGCCTCTGAGCTGCTGCAGTGGATCGAGCAGACCATAGTGACACTCAATGATCGGCAGCTAGCTAACTCTCTGAGTGCTGTACAGAACCAGCTCCAAGCTTTTAACTCCTACAGGACTGTGGAGAAACCTCCCAAGTGAGTGTCAGCTGGGTTAAGTGAATGAGTCAGTGCTTGTTAAGCAGTTACAATCCAAAATGGTGACGCTATGCAGTATATTAACTGTCAGTGTGTGATCTCCTCAGATTTACAGAGAAAGGAAACTTGGAGGTTCTTCTTTTTACTATCCAAAGCAAGATGAGAGCAAACAATCAGAAGGTTTACATGCCAAGAGAGGGAAAACTCATTTCTGACATAAATAAGGTATGGCTTGTTCTAGAAAAAGCAAGTACAGCCTTCCAACTCAATGTTCGTTTCGTAGATTCTGGATGATACAGGCTTCCTGTGTTATATTTGCATGGCAGGCATGGGAACGACTGGAAAAGGCAGAACATGAACGTGAGCTGGCACTGAGAAATGAGTTGATTCGCCAGGAGAAACTGGAGATGCTCGCTGCTCGCTTTGACCGGAAAGCTGCTATGCGGGAGACATGGCTGAGCGAGAACCAGAGACTGGTGTCTCAGGTAAATTGAAAAAACACAAACAAAATTTGAATGCAGTAAATAGATTTACAATAATGCAATCATGGGCTTCTTTTTCTCTGATATTAGGATAATTTTGGAACTGACCTGGGAGCAGTGGAAGCTGCCACTCGTAAACACGAGGCAATTGAGACAGACATCGGGGCATACTGGGAGCGTGTGGCCGCAGTGGAGGCTGTCGCCAAAGAGCTGGAGGCAGAGGGATATCATGATGTGCGGCGCATACTCGCACGAAGGGATAATGTGCTTCGACTCTGGGAATACTTGAAAGAGCTTCTGGCTGCACGCAGAGAGCGTCTGAATGCCCACCGTGACCTACAGAGGCTGTTTCAGGAGATGCGCTACATCATGGACTGGATGGCAGATGAGAAGGTAAAGCTACCACAAAGAAACAGAAGCTTACATAAATTTGACTGCACTTTGTGTTGAATTACTGCTTTGATTCCTGCATTCTCTTGAGGTTTTAATTAGCAAAAATGAGTTTCCTAATCCTCAATTAACATAATTGTTTTTCACGTATGTCCCTGACAGCTTTAGTGTCAGCACTTTATAGCAGTAATTAGCTTTGTGCAGGCCTAGCCTGATTGGTGTTACCTTTCTTTGCTGGCTTTACTGAGGTCGACTGAGGTAGACTCCAGTGACTAGAATTACGCGCCTTTCTTCTGTGTTTTCCAACTTCGTTGTACTATTGTACTAAGAATGACTGCGCAATGACAATAAAGAGTTATCTTAAATGTGCTGACATTTTGATTGGCCAGTGGAGTGCCAGTAATGCCTGATTGCCACTGACACAACATTTGCCAATATATCAGACCCCTTGTTTGGTTTAAATAGCTGAACAGTGTGAAGTATCATTTATGCTATGTAATTTATACTGTATAATCCAAACTGACTAAAACCTGACTTCCATGAATGGCAGTAGAAATGGGAATAGCAGTTTCATGTAGGAACCATTTTCTTTTTACTGTCTACATATGTGCAGCTAGCTAACGTTACAGCCCAGCTGCTTAGATTCTGTCATGCTGTCACTAGCATCATCCTCTTATCTCTGATAAACGGATGCTTTCTTCTCCAGAGAGATTGTGGTTGGTAAAACGTAAAGTAATTCTAAAATGAACTTACTCACAGGTTTTGCAGATTTAAATGGATAAATGACATTGAAGGCTTTATAGATATAATTTTGGGCTGACCTGACCCTATAAGGATATTATAAGTAACCAATAGAATGGGGTAGTATAAAATCTCAGCTACTTGGATGTGACTTGTCTATAGCTCTGAGTGATGTGTTTGTATGGATTCTCTTGCAGCCTAACTTTGGTGACTGTAAGCTTTCCTCAGTACTTTGTAACCCAATATGTGAGAAGTCACCAAGCACTAATGATTTATTAGCGTTTTTTATTTAAAAACGACATTTATGTTGTGGCAAGTTGAAAAAGAATTGTTATTTATTGAATATATGTTTAGTTAAATGTCGATTTTCACAAGATAAAAATGGGAAATATTCTACTGGACTGTGCTTTCTGTTTTCAGGGTCGTCTGCAGTCTCAGGACAGCGGAAAACATTTGCATGATGTGTTAGACCTACTGCAAAAGCACAATCTGGTAGAAGCTGATATTTCTGCTCAGGCAGAGAGGATCAAGGCAGTGCAAGGAGCTGCGAACCGCTTCACTTCCCATGAGCAGGGTAAATCTTAAAAAATGGCCTTGCACATTTTGTGTACAGAGTATGCATTTTAGTCTGATCCTTTGTGCACACTGTCTAAATTCTGTGTATTCCTGCTTTTTTTAATTGCAAGCCTATAAACCTTGTGAGCCTGGACTAGTTAGTGAGAAGGTTGAGCTGCTGGGTCAAGCCTATGAAGAACTTGGTCAGCTTGCTGTGAATCGCAGAGAGCGCCTAGAGGACTCACGGCGTCTGTGGCAGTTCCTGTGGGATCTCGGAGAGGAGGCAGCCTGGATCCGAGAGCAGGAACAGATCCTGGCTAGTGGAGACTGTGGCCGTGACCTTACTTCTGCCCTTCACCTACTCAGTAAACATGAGGCTTTCAGGGATGAGATGGCAGCCCGCTATGGCCCCCTGAGTAACAGCATTGCTGCTGGAGAAGATCTGGTTAAAGAAGGGCACTTTGGAGCTTCGGAAGTAACTGAGAGGATTCAAGACATCCGTGCACAGTGGGCCCATCTGGAGGAGGTAAATGTTCATCATCAATTCTAAGGTGCTTTCTTCAAATATTGCATTTTTACTCATAATATTCTTATTTTTGATGCTTCTCAGACAACTAAGCAAAGAGAGCAGAGCCTTAAGGAAGCTGTGGCCCTGCATCAGTTTCAGACGGATGCCAATGACATGGAGGCATGGATCATGGAGACACTTAGACAGGTATCCAGTCAGGAGGTGGGCCACGATGAGTTCTCTACCCAAACTCTAGCTCGCAAGCAGAGGGAGATAGAAGAGGAGATCCAGAGTCACCACCCGCTAATCGACTCCCTGCACGAGCAGGTCCAAGCGCTGCCACAGGCCTATGTACATTACCCTGAAGTACGTGTGCTTTCTTTTCCATACTTCTTCAATGATTGCATGCTGTTTGTAGTACTAAATTACAGTCTATTGCTGACTGTAGGTGGATGGTCGTCTGCCTGCTATTGAACAACGTTATGAAGAACTGGAGACCCTGTCAGCAGCTCGTCGCCAGGCTCTGGAAGGTGCCCTGGCCCTCTACCGCATGTTCAGTGAAGCTGGTGCCTGTCAGCTCTGGGTGGAGGAAAAGGAACAGTGGTTACATGGCATGGAGATCCCTACAAAGCTGGAGGACTTGGAGGTCGTACAGCAAAGGTGAGTCTGTGGGTGAGGGAAGGTTAGAATGCCAAAGATAATGACAGATTAATTATTTTTCTTCAAAATCTTTTCATGTTTGAAAGACTAAGACTGACGCTTGTAGTTGTGAAATGACATTACATGTAATCACGGAAATCAATGTTGATGGCATAAAGCAAAGATGAAAATTGTACATTATATTAATCTAAGCTCTAATCTTAAAAATAAACAGTCAGTGTTTTTAAATCTACTATAATGTCTAGAAATGTCTATGATAGATAGAATGAGTGAATTAATCATGGTGTTTCATTTATGGATATAGATTTGAGACACTGGAACCTGAGATGAACAACCTAGGAACCCGTGTCACTGATGTGAACCAGGTGGCAGAGCAGCTGCTGAGCTCAGACAACTGTAACAAAGACCAAATCCACCAGACAACAGACCAACTAAACAACAGGTCAGAGCTACATTTATGAATTATTGTAACCCTATTTCTGCTGAGGAATGTGTATTATTTAAAAGGCATGCAGGTAGCATTTTAAGCCTGGCCTGTGTTGTCTCTAGATGGAAGGAGTTTCAGCAACTGGCTGGACAAAAGAAACAAGATCTTGAGTCGGCTCTCAACATCCAGAACTACCAACTCGAGTGTAATGAGATCCAGACTTGGATGAAGGAAAAGACCAAAGTTATTGAATCTACTCAGGGTCTTGGCAATGACTTGGCGGGAGTGATGGCACTACAACGCAAACTCACTGGCATGGAGAGGGACCTTGAGGCTATCCAGGTATGGGAGGTGTAAATGTAATGGGTGGAGGGTGGGACCAGAACACCAGTGAAACAAGGCAAAATGAATATAGTATTATTTAGGGTTTTGTGATGAGGTATTTTATTATAATATATGCAATTTAAATATTTTCTTTATCTTTTCAGGGAAAATTAGATGACTTGAGAAATGAGGCAGAAAAGTTGGCCAAGGAACATCCAGATCAAGCAGGAGAGATCCAAGGACGCTTGGCAGAGATTCAAGAGGTGTGGGAGGAATTGAACGCCACCATGAAGCGACGGGAAGAGTCACTGGGGGAAGCTAGCAAGCTACAGGGTTTCCTTAGGGATTTGGATGACTTCCAGTCCTGGCTGTCCCGCACCCAGACAGCCGTGGCTTCAGAGGATATTCCCACTTCTCTGCCTGAGGCTGAGAGTTTGCTAGCCCAGCATGAGAGCATCAAGAACGAGGTGGATAACTATAAGGAGGACTATGAAAAGATGCGTGCGGTTGGTGAGGAGGTCACCCAAGGTCAGACAGATGCCCAGCACATGTTTCTGGCCCAGAGGCTCCAGGCATTGGACACTGGCTGGCATGAGTTGCGGCGCATGTGGGAGAATCGGCACAGCCTGTTGGCCCAAGCCTTTGACTTCCAGACTTTCCTGAGAGATGCAAAGCAGGCAGAGGCATTCCTTAACAGCCAGGTTAGGAAAATACTCTTCGACAATGAAATAACAACTTTTTGCCTTATTGGTGCAAAGCAAATACCTGCACGTTTCAGAGAAAATGGATCTGATATTCTATGAAAAATTCTTCTTTACCAGTTCACACATTTTTAAATTTCTTACTCTGTTGTATAAATAAATAAACTTGGAAAAAAGGCCTAAAAAAAAAAAGTAAAAATCACTGGAATTCGATAATTGCCTATGAAAACTGCATATGAGACGATGTTTAACATTCCTTTTGTGTCCATCTCTGCGTAGGAGTACGTGCTGTCCCACACAGAGATGCCCACCAGTCTTCAGGCAGCAGAGGAGGCCATTAAGAAGCATGAGGATTTCCTCACCACCACAGAGGCCAGTGAAGAGAAAATAACTGGTGTGGTGGAAGCTGGAAGACGCCTCATTAATGACTCTAATGCAAACTCGGATAAGATCCAGGAAAAAGTTGATTCAATCCAGGAAAGGTTAGAGTAAAAGAAGGAAGAAAAACTGATATTTATATAACTTTTTATTATTTACATTTTTAATTAGATGTTTGAAGGCTAAACATTTTTCCCGTTTATTTTCTCCAGACATCTTAAGAATAAAGAGGCTGCAAATGAACTGCTGACCAAGCTTAAGGATAACCGGGAACTTCAGCACTTCCTCCAAGATGGACAAGAGGTAAGAATATGGCTTAGTTGAGTACTAATGCAAACTATTGCATCTTGATATTTACATTGAAACTGAAACTTCTATTATGCTGTTGTCTTTTTCATAGCTCACCTTGTGGATAAATGAGAAGATGCTGACGGCTCAGGACATGTCTTATGATGAGGCCAGAAATCTTCACAGCAAGTGGCAGAAACACCAGGCATTCATGGCAGAGCTGGCCTCCAACAAAGACTGGCTAGACAAAATTGATAAGGTGTGGCCAGTTTAATCAATATATAATCATAACATCCATGTCATTATAATTTAATTCCTTTATTTACCTTCCCTTTTGAAAAACTGGAAAATGGCACTGACTTTGACCAAATGGGACATTTAATAATGTTCAAGCTTGTTTTTGTGTCTCATCTCTAACAGGAGGGTCAGGCACTGGTTGCTGAGAAGCCTGAGCTGAAACCTGTTGTCCAGCAGACCCTGGAGGACCTGCAGCGTCAGTGGGAGGAGCTGGAGAGCACAACTCGCACGAAGGCTCAGTGCTTATTTGATGCTAACAGAGCAGAGCTCTTCACACAGAGCTGCTCCGCTCTAGATGTTTGGCTGAAAAACCTTGAAGGTCAGCTACAAAGTGATGACTATGGAAAAGATCTGACCAGCGTGAACATCCTCCTCAAGAAGCACCAGGTACACTACATAGTGCAGAAAAAGCACTGTCAAAATTTGTCTTACAAATACATTTTTAAAAGGGGCGAAAAAAGTCTCACTTTTTAAACATGTTCAATATTACATATAATTAAATTAATATGGTGCAAGTAGCCATGTTTGCTTAGTGAAGCTAAATGTTATGCATTTGTTTCTTTAATGTTTGTGCTCTCTCTGTGTAGATGTTGGAGCATCAAATGGAGGTCAGAGAGAAGGAGGTGCAGGCCCTGAAGTCTCAGGCTCTGGCTCTGTCCCAGGAAGATGCCGGACTGGCTGAGATAGATGGTCAGCAAAGGCGTGTCACCGACAGCTTCGCCAGCCTCCAAGACCCACTCAACCTCAGGAGACAGCAGCTGCTCGCCTCCAAAGAAGCACATCAGTTCAACAGAGACCTGGAGGATGAAATTGTGAGTGGGATAACCTTAGTGATTCCATCAATAAAATAAACAGTTTCTGACAAAATATATCCTGATATTAAGATAATTAATAATCAATCTTTGCCTCTCAGCTGTGGGTGACAGAAAGGATGCCCCTAGCAACCTCCACAGACCATGGAAAAGACCTGCCCACTGTACAGCTGCTAATCAAGAAGAACCAGGTAAAGTTACAGCTTTTTCAATATATCGTGAAAAAGTTACAAATTTTCAGTATTATTTTTAGGTGTTGCATTGTAAGTAGCTTAAAGGGCAAAGGTTTGGTATTGATTACTCATAAAATGTGTTCTTATTTTCATCTAAGTCACAGTCACAGTCGAGAACAGCCTGAATAAATTTACAGTACAAAGATAGATGTATTTTTATGTCTTTATTGAACACACTAACCACTGTCATAGAGATAAGACGTAATTTTATGGGTAATCAAGTTCCAATCTGGGTAATCAGGTTCCAAACTTTGACATGCAAGAATCTAAATACTTTAAACAGACACTTGGACTGAGTTTAGAGAGATTTTGAAGAGTAGGAAATGTTAGCCAACTAAGAAAGTTGAATATTGTCTCTGGTTGTGAATCAGACTTTGCAGAAGGAGATCCAAGGCCATCAGCCTCGCATCGATGACATCCACAGACGAGGCAAGACTCAGACCCAGGTAGATGGTGAACGCCAGTCTGTTCTGGAGGATCGCCTAGTTGAACTGCAGAGCCTTTGGGACCAGTTGATTGCCGAGACCGACAAGCGTCATGCCCGTCTAATAGAGGCTAATCGTGCCCAGCAGTTCTATGCCGATGCTGCGGAGGCAGAGGCCTGGATGGGAGAGCAAGAGTTGCACATGATGTCAGAAGAAAAAGCCAAGGTAAGCTCATGTAAAGTGAGATCGAATTGCTTTTTTTAATTGCTTTTTTTTCCTACATCTTGTGCTTGAAGAAAGTTGATAATTTTCTCTTTTTCTCTCAGGATGAGCAAAATGCTCTAGTGATGGTCAAGAAGCACCAGATCCTTGAGCAGGCACTTGAAGACTACGCCCAAACCATCCACCAACTGGCCAACAGCAGTCGTCTCATGGTCAACAATGAACACCCAGAGAGGTGAGAGCACAAGACGTTGTGAACATTTTCAGATGCGGCACTTCACCTTCTATAAATAGAACAGGACACCCATAACCTCATCTTTCTCATTTTCAATTAAACAGCGAAAGAATCACCTTACGACAAGCCCAAGTTGACAAGCTGTACGCAGGTCTGAAGGACCTTGCTGAGGAGCGTCGGGGACGGCTTCAGGAGAGGCTGAGACTGACCCAGCTGAAGCGGGAGGTGGATGACCTGGAACAGTGGATTGCAGAGAGAGAGGTGGTTGCTGGCTCCCATGAACTAGGACAGGACTATGAACATGTCACAGTGAGTTTTTTTTCCTCTCAGTAGCATACTTTGGAGACATGAAAGCTCAAAGAGATTTAGCCGAATTAATTATGTTGCTCCCTTTTGCCCTGTTTTTTTCTTTTTCTTTGTACAGATGCTGAGGGACAAGTTCCGGGAGTTTGCTCGTGACACCAGCACTATCGGCCAAGAGCGTGTGGATGGTGTAAATGCGCTGGCAGATGATCTGATTGAGTCGGGTCATCCTGAGAACGCCAGTGTTGCTGAATGGAAAGACGGTTTAAACGAGGCCTGGGCTGACCTGCTGGAGCTGATTGACACACGCACGCAAATGTTGGCAGCATCTTATGAGCTGCACCGCTTCCATCAAGATGCCATGGAGGTGCTTGGACGTGTTAAGGAGAAGAGGGAAGCACTGCCTTCTGAACTTGGCCGTGACCTCAACACTGTCCAGCATCTGCACAGACAGCACACCGCTTTTGAACATGACATCCAGGCCCTCAGTGGACAGGTCAGTTATCGCTTGCTAAAGGTGATCTCATTTTAGATGGCGAAACTAATATGTGAATACGAGACCAAATATCCCTCTGCTCCTTTGAACTCCTAGGTGAATCAAGTGCAGGATGATGCTGCACGCCTGCAGAAGGCCTACGCTGGTGAGAAAGCGGATGACATTCACAGAAGCGAACATGCTGTGACTTCTGCCTGGGAGGGCCTGCTCGAGGCTGGCGAGGCTCGCAGGCTCCTCCTGCTGGACACTGTGGAGAAATTCCGCTTCTTCAACATGGTGCGAGACCTCATGCTCTGGATGGATGGTGTGAACCTGCAGATTGATGCACATGACAGCCCAAGGTAAATGTCATTTTTTGCTTAAATTTCCACTTACTATAAAATAACTTCAACAATAACTTGTTTATTCATATATAACCTGCCTCTCCTATCTCCTGTGGGGTTTTTTTTATAGGGATGTATCTTCTGCAGGGTTGGTAATTGCCAATCATCAAGACATCAGATCAGAGATTGACGCTAGGACAGACAGCTTCACTGCTTGTATTGAGATGGGAAATACTTTGATCAACAAAAACCACTATGCATCTGATGAGGTATTTTGCAGTGGGTCACATTTACGGTTGTCTTGAGAGAGAACAGTGCATGTTTACAAAAAACAAAAAAACATGTTGACTCAAGAGCTGATATCTACTTAAAGTGCTCAGTCTTCTAAGAACCTGTTCACCTATTTACAGATCCGAGAAAAACTGACTCAACTCCAGGAAAAAAGAGATAAGATCAACAAAAAATGGCAAGACAAGATGGACCATTTACAAATTGGTATGCATGCTTCACATTTTTGGACTGCACACGGGTGCATTTAGGCTAACAGAGCCGTGGCAAAAGTGCATGGTGTTGTAGGCAAGTTGCTACACGCAAGAGATGGTAGATAGCATGCAAACCGGTACCTCCGGTTTAAAGGTCTCTTTATGCAACTGCAGCATTGTACATTGAATTATAATTCTTTTTTTCTCATCCTCTTTGTGTTTTCATTGTTTTTCTCTCTATATTGTGGCCTTTGGTCATCTTCATATCAGTGCTGGAGGTGTTGCAGTTCGGACGTGATGCTTATGTGGCAGAGTCGTGGTTGGCTGGGCAAGAACCTCTGGTGCGCGCAGCAGAGTTGGGCTCAAATGTGGATGAAGTAGAGAGCCTAATTAAGCGCCATGAAGCCTTTGAGAAACTTGCTACGGCTTGGGAAGAGCGCTTCGTGCAGCTGGAGAAGCTCACTACAGTAAGTAGAGAGATTTGGCTTGTTCTGGAGTACACTGGTAAATGCAGGATGTGTAGGATATTAGTACATTCTGCTTCTTCTATAATTTAGACAACAGAAACTTGACTCCCTGGGTATTACACTAAAAAATGGCTAATGGTTTTCCACTGTTTAGCTTGAAGAGCAAGAAAATCAGAGGAGGCGGGAGGAAGAGGAGAGAGCAAGGCGACCTCCTACTCCTCCACCAGTAGAAGAAGTGCCACAGTCTGAGACAGAAAGTCAACCACATGATTCTGCAGCCAGGTACGCAAAAGAGAAGACTGGGTAGAGCACAAGAGTGTTCGTGTAAAGCAAAAACACACTACGAGAGAAAAATTAACATGCTTTCTTTTCCCTCTGTAACACAGAACCAGTCTGGACCAGACCACTCTCAATCAGTCCGTGTCAGTGAACGGAGTACACAGCGACAATGACACATCACAAGTAAGATACGCTTCGTGTGTGTATGCTTCAAATGCTTCATTGATTTTACAGAGTTTCCAGCATAATTTAACATGAAGTCCACCGTGTTGTCTTCCTTCATCTCACACATTATTAGATAGGTCATTAAAATTCATATCCATCAGACAGTTTGATCTAACTTATGAAGTGTAATGCCAAGCTTTATATTAGCAAGCAGTTGTGTTTTGCTTGACAGATATGTTTATTATATGTAGCCACTCATTGGGTTAGGTTCTGGAAAGAAAACTGTGTTACACTTTAAATTCATACATGTTATATGAGTGATTCTCTTCAGTGGCAGATGAAAACAAGTACCCGGTGACTTCATGTGTCAGAGGTGATGGATTGGCTGCTTGTGGGCAGCACTTTTGCAAACCTCTGCAACTGATACTACAGAGAAGAATCACTAAATGAACGAGAACTATTTGTGTTTCTGCAGTTCTAGAAGTGCAAGCCATATCCTGACGTTCATCTTTTTGCCCCAGACTTCTTAACAATTTCTTATTGCGTTTTTGTCAGCAGTCATTATCGCTATCGTTGTCAGTGGGAAAGAAATCAGAGCCTAAACGTGTGTGTAAGCCAAAGCAGCAGGAGCGTGTGAGTACCAAGTCACGGTCAGCTTTGTAGCTACCCCTCGTCCCCGTCACAGCCTCCGCTCAGCTCCTGGTCAACTGCAGTGCCTTTTTCCTTCTACTGAGAAGCCATTGCTCTCTGTCACAGATGCAACCATCGCTTTATTTATTCATGAGCTACAGCTATCATTAACGAGCCCCATCGCTGTTTAAAGGCATGATGCAGATTCATGAACACACTATTTTCATGGATCAAATATGCAGTTATATATTTATATGTGCTCATATTGACCAGGACAGGAGTGACTGTAAATGTGGAGCCCAAAGTAAATGTGGTGATAAATGTAGCTGTTCAAAGCTAATTTATATGTAGTTTGTTTTAGTCTTTATCCATGTGTGTGAGTCGCCTTTGAGTGTCAGTCTTTTGATGGAGTTACGTGAGAATCCTTTGTTGAAAAGTACGTGACACAAAAGGTGCCCTGAGTTTCCGTTTTCTACTATAGTCGCAGTACTAGAAGCGAAATCCTGTTGTCTGTGGATGTTTTTTAAGGTTTATAAGATAAATTAAAGCCACAACACTTAAGCTGCAGTATCTCTAAGATCTCAACATCTCCAGTCTTAGAGGTGAACTGTAATTGAGCAATAGTGTAGAACTATTTATTTATATTTTTTATTTGACTGAAGAAGCTGAGATTAGCATCAGAATAATATTTAAATGTATTCACAAGTTGGATTTTAGGTCTCTTTGGAGCAGTTTAAATTAATTTAAAATCTAGTTTAGTGTAGCATGCCTGTTTCCTGTATGCTTGGTTATTTTAATTGTGTGTTTTACCAGTAAGAGCGACTATAATCTGTCTGTGCAATGTCAGAATGCTGTGTGATTATGTAGACCTCCTGAATCCTCACTATGCTGTTATCTCAGGTAATCATACAGTGCTGTCAAAGCAGACGTCATCATAGCTTTTTCGTGTATGGCTGTGAATGGCTGCTTTGCTAATCACCACTTCCATCCAGCTGTGTTTTTTTTTCTGCCCCCCTCACCACCATTCATGTCCTGGGTTTAACCACAGGGCTCAGAGTCTGAGTCGGTGAACGGACCGGGCAGAGACAGCGGACTGGCATCGTCTCGCGTCGATCCGTCTGCCACTTTACCGAGCAGAGGCGCGGCAGACTCGGAGCCAGAGACCATGGAGGGGATGCTCTGTCGAAAACAGGAGATGGAGTCTCACATCAAAAAGGCAGCTAGCAGGTGAGCGTTGCTATAAGAAGATTTGTTCACGTGCAAAGAGAAAGAAATGCAGACAAATGCTGACGTGGCTTTAGTTAGCAGTATCAATCTGTATGTAGAACAGTTTAACTTTTATCCTGTTCATTTGTTCCCACAGGTCCTGGCAGAATGTGTATTGTGTCCTACGAAAAGGAAGTCTTGGTTTCTATAAAGACGGCAAGAGTGCTAGCAACGGCATTCCATACCACGGAGAAGTTCCCATCAGCTTGGGAGAGGCTGTGTGTGAAATAGCCCATGACTATAAGAAAAGGAAACACGTATTCAAGCTCAGGTGAGAAGACAGACAGCATGAAGTGTCTGAAAGTTAAAGGCCACGGTGAAATAGTACGATTGGTGTACTAGACGTTAAATGTACCCCTGACTAAGTGTTGACCCTTTCAACCCTGTGACTGCAGGTTAGGGGATGGGAAAGAGTACCTGTTCCAAGCAAAGGACGAGGTGAGATGTACATAACAGGTTTATATTGCTCAAATCATTAAAACACATTTAGGGGAATATAAAACATAACCAACCTCTTTTGTGTGTTGAAAGGCGGAGATGAGCTCCTGGATTCAGTCCATCCTTAGTTCCATTCCAAAAGGATCAGGAGACTCGCCTGGAGCTCCACGGCCCCTCAGCCGTGCCATGACGATGCCTCCCATCTCACCCAGCTCGGGTGAAGCTGGAGGCGTTACCATGCGCAACAAGGATGGGAAAGAGAAGGATCGCGAGAAGAGGTTCAGCTTCTTCGGCAAGAAGAAATAAAACATTTGTAAAATCATGGATGGGAACTGAATTTGTCAAAATTTCAAAAAACTGAGGCAGATATAAAGGAAAGTACAAACAGGTCATACAAACACACTGCTCTCTGTGCAAGCCCCGAGGAATCTGTCAACAGCTGCGTCATGTAGCTGAGAAAAGTTTTTTTTTTTCTCTCTTTTATTCTCTCCGTCTTTGCTGGTTTTATGTGTCACTTATTTTATTACTCATCCAGTCCACATCTCACTTTAACTGCACCCAACAATCAGAGCCCTCACCCTGTTTTGACCAACAGAGATCATTAGTCTGAGTCAGAACTGGGGGTGGATGTCATTAGCAGGGAGACAGTCCCGGTACAGTTCCAGTCTAGCAAACCGGATCCTCCTCTGTAGGAATATTTGCTCTTCAGTGAGTCTTGATTAGCTAACCCTGTTGTGATACTGTTTCTCTAAAAAAAGAAAAAAAGAAAAAAAAAGATGATGGTTTTCCACTCTGCTGCATTTTGATTTAATTTGCCCAGTTTTAACTGCTCTCTATTAGGAAGGATCACATTACATCTCTTCTTCTGTTCTTGGTATTGATGTTATTAATCTCAATATTATTGATATCATTATTACTATTTATCTTTTTCAGTTGCTGGCTTGACAAAGACTAATTTGATGGTAGATAATCTTGATTTATGTTGTTGAGAGAAGCAAATTTGGTTTTGTGGAGAATGTCAGCTTGCCCTTGTATGTACTATATCTTTTTGTTTTCTTTGTTTTGTTTTTTCCTTTTTTTTTTAGGAATGACAGTTTATGAGGTGTTCTGACAGGAAAATAAAGCTCATTGAATTTTAGCAGTGTGCAGTAAGTGATCACAATTTTCCTTGGAAAAATAATATATATATTTAATAAGTGGTTTTACTATTTTTTTTATCTCTAATTTTGCCTGTATTTGATTATTTCTTTTTGAGTGATCTTTTCTGCTTGATTTTCAACTTTCTTTCTTTTTTCTGTACAAAGCAGAGAAGATTAGTTTTCTAGCGTGTGCATGTGTGTGTGTGTGTGTGTGCGTGGGTGCGTTTGTGTGAGTTGTGGTGCTGTGGACTTTGCATGTTTATGTTTTTTCGGATCAAGCGTGGCCAGATGGATGCTGCTTTTCGGTACTCAGAATCGGTAAACCGGGCAGAAACAGAAATTAATATCACTGGAATGATTTCCCAGAGCTATGCTTTTCTTTTGGTTTGAAAATATCTTCAGCTGACATCACTAACGATGATCTTCGAGACAATTTATTATTTGTTTTAGTCATCTGATATCTATTTCCGTTCTCCACCTACTGATGTGAAGGCACGGGGGCAGTGTGTATAGATAAAAAACTGAAGCACAGGGACCTGAGCAGGACAAAAGGAGGGTTGACAGATGGCTTTACGGGTGAAGTGAGGTGCGTGAAGGTGAGACTGGATAGGCACTGAGGAATGCACTTTGTGTGCTTTACAACAAAGAGATATGAGCCTGAGCCTTACTTGAACCCACTACAAATACACTAAACCCACTTTTTTTTTTTTTTTACTCACCAAACAATTGAGTTGTCAAGGAAGTTTTATAAAAAGATACGAAAGTTTGTTTAAAAAGTGACCTGTGGCAATGACCTCATGTATGTCAGTGGATTGATTTGGCACCAACCCCAGAAATAGAAGAATGCCCTCAACTCTCTTTGATCAGCCTTGCACTCTTGAATATGTGGCATGATTTCAACTAGATTTATACTTCCAAGTGTCCAATCTATGCCATCTACATGTGTTAATATACACATACATTGGACTTCATAATTGGAGAGCAAGTAATAATCAGTTGGCGGTGAAAATAAATCTAATGGCGACCTACTATGGATTATGTAAACAAATGATAGGTGTTAGGTTTGCTAGTCTCCTCACATATTATACATTTCAAATGAAGAGGGCATTTATAGTATATTGTGAATGTAGACACTACAACCTGACATTCTGCCTTCATATTAATTGGTTGGTGTAGTCAGTTACTTATAACTAAGCATGAATTAGCTGCTTATAACAGCAAAGATTCAGCAACGGTTTAACAAACAAACCTCTGATGGAGTCCCATAAAAGCAAACGAGCTGCAAGTAACTATTTGTGTTGCACTGATATTGAAAGTAGCTTATTAAAGCTGATTATTGCTTGGATGGGCATACAGTTCCATAAAAGAGTGGTCAGTTCATAGGAATGCCGCAACAAGTCTGGGTTCAGTTAACAGCACGCGGTCCAAATTTATCAAACCTGCCTCGTCTCTTTAACTGTGAGAGTTTGCATTCCTGAGTGTATGGTGGAGCTCCCAGTTAGTTTCAGTCTGAACTACAATGTGGGATCCAGGTGAAAAAAAGTCATTGCATACATAAGCGAGCTAATGGAGTTTGCAGACATTGTGCACAGTTTTGAATAAAGGAGTCCTTCCCCCTCCAGTGGATGAGCTGTCCCAGCGACAACCGCTCTGAACAGTTTCCATCAGATATTAGGCGGTCCAAGTTCAAAGGTCACACAGTGTATTTTCTTATCAGCTCATTTGAATGTGAATGATTCAAACCAGTTTGGCCAAATTGGTCATGTGAAGCAAAAATATTTCTCATACTTGACATACTGTTCACAAGCTCTCTCTCTCTCTCTTTCACACACTCGCACATTGATACTGCCCTGTATATTTAATGCAGAATGACCCTGGCAAACCAGTCTTGTGGAAACGTCCTTAGCTGGCTGTGATTTGATGTTGCAAATGGCATCCTTTTAAAATAACATTGTGCTACTGGTGAGCTTTGACCAGAACATGAGAAGTATGTGTTATTGATGTCAAAGAGTTACGTTTTGATTCTAAGAGTATTTGTAACGATGGAGTACTTAATGAAGCAGAAAACCAACTTGTTAAGTATTACACATGATTGAAAACAGACTGGTGACAATTTGAGCTTCCTTTTTTAGAAGAAGGCAGGATCTTTGCTGTCTAGTGGGAGCTTGTATTTTTTCATCCAGTGGTCTGTCTCGCAGCATTTGATAAGCCTGTCCACCTACCTTCATTTCTTTTGACGAATGTCTGTTCCTTCCTCTGTAATTCAGAGCTGTTAATACCACTACTATTATTAATTGCTATTATTATCATTATTGCTACTGTTGTTACTATTACTACTACTGTTACTAATGCAACTTATTGCAAAAATTATAACTGCTGTCCATTTTCAGGTATGTGTCTGTGATATCAGACCTTTCCACACGATGTCAGTGTGCTGTGGAGCATTTTCATTACAAATTGAAGATAATGTTTGTTGACTTGTGTATCTACATCTAATATTAGGAATAATAAAACATGGTTTAATCAAGAACGTGATGCTGTTGAATCTTTTATGTCAAGAAAAAAAAGACATTTTCTGTTTGCGCTGTGAGTTGAATGTTTGATTGTTTTGTCACAACACAGTCTGACTAAACTCACTTATGCCTTTTTTTTGTCTTTATTGAATATGTAGGATTATCATTCACAGTTCTGCATGCATGAAGTCTTTATTTAGCAACTCACAGATCTTGCTTTAGCAGCAAAAACCTCCATCAGACATGTTGTGCGGCTGCTTTTGAGTTTTCCTTTTCGTCAACTTTGTACCATTCCTTCTACAAAACAGTTTCATCTAACTGATTTCTAGATTTCATAGACTGCTTCATAACAAGCTTTGGGGAATTGCAGTGTCTTATTCAGTGTTATTTCTTTCAGTAGACACATGAACATCAAGTTGTACACATGTCTGCAGCTGTTTTGCTGTTACCTTTGAGTAACAGTCTTGAATTTCATTCTTTTGTAGGAAATGAGTTTTAATGTGGATAGATGAACACAGAGGCCTTCAGAAATATTTTGTAGCCTTTTTTCCAACTTTCTGAAAATATAATGCTTCACTGAAGATGCACAGAGTCCTGTGAAAACCTTCTTTTTCAATGACTGCAGGTTGTTTAGACAGATTGTGCTTGTAGGCTGAGTTTAAGGAATAAAAATTATATATTCATACAGTACTTCATCTGCTACACTTTAAGTATGTTATTCACATTAGAATCATGCGTTAAACTGACTGTAGGACTGTGGGAGGAAGCCAGAGTACCCAGAGGAACTCCACGTAGGCACAGAAAGATCATGCAAATTCCCCGACCAGGGTTTAAATAAGGAACCTTGTTGCTGTGTGGTGATGATGCTAACCACTCAGCCACCCTAGGTGTGGCTTTGTTTCCTGTAGACAAAATTATTTGATATAGATTTGGTACTGAGCCATGAGCATGTTAAAGTGATTTCACCAGTATAATTATAACAAAAACACAATTGCTATCTGGTCTTTTGTGACCTTTTGCTTCTATGAAATATGAAAACTGACCGTCACTTTTATCACACAGCCTCCCCACATAACTGCTTTGAATAAATGTTAATGTTGGAGTGACAGCAGACTGTACTCTGCTCTTCCAGCAGATCTTAAACCTCGCTGCTACACATGTCACGCCATTCACCTCCAAGGCTAATTCTTATTTCTCAGAGTTTTTGGTCCATGTTGACATATCATCACACAGTTGCTGCAGATTTGTCAGCTGAACATACATGTTGTAAATCTCCTGTTCCTCCACATCCCAAAGGCTCTCTTGGATTTAGATCTGGTGGGTGTGGAAGCCTTGTGAGTACAGTTTGAGATGACTTGAGCTTGATGACGTGGTGTTTTATCCTGCTGGAAGCAGCCAATAGAAGACTAGTACACATAAAGGGATGGACATGGTCAGCAACAATACTCAAATAGGTTGTGGTGTTTAGATGATGCTCAGTTTGCAGTTGACACAATCATGTTTCATGTTGTTTAGGCCAAATTCTGACCCTATCATCTAAATGAAAACAGAAATCAAGACTCATACGACATTGACAAGTTTGTGCAAATTGTTAACCTCAGTTTCCTGTTCTTAGAAAAAAAAAAAAAACCTGTGTGGTTTTCTGCTGCTGCAGCCAATCTGCTTCAAGATTTGACACTCGGAGATGCTCTTCTGCATAGCTAGTTTGCAGTGAGTAGTTAATTGAGTTGCTATCCTGTCAGTCTGGCTATTCACCTCTGACCGCTCACCAGGATCTACAAGGCATTTTTGCCTAGAGAACTGCCACTCATTGAATATTTTCTCCTTTTTGGACCACTCCCAGTAAACCTGGTTGTCTGCCACATTCAGCATCACCTAAATCACTTTTCTTGCCCATTCTGATGTTCAGATTAAACTTCTGCTGGCTGTCTTGACCATTTCTAAATGCCTTAATGCATTGAGTTGCTGCCATGTGACTAGCTGTTTAGATATTTGAATGAAGGTGTACCTAATAAAGTGGCTGATGAGTGTATAAAGAACACTGAACTACATTTTGTGCACTGGAAGCTTTGTAAGTAATTTAAAACATTACTAACATGATTTGCAGCTTGGAATAATAAAACCCCTTGCAATGGCACGGGGCCAGCAGTAGGGGGCAATGTGTTTCACCTTACTCCACCATCTGCCTACAAGTCCTGACAGAGGGCACACATTACCCGGCAGCCACTTCCCCAGTGTATCGAAGCAAGATGGCAGCTGTTGTTGAGAATGTTGTCAAACTGTAAGTGTTGGACTTTTCTACTTACCTTACATGTGTGCAGGTGACACACACAGCCATCACATTGTAACGGCTGTACTATCGTACACCCGCTGTCGTTAGTTAGCTTAGCAGCATTCCAGCTGACTTAGTAAGGTTAGCCAGAGGTGTCGGACCGTCGTGTCTGTTCACATCCTGGAATGGAAGTGTAAGTTAGCAGACACGCAGCTGACGTTTCTGAAACATGAATCACGAGTCAATGTAGACGAACTTGTGTTCATTTAATCCTTCGTGTATTTTTAGCGGTGTGGCGGCCACTTGTGTTTTTGTGACCAAACGGACGCTGTGGTGCTAACGTCAGTTGAGTATGGCAGCTAGGTGTCTCGCACGCTAACAAGCTAAAGAGAGTGTAATTGTGCCTAACGTCGTTAGCGAAGGCTGGAGTGGCTGGAGCGACTAGTTTAAAATGAATGAAAATCCCTCGCTGAAGATTTGAACTCGAGAGCCCGGAGCCATAGCCGGTGTTTCCGATTCACATAAAAGAAACGCTTATAAAGTTTAACGTTTCAAAGACCAGAACACTGTATTGTGCTCTAACGTGCTTCCATTTCCGTCGTCTTACATCGTGTAGCCGTACAGCCCGATTCGGGGTTAATGTCACACGCCAGCTTTTACACGCATACGCCGTACCTCTACCTGCGATAACTGTAGCAGCACAAACATATAAAACTTACCCGACACACAACAAAATATTTTAATTTGCTTCCAAACTTAATTTCCTCGTGAAATAATATTGACAAAGAATGAAAGATGATGTAATCTTGAAACCAAGTCTGTGCTGCCAAAAACATATAAATGAACTGTTGTTTACATGCTAGATGTGTTGATTTGAATGAGCTGGTATCCTTTGTGTATGCACTATGCTATAGTTACATTGACAGAAATATATTCACCTGATTTCTTTTTTTAATTTCTGTCCCCTCATCCCACCCAAAGAGCCTCCTCCATCAGAAGTTTATTCCTGGTGAAGGGAGATTTAGTTCCCTTTCCACTGTCCCCAAGTGAATCCTCATAGGCAGTCATTGGCTTTCTCTTCATAATATATGAAGCTCTTTACAGTATCATGTGAGGAGCCTTTGAGATAACACTGGTGAAATGGGGCTATGTGAATATATATATATATTTTTTTTGCAACTCAACAGCTGTTTAATTTTTTCCCTTTGAAAGAATAATGCACATCCATCAGCATCACTCTACACATAATAAAACCAGAGCCACTCTGCTGCTCTGAGTATTTCTTCATTTCTGTGGTGTGTTTTTCATAAATCCATTTTCTTCTGCTTATCCTTATCATAGTCACAATTAGGGCTGGAACCTATCCCAGCTACCATAGGGCGAGATGCAGGGCCAACACAGAAAGACAGAAAACCGCATTCACATTCATACCTATGTAAAATTTTGACTCACCAATTAACCCAAACCCACTCTGTGCATGTCTCTGGACTGTGAGATGAAGCCAGAGAGAACCCACACAAACAGGGAGAGCATGCGAACTCTACACAGAAAATGGTGGCGTTTTTATATAAATAATCGGACATCATATACGCCACTACTAGAATATGTCAGTACTAGCCAACCCATGTGTGCATCTGCTGTGCTCTCACGCATTTGTGACGGCTTCTTTCTAGTTAATTCACCCTGCCTGAAATGATTTCTCTGGAACGAAAAGCAAGTGTTCATTTTCGGCTGGACCCCACAGAGCACAGACAGCTTTTTGCAATGTTATTATGGTCTTACAGCAAGTTAAATAATGAAGTCTTTAACTGGAGATTGAAATCTATGAAAAGCTTCTTTAAGGTCTAACACAATTACATGGTTTATTATCTCATCAGGACTGAACTGTTGCCCTCTGGGGGTTCCTGACAGCCTCAAGAGGTGCAGTTGTTGCATCACGAGGTTCTTTGTGCCACCCCCCCCCCCCCCTTTTTTTTTTTCTTTGACACTTGATAGCTTGAGGGAATTGTAAGATGTCTTCCTGTCTCAGTTTGAGTAGCTTCAGCCCTCAGCTTCTTTAAAAGGGATTAAGCAGGCAGCACTCTAACAGTATATTTATGCTATGAACACTGAACACTTGGCTGTGCCTGTGCTTCTACCAAAGCTCGTTGTTGTTGTTGTTGATGCACCAACAAAAGAGCACCTGCTGTTGCACTAAACATTTAGTCTGAAGCACAAAGACACTGCTTAGTAGGAGGCAGCAGAGCAAAAAAACACAAGCAGTTTTAAAATAAACTGAGACTGCACTTGTTTTGGAGCAGCAACAGCTGCTGATTTCTGTCTTGGAACCATAATAGACCTAATGACCAGCATCTGCCTCCGGTTTTGTTTCATCAGGCTGGGAGAGCAGTACTACAGAGATGCCATGGAGCAGTGTCACAACTACAATGCCAGGCTGTGCGCCGAGAGGAGCGTTCGGATGCCGTTCCTCGACTCGCAGACCGGCGTGGCTCAGAGCAACTGTTATATCTGGATGGAGAAAAGACACAGGGGACCAGGTGAGACACCATACATGAGCGTCGAACTGCTCACCTGCGCTAAACACGTTTAAAGTTGTAAGAGCTGGACAAAATGAGCAGGAGAGAAGTGATCCAGAGGAAACTGCACAGATGCTGTGAAGCATTTGTTATTAAGATGAGTAATTAAGTGATTAAGATGAATCATCATTTCCGCTGTTTATCAGAATTTGTCGAAGGAGCTACAAATAACCTCAACGCCTTCAAAACAAAGGACTAAATACACCATGCATTCATGTTTAAAATCACAAACAGAGCTTGTGTACTTAATGCAACTCCCTGGCAGCCAGGTGGTGCCTGCTCGTGTTTAAATGCGAAAATAACCGATTCTGAAAAGGACAGTCTAAGAAAATTCAAACGGAGCCTGTGGATTTTTTTTCCCCCTGCCAGTGTGTCAGAACTGTCTGATAACTGTGAACGCCTTCCTGTTCTGCCTTCCCTCAGGCATGGCTCCAGGACAGCTGTACACTTACCCAGCCAGGAGGTGGAGGAAGAAACGAAGATCTCATCCTCCAGAAGACCCCCGGCTTATCTTCCCTCCGGTTAAATCAGGTAGCACAGCAGCTCTGAGCAGCTTAGCTTATTCTCCTATTTTACTGTGTCAGCATTTAAGGTGGATATCAAAGACTTTGTGGGGATGAACATGTGGTGCTATCTTGTAACAGATATCCATCAATAATTAAATCCAACTTGAATTGTATCTGTGCTTACAGTTGTATGTATCAGTGTTGGTGTTGTTCCTGTTGACTAAGCAGGAGAAAACATGATATGTCGACTAGTTTAAAAGTCAGAAAAGACTCAAAATTGATACTAATCACGGGGCAAACAAGTATTTGAATGTCGTTGACATGTATGGCTCTTTGTGCCACGCATAACATAGCTTACACCTTATATCTGATTGGTTTGCTGAGTGCGGCTGACATTAGCAGTGCTAGCACCAGCAGTTTTCTGTCCTTGTGGTTTAACATCCTCGTGCTTGTGCAGAATGTGGTGACACACTGTTCAGAGGGCTGGTTTTGAGGCAGTTTACTCTGACATTGCGTACACACAACCGCTCATTTTCTAGATCAGTGCAGAAACTTGCTTCATGCTGATAGCTCACTGTATCATCTTGTTTCCCACTACACAGAGAAAGGGAGCTGCAAAATAGGCTGGTTTTACCTCAGTAGAATATCACTAATTATTTTAACCGACTAAAATGTCTGGCACCAACATTTTCAGGTATACTATATTGTGTTTTGCCTTTCCTGTTTTTCATAGAGATAGATTTAGGACTGAAGAAGGATGCTCTGTTGTCATCGGATGGCAGCAGCCTGGAGGCCCTGCTGAAGGGGGAGTCCTTGGACAAAAGGACATCCGCAGACCTCCGAGGCTCTGAGGAGGATTCCAACATGAGTGATTACACCGGAGGCCTGAACCCTGCCGCCCGGATCAGAAAGGTTCTTGTTTTGAGATTTGAAGTAAAGCTGCTGTAGATGGAAAAGTAAAATATAATACACCCTATTGTCATGCCTTCCTCATCCCTGCAACACAGAGAATCATCGAGCCTGACGACTTCCTGGACGACCTTGACGATGAAGACTATGAAGAAGACACGCCTAAAAGAAGAGGCAAAGGGAAAGGGAAGGTAAATAAAAGCTGTCGATCGATGCGGTTTCTCGATCCTAAGCATGCGTTTAAGGGCCCGTCTGAGTCTAATAATGTGCGCAGGGCCGAGGAGTGGGCAGCAGCAGGAAGAAGCTGGACACGGCAGCACTGGAGGACCGAGACAAGCCGTACGCCTGTGACAGTGAGTCCTGTTGGCTGAGAGTAGAGCATGTGAATACAGCTCCGAGTAGAAGGTCACCGCAGGTGTTCATAGCTGTAATGTTTATATTAGCTCGAGTCCTCATTAACTATCACATTTTAATTCACCCTCTTCTTTTTCTTTTCATGTGTTCCATCTTTTCTCTGTTCTTCGTTAGACTTCTTATATCTGATATTTACAAAGCTAGTCGATCTGTATTTTTGCCACTATGATGTCATACTTTAATTTACAGGTATTTCCATGTGCGGGGAGAAAAAAATGTCTTTCTCTTCTTTGGTGTTGTCAGACTGCTTGATGTGTTTTGTTTTGTTTTTTCCTCTTTTGTGCTCAGTAGGTCATTGCCGACTGACTTGACTGATCCTCTGTCGGTCTGAGTCTCTGTCTGTGCTTTCTCTTCTCCTTCTCTTCTCTTCTCTCTTTCAGACACTCTCAAACAAAAGCATATTTCAAAACCTTCTGAAAGAGGTATACTTCTCTTCATTCCTTTTCACTCCAGTCTGCCGTGTCTTTTGTCTTTGCTGCCTGTTTTTATTTTCTGTCTGTTACCAAGTAGATTTGCTCTTTGTGTAGTTCAGTTCATAAATTAAATGTTCTGTTACACACATCGTCCTGAATTGTAATTAACTACATTTGGAGAGCGTAAATGCCCTGTTATTATATGCTTTACCTAAAGTGTAGTTTGTAATCATATAATCAGCCACATATACGAGCCATCTCAGCTTACAGAAGATTAGCAGTGGCCTTTAAAAGTAACTTTTTCCACCCAATCTGGCCTTGAACCTCCTACAGATTTTGATAAGCTGAAAGCTAGATCCTCCTGATGATGTTTTCTTCCCCTTTTGTGAGTGTGTGTGCTGTTTTTTTCCCCCTTGTGTTATGTAAATTTTGACTGCATTTCTCCTCTTCACCACCTCTGCACCCTGTAAAATCTCATTCCATGTTCCATGTGTTCGCTTGATTTTTGAGTCACTTTAATGTCTGCTTGACTTTATGGGGAGTATTTTGTTTTCTCCCTCTCCCCCAACCCCACCCACACAAAAATAGTTTCTGTTTGGCTGTTAGCCTCTTGGTTAGATGCTTCCCGAAAGTCGAAGACCTAGGATTGCTGGACTTTTGAGGAAATGAAAATTAGAGAAAGTGTGGAAGTGAAAGAAGAAGTACTGTTTGACTGCTATGACAAACATCACACCCTCCCTGTGACAACGGCTTCACACAGTGGCATCTTTGTTCTCCTTTAAGTCAGTAAATCCTCCTTGCACAATCCCACTGGCTTTCTCAACTGTTAAAAGAATACCAGTTCAAATCAGAAACATGATGTTTTGCGAAATGGTGACATGCGTTTCTTAGTTTTGTTTCAGTGCAGTGAGGTCTCGAGTCAAAACACTGTCAATGCTTCTAAGACCCTTAAACTGAAGAAGTTAAAGCCAAGATCAGAGCAGTTCCAGCATATTAGCTGCAGCAGGAGTGGTCGAGATGCTGTCTTATTATTGTGCTTTACTGTAGATTTCGAGCAAAGAGGAAGCTTGTCTCAAGTAAACAAATAAATACATAAATAAAGCATGTTGTTCATCTTTCCTATTATTTCACCGCCAGTTTATCATGTCATTGTGCCAATTTTGATACTCAACAGAAAGCAGGAGACCTCAGGAACCTGGTGGGTTCTTAAGTGATTTCTCTTCTCCCTCCCCCATCATCACTTTACCACATAAAAAGTTGTTGACATGTATTGAGAGAAACCACCATACGAGAGTCGTAGCTTTCTGTCTCGCTGTGTCACTAGTCTGTTGTGTCAATTTTTTTCCTTTATTCACATAGTCAAAGGCATTGTGTCAGTTTAAAAAAATAGAAATACTAATAGTTGTGTCAATAATTGCAAAGTAACTGTTTTTCAGTTACAGCAGTTAAATATGTACATGATATGAGGCTACATTGTAAGTAGGACACTGCTGCAAGAGTCCTTTGATCATCTTAAGATACTTTTAAAGATGCTAATTATGATAATGTGAACAGTAGGAAGGGTTTCACCATCCTCATCAGCTTTAAGGTGTCCCATGATAGCACTGTAAAGAATAGTCCTTTTCTTCATGAGTCACCCTCACCTTCCTCCACTGACATGGTAGAAACACCTGATTTGACTGGTCTGTTCTTTGTTTTCATATCATACATGTCGTATTTTGTGGTTTTGGTGGCAGTCTGTGGGAAGCGCTACAAGAACCGTCCTGGCCTGAGCTACCACTACACCCACTCCCACCTGGCCGAGGAGGAGGGTGAGGATAAAGACGACATGGAAATGAACGAGCCCGCCCTGTCGCTGCCCGAGGAGCCAAAAAGTAAGCGACAGCGGCGCAATGTCGATTCGGAGGAGTCGTCAGTTGATTATCTGAGGTCACAGCGCCGGTGTAACTGAACACTGATATTGGTCTGCATGTTTTCATCTTCCCACACAGCTCCAAAGAAAGGTCCAGATGGGCTCGCGTTGCCTAATAATTACTGTGATTTCTGCCTGGGAGACTCCAAAACTAATCACAAGACCGGCCAATCAGAGGAGCTGGTGTCCTGCTCTGACTGTGGACGTTCAGGTAAATAAGAGTAGCGATATGAGAAAAGCCACGCAGCAAGTATTCTTGGAAAGATGTAACGTGTTTAAACGCTTTTCTTGACGCAGGCCACCCCTCCTGCCTGCAGTTCACTCCTGTAATGATGGCCGCCGTCAAGACGTACCGCTGGCAGTGCATAGAGTGCAAATGCTGCAACATGTGCGGCACATCGGAGAATGATGTGAGTCGTCTTTAGAGATTGTTTGGTTGTCTCTGGGTTAAAGTGAGATCTAGGTTGTTCGTGCAGAGAACTGGAGTGTTTTTGTTTTCCAGGATCAGCTTCTGTTCTGCGATGACTGCGATAGAGGCTATCACATGTACTGTCTCAACCCCCCCATGTCTGAACCTCCAGAGGGTAAGTCCACCCTTTTTCTTTTTTCCTACTTCCTAGAAAAGAATGAATCTGAAGCCCTTTTCACAGATGACCTGCAGCTGCATTTTCTAGACGTCACTCAAAGGTGGTGAATGTGAGATTACAAATGTCTGAGGCATTTATTTTGGACATGAGCTTGTCTTTAACCTGTCAGCAGCGTTGTGCAAAACGACTCCGTGATGTCGGATTGTGCCGATGTGTGAATAGAAGAGTGCGTTTACCACACAGGGTATTTCCAGTAATGCAAACGTGGATTATTTCCTGCTGTGTGCTGAATGTAGACAGGACAGCCGTGGAAAATGTCACATCCTGATTCTCTCATAATCACACATGTCCAAAGTTCATGTGTGAATCTTACTGAAATGTAGAAGCCCAGTTCAAAAATAGTTGACTGTTTCAGTGCCATGTAATATTTCAGTTAAGTATACGGTTTATATGATTTGCAAATCATTGCTTTCTATTTTTATTTACAATTTAGAGTGTGTGTGTGTGTGTGTGTGTGTGTGTGTGTGTGTGTGTGTGTGTGTGTGTGTGTGTGTGTGTGTGTGTGTGTGTGTGTGTACACAAAAACAGGCAGCACTCAGAGAGCACAAACCTCCGCCAAGGCAGCTCACTCTCTGGGCATTGTTTACTTTAGGGTAGCATGACAGATGTTTACTTTGATTACACAAACATTATGTAGGAGTAGGTAATGGATAATTGGTATTGATTTTTAAATAACTGAACATGGCAAAAATCCAACGAAGCTGATTTTTTTTTTTTAAGGTTGAGCAAAAGGACAAAATATCTGCAATCTCAGTCACGCACCTAGGGAGCCAAGTTTACAGAACCTGAACGAAAGCCTTTGGACAAAGCTGTAAAAAGTCTGCTTTTATATCGAGTTTTTGTCTCAGCAGCTTCTGAAAAGCTAGCTGTTGTGTCTCTGTGAGTCTTTCTTCATTGTTATTAAACAAAGAAAACAGCAAGTCTTTTGTAATTAAGGTACTATTTAATAAAAAAAAAATACATTTTATTATCTTATTCAGTGCCAAAACATTTTAGAGAATCAGCAGTGCATGCTGTCTCATTAATCATGTAGAGCAGCGGTCCCCAACCCCTGGGCCGGTCCGTAGGTCGTTTGGTACCGGGCTGCGAGAGTTGAGGCTCGGGTTTGAAATTTCTGGTTTTCAGGGTTTTATCGGTTTTTAAGGTTATTTTTTTTAAATCATTTTTATCATTAACATTGTTTCCCTGGGTCTTTTCAAGTGTGTTATCAATAAATCTTCTTTTTTTGGGGGGTACCGGTACTGGTTTTATTTTGTTGTATTTATTTGCGACACCTTAAAGGTCGGTGCGTGAAAATATTGTCGGACATAAACCGGTCCGTGGCACAAAAAAGGTTGGGACCGCTGATCTAGGGGCCTCTACTGTTCTCCTGTTTAAATGCAGTTTAACATCAGATTTTACCGCCTCTCTCTGTTATTTGGGTACTCAGGAAGCTGGAGCTGTCATCTATGTCTGGACCTTTTGAAAGACAAGGCATCTATATACCAGAACCAGAACGCCCCACCGTCGTGATGGCCGCTCTGGCCCGCACGCACTCATCACCCAGCCGTCCTGCAGCAGCGTCGTTTACCCTTCAAGATAAGATGACAGACTTCCCCGACAAGCTGACCTCAGAGAGAGTGTGTTCTGGACATGGATAAAGGGAAGGAATGGGAGGTATACCTTTACCAGACTGGCTTCAGTTACCATCAGATACGACTGTTACACAGTTCCAACCTCAGATTCAGTCCCACAGATTTTTATTTTCACCGCCTTGCCACATAAGCAATTTCAGCACCAATCATGATCGCAGATAGAAGCATAAATAGCCAAATAATCCCTTCATGTTCAGCTTTTTTTTCTTTTTTTAATTTTGTTGTTTTTTTTTTAACACATGCAAAGTTGCTAAAACCTTGTCAGTGTACTGATTTTATGATTAGAGCATAAATAGAGCTCATTGATTTCAAATAGCATGCCAATGCTCACTCATAGTGTAAAAAAAAAAAAGACATTTTATAATATTTATATATTTCTATAGTATAAATATATATATATATATATATATTAGTGTTGAGTGTGAACAAATTGGAAACAGAATGGTTATGATATGTTTTAGAGCCCATTTCATCCAGCACCAGGTGTTGTTTTATTGAACTGTATTTGGCTGGTCATTCGATAGAGTCAAAGGGATTTGCTGAGACTGTAAATAATTTTTCCATGTCATCCGCTGCCTGCGGCCACATAAAGGTACACAGAGAAACTGCTTGTCGAAGGTGGCTCCAAAGGCTGAAGGACTTCAGGGACGTTAGACTGAAGTCCAATGATGGACTCGTGTTTGTGCTGCACTCAGAGCTGCTGAAAGACCTACTAATGTGCTAGTTTCATTTGGCATTGGGGCCTTTTTGACCAACCTGTCGGCTCTTCTCCAAAGCAAACTTGATATTGTATCTCTCACCGGGCCGCACATCTGGCCTGTGTTAGACAGATGTGATAAAGTCGAGTCAAATACAAATCCCACTAGCATTATCAGCCCGATTAAAGGGATAATCGCTGTGTTCTAGCAGTTTGCTGATGATGCACCATATCCATCGTTCTGTTGATGTTGTGACACCACTAGATTTCTTTTTTTTTTCTTCTTCTTTTTTTTTTTTAATCTAAGGACAATGTGACCTCAATTATGGTCACTTGCTGACAATGTAAAAGCAATAGAAGAGCCCTTTTAAGGAGGCAGGGATGACAGGGACTCATGGCTGAGTCTGTTTAGGCTCTGTTGCGAGATAATGTGCGATACTGTAAATGTTCTTTATCAGAAAATGCTATTACAGATAGTGGACTGTGGCAAGAATTATGGATGGCTCCATACTGTAGAAAAGAGATTATAATGTGTATATGTATAATGTGGGGAGATGGCTCTTTCTGTCACTGCTTTCATAGTTTGATTATGCAATGGTTTCCTTCTGTGTCAAGGTGAGAGGAAGTCTGGCTGAACTGCTAAAAGCAGTAACTTTACCTCACACAGAAACAGTATTTAAAGGGTTGAAACATGCTGTAGATAGATGGCACAAAGACCGAGGGATAAATAGTCATGACAGCTGCAGCATCTGCTTCAATAACTGCATAATCTTACAGTTAAACAAGTGCATGTTCAGTAATTGTCAGCACTCGTCTTCTCCGTAGTTGTCTCAGAGTTAGGCCGGCAAAGGTGTTGGGAAGTGGTGTAATATAAATTAACCATGCTGTCATGTTTCAATAGCCAACTAACAATTACTAAAGCATTACACAAGTATAACTTGGTTTATTTTCTCATCATGTTTTAAACTTACTGTTCTATCTAGAGAGACGGTGGCTACTAGGATATTTTGCTGGTCGTTTTTTTTTTAAATTTTGTTTGTTGGTTTTTTGTTTTCTTTTTGTGTTTGTTTTTGTATTCATCAGTGATGTTTGCATACCTGATGTGTGGGACATTTCGGGACTCAAGCGGAAGTTGCTTTCTAGTTAATCCTGTGATCCAGGTCTGAACTGAGCCGCTCTCCTCCAAAGCTCCACAACAAGAAGCAAAGTCCATAATGTGATTAAGAGGATAACGGCGTTCAGCGGTTAAGCAGCCAACATCCAAACTAAACTGACATAAACAAGAAGCACGTGTTCGGCTTTTGTTGTCACAGACGGTTCTTGTGTCATTTTAATATCAGACTCGGGTTTTCTTGCTTCCAGCTTTGGGTGAGACGCGTTCAACTATAGTAATAACATATTTAACCCTTTCATGCATGCTGTCGGCGCTGGCTTTGTACCCATTTTTATTCCTGTGTTGCATGGTGTCCACATGTGTGGGCAGTGAGATTTTATTTTTAGAAAAAGAGGAAAAACTTTTAGCACAATTCCCATAATTTGTGCATGAAAGGGTTAAATCGAGGTCATAGGTTTACATAGTAGGGGAATTCTCATAGGGTGGATTTTGATTTGGATTGTGATGGAATGTTTTATTGTATGAAAATTTATCTTCAGGAAAATAAAAATACTAAGCACTATAGTCTCCTGTTATTTCTTTTCCTCTTACATCGTGACATTCACTGTGACGGATGGGGAAAAAGTAATGGAAGCTGGGAGAGTTGAAAATGACATTAGTGTTTATTTCAGCTTAAACATTTCTCCAGAATTCACCTTCAGTTTAGTTCTCAGTTAAATAAGTGAGCAAAATTGTGTTAATCACCTAGTTTGGCCGTGGCCCAATTTCTTTTCTGGTTTCCTCCATTAGACGCTGGTCACCACACTAAACCTTTTCCCTTCTAGACGTCCAGTGGGACTGACCACGTAAAGTGGCACCTTCATCATTTTGCAAATCACTGCTTCTTACAAAAAAATGTTAAGAAAATCAGTTGTTATTGCACTTTTTTTTTTATTGCACTCAAGATACAAGAACAGTCTTCTATGATCCAATACAATCTCTATAGCAGTAAATTTGTAGTCTAAAATATCTTCTATTTCCAACATCACAGCAGAATAACCAGAACATTGTTTTTTTTTTTTTTATCATTTTGCTTTTTTGTGGTGAAACCACAACAAGTACTGCAGCAAGTCGAGCTGTTCTGACGCTGCTTATTATGAGGTGTGTATCAGGAGCTTACAGCGGAGTGAAAAAAGACTCTGGTGTCACACACTGCTTTAACCTCCTAAGACCCGAGCTCTTTCATGTCATGCATTTTTAATTTTTCTTTGCTATTTGGGTTGATTGGGACCTAAAGAATGTAAAAACAAAGAATTACCAATTTTTTTTTTTTACCTAATTTTTGTTTTTGACAAAAATGAGATCCACATATGAGGGCATTTGTTTCAAATTTTGATAGAACAGTGGCAGTATAATGTTCTCGTAAGTGGATATCAGGCCCTTGTAGAGAAAAATTAAGTATTTTGGTCTAGACGTCCCAAAATGTGATGTCCACATATGTGGACGCCAGGTCCTAGGAGGTTAAGTAAACTGCTGGCAAAAGAACAAATTTTGATGGATGAAGGATGGAGATGATAGGAAAAAGTTGAATGCAATCATTACCTGATATTCTGTGCTCATATTGGCAATTAAACTTTAAGTATAGTGATACTCAGACTGTGGGGGCGGCCACTTTATGAGGCAAATTTTCACCCAACATTTTATCCCTGTTTGCCTGTAGTGGCTCTAAGATGAAGGCTTACCTATACCTTTTTCTATAATAATAATAATAATAATAATGGATTAAGATATTGAGTTGGGAAAACATTACAAACAACACTGACAGTCAAAATCAGAACCTTAGAGGAAATCATTATAAATATCACCTGTTTCTGTAATTTTAGTTACATATTTGTCCCTCCTGTGTGAAAAGAACAAAGATCTTCATCATGGCTCCTTTGAAAGTTTGAACCGCACAAAAAATTATAACATTAATGTTGGCCAGTGACATGTTATTTACTGATATGCCAACAAAAGTGAACAAGGCCAGTGTTGGCCAATGAATACGCAATAGCAGCTTAATATGTCAGCAATTATTATGATGATTAATTTCTATTTAAAAAAACAAAACAAGTTTCAGCATTGAGTAAACGTTTCCCTTTCATTGTGAGTGTTGCACAAAAACAGACCTCTGAACCTTGACTGCACGCCACCATTTTTGGAACCTGCTCATTAATTCGACAAAATATCAAAGCAAATCAATCTAAAACCGGACTTTGATAACATGCGAGACTGTTGCTGTGATCTGAAATATACAGTTAAGCCCATAAATATTTGGATAATTGACACTTTTTGTAATTTCACCTCTGATGTAAAATTCACTGTGGTGCTGTGAAAACGGTCTAGATGTGATTAAAATGCAGATTTTAGGCTTTGATTCAACGGGTTTTTACAGTTGTATTTATAAATATTAAAATGATTTGGACAGCATCATTTTAAATAGAAAGTTTGTTTTTAATACTTGGATGAAAACCCTTTGCAATCAATGGCTGGCTGAAGTCTACAGACGTGGTCGTGTACAGAGGCATAATTACAAAAACAATGTCATCATCCAAAATCATACACACCTAACTAGTTAAAAGGCAAAGTAAAAAGTCTAATAGTCAATTAAAGTTAATTAAAAATAAGCTTCATTTGCCTCCACTGCAGACAACCAACTAAACAACTTGGCACAGATAAAAGAAATTCACTGTTTTCTGCTCACAAATTTCAAAGTTCTCACTGAATTTAAACCTGTAAATGGGAGCGTCGACTTCTTTGCTCTCTTACGTGAAGCCCAGCCGTGTCAGTGAATCAGCCATGAAACAAAAGATTACCGCCTTAAAAAGGTCACTGAACGCACCGGCAGAGCGCGCATTCGTTTCCATTACAATAACTCACAATTAACTTTACATCATGTATTTAAAAAATATATTTAAAAACACCACAAAACTAGTCTCTGTAGGACATTCATTATTGTAAAACTATGTAAATTATTTAACATTTACAAACAGTAAAAAGTATTGTCGAATAGACAAAGATAATAATTGTACAGCCATTTGAAGGAAGAAAAAAAATCACCTGGATCCCTTTGCTGGAACATTTAAGATTTGAATTCACACAACAAGCTAAAAGAGGACAGTTTGTCCATCAGAAACCAACAATTACACTGTGTATCTGAGTATATATTGTTTAACACAAAGCGATTTTTGACACGATAAATACACAGCAGATGCGTCTCTGCGTGTGCGCGCTGTTTTGTGTCTGTCCTGATCGGCTGCTTTGCTGCACAATGTTCCACCAAAGTGACACGATCGCATAAAACGTACAAGAAATACAAACATCGATAGTCGTACCTAAACGTGACGTTTTACTAGTAACCTGCACATAAAGTCATTAAAATCTGTGACACTGATATTTTTATATATATTAGATTTCATAGTAATAAGACCTCAAAACGAAAAAAACAAAACAAAACGTAGTACTACTGCTACTCTTTTTACTTACAGTAAGCTGCAGCAACACGTGCTTAGAATCAGGCAAAATTGTCAAAATATTGTGAAACTGTGCATTTCATTTCGGCTGTATTAAAAACAGTCTGACGCATGTATGGTTTCCTGTGGTGCAGGACTAAAAAGTACCCACTTTCTCGTTTGACGTGCTCTGCTGTAACTCAGTGCCAGCTGCTACATTTGAATGCATGTAAATATTTTCACACAAACGTCAGCTACATTCAGAAAATACGAGGCTATTCGAAAATCTCTATTCGTAATCTCTTCGCAGCACGGACAAAATGACTTGAAATGACCAGCTTAAATTGTGCCAAATATGATGCGAAACTCCTGTGATGTGATTGAAAAGTTATTTCTTGTTGGTAAGATTCAAAACTGCAGTGGTTTCCCTGTTTTTTATTCGCCTGCTTATGTTTGGACGCCTTCTCTACTTTTAACATTAGGCCTAAAAATGTCCTTTTTTGATAAAGCATATAGCTAGGGCTGGATCACATGACCCTGAAGCCTCCCTTAGTTATGATGCAATACACCTAGACTGCTGGGAGGGGGGGCTTCCCATGATGCACCGAGTCTTTATTCCCAACTCACCTTTTTTCATTCTCTATGTGCTTACACACCACTCGGCATTTAATCAGTAATTATTAATCTCTGCCTCTTCTACAGTGACTTTATTATTCTGTGTCCCTCCCCCTTACCCCTCACTGGCAGATGGCCGCCCCTCCCTGAACCAAGTTCTGCTGGAGGTTCCTCCCTAATGAAAGGGAGTTTTTCCTTCCCACTATCGCCATGGCCTTGCTCATATGAGGGGGTCACCTGATTATTGAGGTTTTCTCCCTATTATTGTGGGGAAAGAAACATATCTTATTCCGTATTATAAAGACATTTTTCTGTACTGTATACAGAGTAGGATTTGTACTGTTGATGCATCATTTTTGCCCTCCATCCAAGCTGTGTAAACCTTTCTCAGCCGCTTTGATTTTTGTAGTCAGAAATTAAAAATACTGAATTCCTGTGTGAAAATATGTGGATTCAGTATTAGACACAGGTCAGTAAAATGAACCCTCGCAGAAACCATTTGTCCTTGTTGCGATGGTGAAGTCAGCTAGGTAGTGATGTTGTCATGAATTAGCTTGGCTGAATTACCACTGAAAATCTAAATAAATGAAAAAAGTAGAACATGTAAATTTACTGTATTACTATTGCTCTAAAATGAATGGAGAACAGGGCGATCTGAAATCTATCCAGCAGAAATGGGAAAGATTTCAGATTTTTCTGCTCTTAGGGTCGCTAACATGTATCTCCAAATAAATCTTGGTTGGTGCTGGACTGGATCAGCTGGGGGAGGTGATTGGTTGTTAGCCCTTTCACTGTGCCTGTAGGAGTCTCATTAAGAGTAGAGGGTTTTTGAAGAGATGCACTTAGAGTGCACCAACCAAAGCTCCAGATCAATGGCAGTTTGGCAGCATTTCCACTTTGACAAGTTCTGCTCTTATACACCTCTATATTTCAGAGAAAAGTATTTACGTCTCTGCGTTTTCTTGACAGATTTAGTTCTGAGTTTATTTTCAGACTAAATACAGACATAAAAAAACTGTACTAAGAGCTTAAGAGATTAATACTTTGCTATAAGTTATATTGGAGTTTTTGGTTGTTTTTTAAAATTTTATTTCAAATTAGAGATGAACGAATATTTCATGACTCAGAGTCCTGGACTATAATCCAGGATTAAGGGCTTGAGTTTTTAGTTTTACAAAGACAGTTCACTTCTTAGCAGGAGTAACTTGTACAAATCTAAACCTTTTCATTGTTCTATAATTATTAATATAGCTATAGCTAACTTTTGTACTTATTGTCCTTATGTAAAATTTGCAAGTCAGCTAAGCCTACTAACTGGACTGAATTATTTTCATACACTGTTTGAGAAAATAAAATGAGTGAACACTTAATCGTCCCAGTATGACACAGAGTCATAAACATAAACCACTGTGAATCTGCATTGGTGCAAATGAAAGTAACAAGTGCAGTGGAGATGAATGGCTACCCCCCATGATGGCTTTTTTAGTTTTGCTTTTTCTAGTTTTTTCTAGTTTTGCTTTTCTGCTAGACTCCTTGTTAGTAGTGGTAGCATGTGATGGTACCTGAAGCCCATTCAGGCTACATGGGGCTGGTCTGTGAGAACAGGTCCCGCTAAAGGAGACCAGGGCCACCTGTTTCAGACAGCTTGGTCAGAAACATGCAAGAGTAACCCATTGGAGGTCATTTGCAGCGCTCTAGAAGTACTCTTCTTCCTCATTGTATACAGGAGAAGACAGCAGTCTTGCAGCAGGATTGATGAGTTTTGTAGTGCTCTCTCTCATGTAACAGCCCACTTCCTTCTTTACAAAAGCACCAAACGATGTGTTATCCTGCTGAAGCTGGAAAACCCGTAAACCTTGAATGCAACTGCAACTACTGTGACAAGGAAGCTGGCAAAAGGCGAATCTAGAGAAAAATCAGTCCGGAGAGAGTCAGGAGAGAGTGCCGGTCTTTGGGGGTCATCATCTTCTTGTCACTTTCATTTGCACCAAAGCAGGTGAAATGTATTCGCAGTGATTCCTAACTGGACAGAGCAACAGACCAGAAGTTTAAATGATTTTGTGTTACACTGTGATGAGCCAGTGTTGTTCTCAGACATGTAACAATGACTAGTTTGCAACTGAAGGACTTCGGCCAAAGCTGTCCTAAACCCCAGAGGAACTTTCATTTAGGCAACCAGCACCTTAAAGTAATGCAGAGTAGTAGCCTAATTACACCCAGACCCTTTCTACCTTCATGATCGAGCAGTGATTGAGTATTTTGTATTCAGCTATAAATGGCTTATACTCATATAGCATTTTATGTTTTAATGAGCAAAGTTGTCTTTCTGTCACACGTACACTGCTTTGTAGCATTTAGCATTATGAAGTCTGACCTTATCTGATTTGGTTGTTTTTTTTCCTTTTAATATTACAGTTTTAATCTTTGTAAATCATGTGGCAATAATGTCAATACACTTGTCCATGTTTACGAATGGTCATCTGCAAACACAGTCCCTCTCACATGAACTCACTCATTGCTAATTTAAAAAAAACCCTGGGCTGACTTTTCTGAGTTAACCATGTCAGATTTATTAGGATAACTGAAGCCAGATAAGAAAACATCCCTTTTAAGCTGGACTTGCTTCAGAACCGAGGCCTTTGGTGCACCTCATCTCCAAACCAATTTAAAATGTTTTTAAAGCAAATTAGCAAATTAGTCCACAGCTGACAAATTTAGCTGCCACATGACCTAATCATGAGCCTCATCCATCACCTGACAGCAGAACAGCCAATCATCAGTCTAGCACCAACCATAAAGCTTTTGTAATAGCATGTTAGCGGGAAAGGAAAGCAGAGTGGCTGCTGTAATACTTACACAGAAAAACAAAAATTTAGCTCAGCTCTCTGTACAATTATCATCAAAATATTGGCCATTAAATAACCACACCACTGTGCAACAACAGCACTTCAACATTTTTAAGTTACATAACTTGTGTGTGTTTTTTTTTAATATTACTAAAGGCCCAACAGATCTGCTGCCTCCATCTGCCACATTTCTACATTTTCTGCTAGATCACCCAATTTAATACCTAAAGACAACTTTTAAACACTCCACTGTACGAGAAGGACAAAAAAAAGCTAAAACTTTTTGTGTAGTTGCATGTGTACAGTATCACTCTAAAAAGTCCCACTGAGGTGCAGAGGAATCAATAAGAGGAACACAACAATGCCATCACGTTTTTTTTCTCCCTTTTTTTGGCTTCAGGAAAGAGGACGTGTGGTAGAAAGGTAGATACTCAGCATGGTGTCTGAGCTTGGGTTGGCCTCTGACCTGTAGGCCTCACATCTGCCCAAAGAGGATAGAGCAGAGCAGGAAGATGGCATAGAGAAACATGAGACCCAGACCCAGCCGACGGTCCAGTCTCCAGCGGTTCAGATGAACACTCAGCACCTGCAAGCAGACGCAGAGCATGCAGACATGCTGATCAGGGACAGAATCGCCTAGAGTCCATTTATTTTAAATAAAATTGGCTTTAATGTATCTACCTTTTTAGTTTAGTAAAAAATACATAACTGGACAGCTTTCTATTTATATACGTTTCAACCCCAAGGGGGCAGTGCAACATGTTGCAAGCTTTGCTCTCCACCACATCCCGAGGGAAACATCTGGTTCATTAGCTGCAAGCTGCTCCACATGTTTGCCAACTTTGTTAGTGTGGCAACTGGTGCCGAGCACCCAATGCACGGCTGATTTAATAGAGTTATTTTGTAGCCTAACAAACACACACTGGTGAGTGTATATTAAGTTTGCAGCAATGTTGCAAACCAAAACACTCAAAGAGCCCCAAACCTGGCTGAATGATCTAATAGCATTATTGATTTGTATGACTTTAAATCTGGTTGATATAGAAATGTTCTGGGTGGGATTTTTTTTTAAAACCCAACTTTGGCAGAGCTCTCTGCTGTACACTTTATACTGGTTACACCTTTCTGAACATCAACACCCATATATCTGCACAACCTTTGGTATTTAGTATTTACTTACTGTCAGAAACACAGACGCCAGCAGCAGGATGACAGAATATACAAGTCCTTTATTATTTATGGATATCTGTGGGAAAGAAAAACATCAGTTTTATAACCATCAAGCAAAAGTGAGAAGCTGAAAACCTCCGCTCTGATAACTCGCACAGAAAAATTAGTAACCCGGGAAAATTAGAAAGGAGAAGTTTAAATAGATGTTATATAAAAATGAATGTAAGCATTACTGTTGATCCGTGGTCCACCACAAGTGTACGCAAAGCCCAGGGGAAACCCAAACCCAGCAGGATGTCAAAGATATTGCTGCCTACGGAGTTGGACACTGCCATGTCCCCCATGCCTGAGTAAAGACAGGAATAGTGACAGAGAAATGCTTAAGTACTTGCCTCACAAAGAGACATAAAAATGAAAGCGGGAGAGTTCACGCTGGACACATTTACCTTGTCGAGCTACAATCAGACTCGCCATGCAGTCAGGCACGCTTGTCCCTGCCGCCAGGAAGGTTATGCCCATGATGTAGTCTGGGATGTCTAGTGTGAAGCTGATGATGGTGACCTGATAGAAACATATAGAAAATATCAGGATAAAGTTATCTTACTGGGCTATAAAACCTTCAAACTGGCTTAGTTTTTTGTTTTGTTTTTTAATTTACAAACCAACACGCAGATGTACATCACATCACTTTCAGCAGGTGTCTGAGAATACAAGAGATACTGTAGACAGAAGACCAGCTCTTACCATCCACACCATGAGGTAGGAGAAGACAGCGATCCATAAAGTGGAGGCCACAAAGGTGACCATGAACCAGCGGTGCCAGCGTGGCAGAATGCAGTTAGGCACAGTGCAGTAGAGCAATAGGCCCAGAGGCCATGTGATCACCCACTTTACCCGCGCACACCAGCCATCTGTGATGAGACAGCATTTGGACTGTGTCAGCAATCAAGGGGTTAACGTGATAGAGGAGTAAGATCAGTTTAAGGCAACAATAAACTGACAAATTCTAGCTATATTTATTGAAGGCTGCTCAGAGGCCAGCGAAAGCACAAGTAATCCCTGTGATTACTCTTGGGGCTTCATGATATCCTTAATATGATTATCTAAGGTGCACAGCTCTCTGTCCACCCCATCTGGCGTTTAAACCTCCTGTTTTTAAGGGGCAGCCAATCAGAAGAAAGTTGATTTAGAGGCAGGGTGGCCTTAAACAGGCAGGAGGTAAGTGGATAAACTCAGGGTCTGCACAGAGATGAATAAGGATTATTTTTAACCTTGAATCGTGCAGCGCTTCTCTAGTAGAGCAAAAGACTATGGAGTAAGAAATGAGCATTATAGCACAATCGTCAATCAGCTAATCAATCAAATCAATCAAATCATTATATCGAACTTAGAAGCAACAAGTGTTATTACACATTAAAAAATGAACAGAAAATCAGCGAGAGCCATCATATTCACATGGAAAACTCTCTTTTTTATTGCTGAAGCATATAGTTAAGGGTCTCCCTTAGTTATGCTGCAGTAGGCCTAGGCTGCTAGGGGCTTCCCATGGTGCACTGCGCATTTCTTTTTCACTCACTATGTGTTTATACACCACTCTGCATTTAATTATTAGTTATCATTAATTTCTGGCTCTCCTCCACAGCGTGTCCTTGTCCTGTCTTCCTTCCCTCACCCTCAACAGTCAGCTCAGATGGCCACCCCGACCTGAGCCTGGCTCTACTGGAGGTCTCTACCTGTTAAAAGGGAGTTTATCCTTCCCACTGTTGCCAAAGTGCTTGCTCATAGTGGATCGTCTGACTCTATATTATTGTTACTATGTTACTAATAATACTGTGTTATCATTGTAGGGTCTTTAGCTTACAATATAAAGTGACGCAACTGTTGTCGTGATTTGGTGTTAACGGAATTGAACATTTGCTTTTTGAAAAGGAGGAGGAAGCAAATGTTTATGAAGTCCTACCCCTATCTAGCTCATCTTATATATCTGTTTTGATTATACAGTCTAAAATATACATTCCTCACCTGGAATGCGCACTGGACTGAAAATCCCATCTTCATCTTCATCTTCTTCTTCTTGCTGGCACACCTCGGCCCCTGGCTTGTCTCCTGACTCTGTGTCGACCATCCCGGGTCTCCCGCCTCCGTTCTCCAGACTGCAGGAGGCTGTCCTCTTCAGACTGTTGCTGGTGGACCCCCCTCTTGACCCGGGTCCGGCCTCAACGTCCCGTTGATTTTTTGAAATACGGAGCAGTCTCTGTCTCTGCCGTCGAAAAAGATCATTTAGAATTTTTTTTTCTTGTGTGTGAGTGTGTCACAGTATGTGAGCATTAAATACCTCACTGATGAGCATGCGTCCGGCCATGGAGAGCCTGGTGCGGGGTGAGAAGTGGGGGGTAATCATAATCCGCAGGCCGGCCTCTGAGAATGACAGTTTGTGAGGGTTGAGGATGAGAAGCTCATCTACCATGACGACTGGAGAAGCCTCCTGACCATGGGCTTGGCCTGTGTATGAGATGTTGGCAATGAAAAGCACAACATATAAAACTACTTCATTCACACTCGACACACGAATCATTTAAAAAAACAAAACAAAAACAAACCTTTGTTGAGAAGCACCATAGATGTGTTGCACGCCGAGGTGTCTTCTCCCAACTTGTTGTCTCGCCGTTCTTCTGATCGGAGGCAGCACGGCCTGATGCTCCTCAACCGACGTGTCACAAACACAAAAATCTGGGAGTTGAACCTGTGACAGAGCAAACCACCATCATACACCATCCAAGTATTCTTACAACTCACACACATGGAGCTTTACTGACTGATGAGGAGGTTTTGTCTTCAGGAAACTTACTTCATGATGATAATGTAGATTCCATACATCGTCATTAGCAGTAAGGACTCCCACCTGCACAATGAGCAGAACGTTTATGTAAGTCTGCTGCGCAGACCTTCACAAAATCAGTGTGAAGGCAGGCATGTGAATGTGAATATATAGAAATAATATCAAAATTCCAGAGGAATGGCTAAATGGTTCTTATAGAGCGCTTTTCTACTCGAGCAGTCAAAGCGCTTTATACAACATTCCTCATTCACCTACCATGTGCCTTCTACCCAACTTTCACACTCCGATGAATGTATTCGGAACAACCTGGGGTTCAGTATCCTCCCCAAAGACTGGAGCAGCCAGGGATTCAACCATCAGCCTTCCAATTAGTAGAGGACCTAAGGCTAAGATTGAGCTCGTAATGCTGCACACTGCATTTTTCTGGGGGGCTATTCCATCTGTATTTCAAATGTGAACAATAACGTGACTATTTTTTTTTTTTATTCATATTGGGAAAATGATGGAGCAAACACCTTTACAAATACTTCATATAATATTTATGGAAACTTTGAAAAAGAGAGATTTCTTACCCGAGGAGGACTATCACACTATTTTCAGATGAAAATGTTGTGTGTGTTTTATTCAAGCTTTAATATCCCTGAAATCCTTCACTTGTTTTAAACTCTTTAAAAAAAATCTCAAGCTGTAATAAATGTTTCTACAGACCTCAAAAACCGCTGTCAGAGATGCCACATACAGATTTCAAACTTTCTATGTTAACTACACTCCAGGGAGTCCATATTATCAGAGCCACAGTCTTAGATATTAAGTGATATTAAAAACCGAGGACCAAATTCAAGCAGTTGAGCCATTTTTTATGATGGAATTTAAATATCCCTGCTGAATAAAATGCTATGAAAGCATCTATAATCACTCCTACTTTCATCCCCATCCCCAAGTTCTTCTTCTTCTTCTTTTTTTTTTTTTTTTTTTTTTAGAAAACTAATGACAGTATTGACCTCAAACTCTCCAGAATTCCTAATAAGAAGTGTGCCTTACCTGGAATTTTTGTTTTCCTCAGCGTGAAAAGTCTCTTGATAAATTGAGAATGACCCCAGATCGCTTTGTTTAGTTAGGATAATTTGATTAAACAGAAACAGCTGTTTATTTAACTTTAAATCTATCCAGCTCTCTTGACCACACTTCCTCCTCTTCACTGCTTGGTTTGTGTTCTTCTTTGGTCACCTTTTATTCACAGTTTCACTCTGTCACAGTGTAGCAGTTCAGTCTTTGGTAGCTTACAAAAGAAATTTATTTATTTATTAAATCTTTTTTTAAAGATAGAAATGTGGGACACATTTATCTTTTATGTTTCCCCCTTTTGTTTGAATATTTATAACTTTAATTTATTTATTTATTTATTCATAAATGTATAAACTTATTTATTTATGAGAATTTTGCAAATTTAAATGTTTAACTGTAAATTCAGGCTTTTATTCATTTCCAACACTGCTCATAATGAAAGTCACCTTTGTCTTCTGAACCTCTGAATTACCAGAAACCACCAAAAACATGGCTTTAAAGTCCATTATCATTCAGATTTTACCTACAGACTGTCATTTGAACTCAGTAACATAGGAGCGCTCTAAACCAACTTCTTATAGTCTCTTATAGTTTGTGGTTGAGTAGTCAGTTTTGCTCAGAGAGATTCCAAACTCAGTGAGGTATCCCAGAAGCATCTGGACAGGGGCCATGACAGTAGCAGATCTTCTAAATACTAAGAAGGGGTACTTCAGTGCTTCCTGTAATGCCTCCTTTAGCAGAGGAGACACTTGGGCATCATTTATTAAATTGCAATCCAAAGTGATGGAGTGTGCAAACAAACATCCAACCTATTTTCCATTTCCATTGCCATACTCTGCTGATATGTCCCAATGCATGCTCACTAATCCAGGGAAAGAAACCCTGATAAAGTTAATTCTGTTCACGTGACTGCAGCTTCTGCTTCTTAGTTGAGCGATGAAAAGTTTCTCCCACTGAAAACATTAAATCTGGATAAAGTGAATTAACTTTCTCGAAACTAATAAAAATGTTTTCAATCTGAACCTTCAACAGGTTCTTAAACCCACACATGAGCTATGAACATTACAACATGAAGGTGGAGAAGATCGTAACTTGGATAAAAAAAAATGTGTACAAAATAAAGTACAAGAACATATAAGTAGAGAAGACGAGCAACTAATCTCAGTTTTATAAGCACTGCATTTCACTTTATATATAAAAATTTGAATATAAATCCTTTAAAAAATGCATTTAAAAAGCCTGCCATTAGTCATCCTGACACTGCATTTCTCTTTTGCTAAGTCCTTATGAATTCCCCTTCATATCTTTCCTTGACCTCATGGCTTTTTCCCATAAAGGTCAAAGAGAAGTGAAGTGTTTTGTGAATGATTTTTTATATAGGGATATAAATGTAGTTGAAATATATATAAAAACATCAACACAAAACAAGGCAGTTCAGAAACACTGACACAGAGTGAGTCATACAAAGCAATTTGTAAAATAAGCAGCTAAACGTCTAGTACACACTGTCCAGTTCACTTCAGGTTATGCATGTTTTCTCTAGTTATGTGCGATACCACTGATTTCCTTTCCAATCCGATACCAAGTAAAATTCAGGGTGGTATCGACGATACTGATCCGATACCGATACTTTGTACAAAAACTTAATGTTTCATTGTATTTCATAATACAATATATAATTGCATTATGTAATTGTAATAATAATATAGCTTCATAATGATTACAGGACATCAGACTACTTTTTCTCATTGCTTAATAATGCAGAATAATCATATAGAAATAAAAAACCTGAAGTTGTGCGCTATTTGAGCATGTTGCCTGCCTGCAGCACTAAAGGACTCCGCGAGGGACGTCTGTCTCGCCCTAGCAGCACCTGTCCCTCTTCTCCTCTTCAGTTCGCCTCAACATAAGCTCATCATATTCTGTGATATGATTTACTCTGAGGTGTTTGACGAGGTTAGTGGTCTTGCCACATGTATCGCAAACCGCGTCTTGGCTGTTTGTGGAGGTAACGTCCACACATGACTCCGTTTACGCTCAGCCATTGTTGTGAGTGCACACGCCAGGGGCTGCGACACATTTATACAGCCGAATGATATAGTTTCTTTCCACTGCGTTCCTTTTAATGGGAAAAACTACAAATTTACCCCAGAGTACTAAAATATTGATATTTTAATATGAGAATCGATTCTAGAACATAAATTACTGGTATCGGAAGAATCGATATTTCAATATCGATTCGCACACCATTAGTTTTCTCTTTGTCTTTGAATATGAATTCACTGAAACTGTCCCATTGCTCCTTGGCCATCTCTATTTTTTACAGCTAAGCCTTCACAACATCACTTCTCAACATCACTGCCACATTTTCACTGTCACAGTTTGAGATTCTTTCCAAAACCTGAGAATTAGTCAGGCACAAATCCCTAAACCGACCCTCAATAGGCCCGCTGCATACTTATTCAGCTGTGGCATGACACCACTGTCTCCAAGGAGACACAGTGTTGGTGATCTAGGCAAATCACACTTCAACCATTGGCCCATACAATCGTAAAGATGTCTTCAAAACAGAAAAACTTTAGCACACTCGCATGCATGCACATAAGTGCCTCTTTTTGTCTTACATTCCCAGCATATAGCATCCTTAATTAAACCCAGTTTGTTTAATTGAGAAGGACAACAGTTAATTATTTTATATTTGATAAAGTTACTTCTACTTTCCCTGATTTACGAATAAATAAAGCTATGACTGACAACAGTGAAATGGACACAGAGAGCACAATAAGTTCAGTGTGCTGCAGTCTGCTCTGTCCTTTCTGAACTACTTTGAGCACTAGGATGCCAGTGAACAAGTTCAAATACAATCCGTACCAACAAACAGGACTGACAATAAAAGACGCCGCTGCAAACAGCGGTGAGGTGAAATACACCAAGATTGCCTCGGTTTGGGACTCAATAAACAGCCTGCTATATATCACAAAGGAATTCAGCGCCACAGTGGACATTAGATCCTTGAATAAATCTACCCTTTCAATAAAATCCCAACACGGCGAACAATGGAAAGCTCTTTTACTTTAAAGGTCTCGGGAAGAGAAGTGAAGAAGGCATCCAGAGCGGGAAAAAAACAGCCGTAAAGGAAGAGTTACACAAAAGAAATCAATCTAACAACCAGTCTCAAATCAATCTTACAACTAAGCTGCAAATGACTGAAATGAGTGCCACTGATGGCATAAACCTCCAAAAGAAATCAATCAAAATTAATTTACTAACATTTTCCTTTCCTGCCTCTGATTAGAAATATTTGTTCAGATGTTACTATTTTTCAAGAATAAATCAGAAACATATTTACCATGGTCCGCTATCACAGCTAGAACGCTGCCATTATTAATAATAAAAAGTAATACAAATCACTTGAGGAATGAGGTTGTGACATCATTTAGAGCATGAAAGAATGCGCTTTAAATTCATTTTTTGTGACATTTACAATTCTCGTCATCAGTAAACCACAAACGAGGAATAAAATCATGTCAACAGGAACGTCAGCTCCTGTTGCAATCCAACCCATTTAATCCGATTCCTGACAGACTTTAACCACGCCGAGTCTCAAAGGTCAAACTAAGCTCATTTATACAAGCAGTGAAAACAGTGTAAAGTACTGGCTCACACACAAAAACAGGGAGTTGAAAATTTCTTAAAACAACCTTTAAAAATGAAAAAGCTGTGTGGACTCACCAGACGACTGTGGCATCATAGATCACCTAAGGAGAAAGAAAAGACGGTTTAAAAGCAAAAAGGATGACAGGGAGCCCAGAGGAACTACTCTTTATTGTTTGAATGTGTATCTCACCATGATGAGAGTCAGTACTGACAGGATGTAGTAGGAGGAATCTCTAAAGAGAGACCACCATGTCAGAACCACCGTCTGTGGAGAACAGATACCAGTGTTACAATATTTTATTATTCATTATTCAGAGCTGCGCATGAACAGGTTTCTTCTATTGCAACATCTTCTATTAAATTTTATTAATAACATTTGCCAATTTTCCATTTCAAAGCCAGATTAAATGAAGGTTCTTTACACCAGTTTGATAAGTTGCTTTGTCCTGAGATGACCACGCTCACACTAAACCCTTCTGTTTGGCAGTGGAGTGGAAAAAACTGTGGAAGACCGAGCCTTTAAAGCAGTCTGAAGTCGGGGATTACTTTCACATAAACTGAACTCATTTGAAACTTTAATAATGTTTAACAAACACATCACCACTGTAGCAATATCTAAAAGCATAACAGTTTCCCTTTAAACAAGCATGGAAAAAGAGAAGTTACACCACATGTGACAAACATCTGGCAGTAAGATGTGAGTAAGAGTCACAAGTTTAATCTACCTGGCCTGCAAAGATTCCACTCAAACCAATTATGACCAGGATGTTGAAGACAGCTGAGCCCACGATTGTGCCGACGCCAACGTCCCCTTTAGTGATGAAGACACCTGAAAAAGTGCAGAGGATTTGTCTGACGTCAGATAAAATCTGTCTGTAATTCTGTGTTTTTAGGGGCTATTTATGCTTGTAAACCCCAGATGAGAATCGACAAGCTAAAATATGATCTACTAAGAAAAATCATTGTGCCGCTTTAAACTGGACTCTGCTGACATCTCCTGGATATGTCCGGTACCTACTTAGATCAGGACCTTTGAAACCACGAGAGCATTGAAGAGAGCCAATCCTCTCCCAAAAGCTTTGCTTTATTTTGAAAGTTAAGCAATTCTTTTACCCATGCTCCACTTCACCAGGTTTTGGCACTGTCTGCTGACAAACATCACTTTTTCTCATTTAATCTGATGACAAGCAGTGAAAACAAGTGTTGACATGCTCTCCCTGAATGGAAAGAGCTGCTACTTGGTTAAGACTAGCTGGGTTACTAACCAATGAGAGAGGTGAAAAGCTCTGGAGCTGAGCTTCCAGCAGCCATAAATGTGGCCCCGGCTACATCTTCACTGAGCTGAAGGTTCTGGAAAATTAAATTTAAAAACAGTTTGAATAGTCCGATAATAATATTTTAAAATAATAAATTTATATCTGAAGGCCAGCTGGGGCTGGTTTTCCTCACCTCAGATATTTTCTCAAGGGAAGGAACAAAGTAGTCATCACAGACAATTGCCAGAGCGTAGAACATGTAGATGGCCTGGAAGAGAGGGACCCATACACACTTTGCCTTTACATAACATAAACCAGCTATATATGTCGTCCTGTTGTGTGCGTTTATTCTGTAATGATGTCAGGTGTCAGCATTATGACTCAGGGTTATAAATGGAGAGGAAAAATGTGTAGATTTGAGGCAACATTGCAAGAAATACTCACACAGAGTGCATGGAGACACACAGCCCCATTCTTCCTCTGCTCCTTGGTGAAGATGTCCTCTGGAAACTCATGGATGGCTGCAAGGTACACACATTTTATTAAATAAATGCCAACTAAAAACTGAAACCTGCAAACAAAACAAAAAACAGAAAGAAAAACCCCCAGAAGACTCTATTTTTATTAATCATCATTTGTAAACACGTTTTAAATGAATATATAATTTTTATCATCATCATCATCATCACCAATTTCAGGTGAGATCTCTGACAGACAAGCTACAAACTGCAGCATCACAAAGACGCAGTGTTCGTTTTGCAGTGACAAATGAGACAGGAAGTGAGGTGGAAGTGAAACTGGCAGCTGCTTCCTGTCCTCCCTCGAGTTTAAAGAAAAAAAAGGGAAAAAAAAGAACTGTTAATGACAGCTTAGCTCCCCTCTGTTCCCTCGACACTGCGAAAGAAAGCCTTGAGTGTGTGGTACAGCTCCAATTTACAACTCTGAGCCGAGCTGGATGAATGTAAACTACTGGGGAGCGTGAAGCTATTAATAGCCCTTCTGCTCTGTGAGACAACAGCGGGTCGACAAGCACACAATAAGCACAGCGTAGCCGCCACGATACACGCTGCACCTCGGCTGCATGGAAACCGAACAACAGATTGCATGGATTAAAAGAGGGTCCCCTGTGATCAGGGATATGAGATTTGATCTTTGACTCTGCTGCGGTAGAGATCGAGAGGAGGAGGAGGCCATATGGTCCCGAGGAGGGGGACAGAAATTTGTTCAGTTTGAAAAAATAAATGTTTGTGCAGTGACGTTTCCGCATTTTTGCTGTTGTGCCACGAACTGCTTCTTGTGCATCGTTTTTAAGAGTCGAGATGAGTTTGTGGACGGGCTGAGGTAAAAAAGCTCCTTTGTGGTCCAGCTGTTACTGCGGGGCACAGCTCGTCCAATAAACTGTCAAGGCTTAGCACGTAAACTTTCTGTCACCCAATCTCACAAATGAAAGAGGCTGGATTTGAAGCAGCTCCTCATGCACCTTCTCAAGCGGCCTGTCAGCTGTCGGACATGTGTGCTGTATTTCGTCCGCCTTCTTTACTCTGGAGGACTTCTAACACAAAAACTCTCAGGTTAGGATGGAAACGAAGGGGCTTCAACATGTAGCTCAGATGGACCCTTTGAGGGGTTGCTCTGGTGAAGGTAGTTACTATGGCAACCTGCTCCCTGGGGGCAGCTTTTTTTGATGGGTGGCAGGAGGAAGCCATAGGCAAGGCAACTGAGTGAGCAGTGAGAAAAGGGGAGGTGAATATGTGTTTCCCATGGTTAGGGTTTATGAAAAAAGGAAAGAAAAAAAAAAGTGACAGCAGCTCTGGACTGTAATGTCTAAAAATATTTATTTTTCCTAACAAACCCTCAGGAGAGGTCTGAGAGAGCGAGGGGGGGGGGCACGGCACACAGATACACAGAGACACAAACAGTCTACTGGCTTCCTCAAGGTTGCTGAATGTGCTTTTGCCAAGAGTCTTACACTGTGGTCTCACAGTGCAAGGCCACAAACGGAAACACCAGAGGGTCGAAGATGATCGCACATCTGCAACTTTCCCAATCAGGGGATTTGAGCCAGCTGCGCCGTCAGAGCAGTAAAGTCACAAGTTTACTAATCACTCGGGAACATGTGGACAGCAGTGCTGGTGTGTGGTTACTCTGAGAATATATATAGTCTATATATCATTTCTCTGGGCTCAGTGTTTTTTATTGCCAGAATCACAAGAAGCTCCCACAGCTCATTCACCTCTGATCCAGTTCTGTCTGTCACAGTGTTCACAGCAGCTCACTTATCTTTGTTGCACTCCTCCACAAGCAGTACTGCTAAAGAAGAGACTCTCTTCAGATCTGTTCAGTTCGCTGTGTGGTTGCTGGTAAAGTGACAGACTGTCAGAAACACGAGTATGCATTGTACTGCTGACAGGAAGGACTTCTTCACAGCCTGAACTAGCACAACCAAACAGCTTTCGTAATACTTTACAGCTAAGTAGGGTATAAATTTAACTTATTCCTTTTTGCTAAACAGAAATGTAGTGGGTTGGTAGTTTGTTACATTTTGTTGGCATATTAGATCCAAAGGGTTTTTAAAAGCGGGGTATTAAACACGGTGTAAATATGTCAAATCTGAAAATACTGTCAATAGCCATGTCTTTAGGGATAAAATGTTCTATAAATCAAACTGACTGATATCTAGACAAACTCTTTTAGCTAAAACCTTCAGAATACAAACATGAATGAAACTGTAAAGTCTGGTACATAAACATAGTATAAAAAGTAAGGAGATTTGTGTTTGGCTGATTATTTCTTTGTTGTAAAAATGCATCTTGGTAATAAATCTTATACGGTTGGGAAGTTTATTTCCTCTTAAACAGAGCCACATTTGTGGGTTGAGCAGCAGAGTTGAGCATGTGGGTTTTGCCCATAAAAAACTCACCAAACCTTCAGCTTATTCCGCTATTGACACTTCTTTTGAGCTTTTGGTACCACAGGTGCTGACAATCAGGCTCCAATCAAGTGTCTGATTGTCAGCACCTGTGAGCATGGACTCTGTGGTTAGTTGGTGTCTTGCTCCAAGCATACTATGTCTGACTGTTTTAAAAAAGGGCCTGTGCCACAGGGGAACTTCAAGCTGGTGAAGATTCTTAAATAAACATGACACCAATTAAGAGTCAACAGCAGAATAAGCAGTTTGGCACTGACAGAGAAGATTTGCCAAGTTTTTCATGGGCGTAACCCTCACGCTCAACTCTGCTGCTCAACCCATAAATGCATTTTCCTTACAAAAGTGGCTCAATTTAAAGGGAAATGAACAGGCGTTCCAACGGTATGATATTTATTGCCAAGGAGCATTGCTACAACAAAGAAATAACCCTGCAACAAATTTCCTTACTATTTGTGCCTCACAAAGATGTTTCTAAAGTACAAAAAAATATACATTTTTACCGGAAAAAAGTCATTACCATATTACTAACATTAATAAATAACTATTTGATTTAGGATGTTTTCATAAAGTGAGGTATCTCCTTGAGTATGCATCTATTTCTATAAAATCCAAGCGATAAATTGTAAAATAAAAACTTAAATGTGTATTTTGGACATTTTCTTTCCACTAGCCCAAAAGAGGATGCATCAAGAAACAAATCATTCCCAAATATTAACAGGGATCAATACATTCTATAAAAAAATAAATATATGTTGTACTGGATACAATTTAATGACAAAAATGTGTTTAATCGCCAAACGTGTTTCAAAGATCTGTGGCAATTAGAAATTTCAGATGACGAGTATCATTTAGATTATGTGCAAATTAAAAACTGCTCATATCAACAAAACATTTCTCTACTTTCAGATGCACAAATGCAAATGATATGCTATGGGTGGACAATTCAAATTTCAGTATAAATACAAATACATAGATTTAAAAACATAAAACACAACTGAGGATTTAGATGAGCTATGTACGCTGACAGAACTCAAATTCAAGCCTAACAATAACTTAATGACATGCTGGTCATTCAAGTCCTAAAACCTTTTTTTCCAAAGGATTTTTTCCCCTGTTATATACACCACAGATGAGCAGCAACTTCAGACTTTGGGTTTGGGCATCTACATGGATCTTACTTTTACTAACCAGCAAAACACCCAAATGGTGCTCCCTGATGGCAGCAGCCTTCTCTCGTAGGACAATGTGCCCCATCACACTACAAACTGCTGACAGAGCAGGGCGGCACCAGCAGAGTCAGATCATTTTTTTGGGATGGCCACTGGGGTGGAAAAGAAATATATGTTCTCTTTTGTCGTTTTTTCCCACTACCAAGAATATCATCATTAGCCAGGTCTATGAGTGTGTGTCTAACCTCCTGGCCACACATGGCTGGCACAGAACCCCAAAGAACTGGTAGATCTGGTATCCCACCCGCCCCACCCCCAGAGGTTCCCGTAGCTAATCTGGCTGAACACTATAAAACTGGTGGTTTTAATCTTGTGGCTGACAGGTGTACGCTCTGATTGTGTGCCATGAATCTACTCATCAATCTTTGTGTGCTCTAGACTATCCAGCAGATGTGAGATTTATGTTGACCTTAAAGTGACAGTTGCTGTTGTATTTTTTGCTTTGTTGAAGTTTGTCAGAGTGAGATTGGTATAAAAGGAAAATAGTAATCATTTGTAGCCGAAAAAAAGTCGCTAAAGAAAAAGGTCAGCACATATATTTTAAAGATTAACTCTAAAGCACAATAAAAACCAGGTGGTATAGTTTAGCATGTTTGTAAAGAAACAAGTGCAAGTTGACCCTAATGTGTCTGCTTTCATCCTCAACGCACTGAATATCTACAGCATAAAACTTTATTAGCTTTTAGTTGAGTTCTCCACAAGACTTATAGCCATTATAAAAGAATGTTTCCATTTCAAACTGAATGGACGAATCAACCAGTTGCTACTTTACAGCATAATGACATCAGATGACAACCTTAGTCTATTTTTAAATCTGCAGTGTGAGAGGACAGATTGTTTCTTGAATGTGTATTTTATCTCGCTCCAGATCAAAAACAGGTCATGCTGCAGATTAGATCTTGAAGCATAAAGTCAGTGCCGAGCAAATTCTGCACAAGGTTTTAAAACGCAAATCTCCATGGAGCTTCAGCGGAGTCGATGGATGGACAGTGGGCGGTATAGGATAATGTTATCGATCTGTAAGTCTGCAGGGCGTCCTGGAGTCAAGCTACGGTATTGACAAGCATATCGAGTAAAGTCATATCATGCACCAACCAGACTGGCGCTGGCATATAGTCTCTTGCTCGCTCTCTCTCTCACACACACACACACACACACAAACAAAGAGAGAGCGAGAGAGAGAACTCTGCAAAACAGCTGCATTTTTCATGAGGAATCAGAAAAATAAATATTTTATCCAGGTGTGTAGTGTAAATTCAATTATGCATTTGTTCTTTGATTCCCTTTCCTTTGAGGCAGATTGAATGCAAAGCTGATGAAACAGCAGCAGCCCTTCAAGCTCCAACAACCACCTTTCGCATCAATAAACACTGAACATCATTTTACGCTGTTCTGATAGCAGAGAACAAAAGAAAACTGTGGGGTGTACGTTCACTCAATAAAACTACAACACGATACATCATTAGCAAGACAATAAATTCAAAGGAGAAACACAAAACGTCAAATTAATCACTAATTTTAAAAGTCCATGGCATAGAGATGGTGGCCTTTGCTTCTCTACAGTAAAAGTAAAAGGTATTCACATTGTGGTACTCAAACCATCAAAAAGTGTTTGAGAAACTGCAGCAAAGACTAAAATGTAAAACCTTTACGTAAGCAGTTTCATATATGAACCATTTTCTTTCCGCACTACTATACCAGCCAACCACATCACTGTGAAGAACTCAGCATCTATCTATGGGAGGCATGTGTTTGTGACAGGATGCAAAGACGGCTCTAGAGTGCAAGCAATTTGGCCGCATATGCGACCTAATTTCTCAATGATGCGACTAAAAAAAATCCTAGGTCGCACCTAGTCTCCGCAACTCTGAAAGTCTCCGTGTGGTCAACAACAGACACACATTGTACCCATATCGTGGTCTAAACAAATCAGAGATAGTCAGGGGTGGGACCTCTCTGATTGGCCGCGGTCCAGATAGTCTTGTAGTCTTACATTAGTGTTCGTTTGTAAGTGGAGGTGGATAGAGAGAGGTGAGTAGCTTGAATAAAGCGATATCGATTCATTAAATCCTGAATCAACTTTTAAATATAAATGTATTTTGCCAGAAACGCCAGAATCTCAGGTTAAAGCTCACAAAACTATTTCAACAACCACCAAACAGCAAAAACAGCAAATGAGAGCGGGTAAACGGATTCTGCAGACGTAAAAACAAAGCGCTGACTCGACGCATCAGAATTAGTGAGATGTCAGCTTTCTCACCCGATGGCACGTACGCGGACATGCCGTCGGGGCTGCAAGCTGAAAGCTCACAGATTCTGATGCGTCGGGTCCTCGCTTTGTGTTTACATCTTTTTTTGCGCTACATTCTGATGCTGCAGGTTTTGTCACTCCAACCAAAATTCACTGAACCAGCAGCAAAAGAAGATCTAAACTACGCTTCACATTTGAGAAACATCGTCATGAATTCCCTCTTACTTATGCTGTTTTGCTTCCACCACAATAAAAATCACACTTCCTGCACAGCTCTTACTCTCTCTCAGTGTACTTCAAGAACAGTTTCCCATCTAAAATCTCGGTTTTCTGCATTATTTCTTCGCTTATTACACACAAGTCATGTACAGTGCTGTCGGCCGCTGTTTTCTTTTTTGTTTTTTGTTTTCCAAAAATGACCTCCGACAAGAAAGCCTCATTTCTGCGGTTATCTGGTATAAAAAGCCAGGCCAGGGAAATCTCCTTCATGGTTTGCTGTGTTTTATCCTCAGTTACTTTGACACAAAGGCATCTGCAGTGATGCTCTGATGAAGTCTCACGTGTATCAGTAGTAATAAATGATCAGAATTATAATATTTCTGACTGTCTGAGGCAAAATTGAATCAAATCAGGACCTTGTGAATTGGAATTGAATGGATTATAGAAATCAGTGACGATATCCAGCCCTAGTGAGTAGCCTAGGCCCGACAGAAGTGGGCCTAGGCTAGCTGTGGGTAATGTGAAAAGATGAAAAGAACGATTGATAACTTTTTCATTAAGTTAAGGCCTGATCAGTCTGAAATTCATAGCCAGTGCTCTGACACGGAGTCATCAACCTCTGAACGCTGAAAAAGCACAGTGTATCCAGAAAACACATTATATACCGCATTAAATGCACTGCCCACGTGTCCCCTCTCCCCACTGCCTTTGAGCGGCAGGCAGCAGCAAACAGGTCGTCAGAGGAGGCAGAGATGATGATTAAGTTTAATACTGTCTACAATATTGCCAAAGACTGCCAAAGCACTTTAAGCACAAGCACCTTTTGAGTAACTTATCTTTCTTTTAGAGCTGTGCTCCAAATAAAGAACTTTGTGTTGACAAGATTGTTAGTTAATCATTTACAAATCAATGTTGTCTGTAAGGACAGCAATTTAAAAAAAAAAGTGAACATGTAAAACAGTAGGGTTAAGCAATGCAGTTGATAAATTTGGGTGCACCTAACTTTTGTGCTGGTGCACCTAAGAAAAAAAGTTAGGCACACAAGTGCAACCGTGGCAAAAGATTAGTCTAGAGCCCTGTGAGTTCCTCTGAGCTGAGCAACACTGTTAGCTCACTGCACACTTCCTATGGTTGGTGATTGTAGCTCAGTACAAAGACACAAAGCTGCTACCAACAAGGACTGAGTGTTTGATTTTTTTTAGGTACTAGGTAGGTACTGATTTTATGAAAGGAAATGTAATACCTTTTCTTGACATTAGGGAAGTAAGTAAACAAGCAAATAAGTAAGTATGTCACTATATGTAATATGTAAGTAAGAAAATAACCCTTTAAAGCCAAGTACACCATATTTGATACATGGGTTTTTTGTGTGTTTCTGAGACTTCATGACACTTCTATCATCAATGTGGTTTTTTTCTTCCCCAAAAACCAACATACATTGTACGTGTACACACTACGTTTTACAGTACGTCAAAAAATGCCTGATGTAGCAAATATACTACAAATGAAAACTCATTCATATATATTTTTTAAACTAGAATTAAAAAAATTAGAATTATTATTTCCTGGTTCAGGCTTCAAAGGGTTAAGTATGTATTTCAGCAAGTATGCAAGCATCCATTTATGTATGTAAGTAGGCTTTTAAATATGTAAGTATGCATCTAACTATGTATGTATCTGTGTAAGTAAGCATGTAAGTAAGCTATTAATCCATTATATATGCCAGTAAGTATGTAAGTAATTAAGTATGTATATAAGTAAGCAGTTGTGGGTGTAATTAAGTACAATCGAATATACTTACACAGTATTCATGTGAGAATGTATATATATGCCTGTAAGTATCTACCAAGTTTAAATATATTTAATAGTAAGGAGACAACTTTCTTGCAGTCAACATCTCCAAAACTGAGCAACTTCAAGAGCACTCCAGATGGATAAATGGCTCTGCAGACTTGAAGGGATACATGCAAATTTGATTTGAGACATAAACAGCTCCTTTTAAAGGAGAGTGTGATAAACATACTTTCAGCCCTAAAACGCTGAGTATTTAATGGACAGAAGATGAACTGGAACAAGGAACCATATCTGCTGTTTTGCAAAGCTTCTTCTCCAGTTTCATTAGCGACTGTATAATGTAAGCGCCCTGATAACAGTCCAGGACCATTCGAAGACAATTTGAGTTGAAATATCTGCCAGTTTTTCTTTCTCAACACTTCCTCCCTCTTGAAAAAAAAAAACTCTCCAAAAATGGCTGTGGAAAAATACTATTCTAAGCCGACTGTTGCTTGCCAAAACAAACATAACAAACCTCGACAACAACGCACCCTGAGCCATTTACTTCATTTACTTCATTTACATCGTTTGGATTCTTTGAACCCTAAACCCCCACCCGAGGCCAGCTGTCTATTTTTAGCTCTTTGCACTTTTAATGCTTGAAAGACTGAATTGTCTGGGTTTCAAAATTTAGCATTCAGTTGCCTAGCAACCACAGTCTCCTCGAGGCTTGTCAGCTGAAGCCGGATCACACTGTCTCCATCTTGCTAAGAAGCAGAGGGATGAAAAGAGAGCCAGAGGGCTGAACGTTACTGTGCAATCCCCGAGATAATATCCCCCGAGGTCCAGGGCAAGGTTTTTAATCACACTCCAGATTATGCAATCGCTGTCAAGCGGCCGGCTGAGAAGGAGGACTGCAACCTGAGGCTCGGGTCGTGCTCACTGCTGTGCCTTATACTACCTGTCCAGCCTTTTTACATCTTCATGTCTCCAGTCTATTAGCACAGCCAAGTACCTTCCCCATGTGCACTTGTGCCTTTGTAAGAGATAATGAGGGAGATCTGTTTGCAGCCAGAAACTCAATAAAGGTCATGTGTCATCAGATTAAAAAACCCCCAAAATAGTTACAAAGACCAAACTGAGGACTGGGGTGGAGATACACTGAGTCTCATTATTTTATCTCAGGAGTGCGAAGTATGAGCACCTCTACTGTAACATCAGAGACGAGGGTGTGTGGCAGACTGAGGGACAGTGAGCTACCTGTATCTTACCTGTATATCCGTTTTCATCATCACGCCACAGGAAAAAAAAATCAATTTTAATGGTTTAAAAAAAACTTGAATGAATTTAATTTTTTTTTCTTATATGTAAAATGATGGGTGCGTGTCCACTGGGGGCGTTGATTAATTCTGACAGCCTGGGATGAAGGCATGGTGAACTATCAATCTGGAGGCTATAAATACTGACGGGTATATTTAAGATGAGATTTTGCACTTATTGTGGATTTGCAGAGACATTATAAAATAAATAGACGATGACTGGTGGTATTGTTTTTATCTTAAATTATTGTTTCAAAATAATTTCCCAAATTGCTGCTTAGAGGTGTTTCAACATGGCTTCAGAGGAGCAGTCTTGCCCCTGGTCAGCACAGGTTTTGTGCAGATGTCATTGCCCGAGGAGCGTTTGAACTTCTCGGGCAAGGAGAGAAGAAATTTCACAACTGTAACTGTGGCATCCTATTACAGCACCACGCTCAAATTCAGTGAGCTCTTTACAACAACTCGTTCTTCTGCAAATGTTTGTGAAGGCAGACTGCACAACCAGGTGCTTGACCCTATACACCTGTGGCAATGACAGATGAATTCAAAGATGAAGAGGTGTTGCCCAATACTCATGTCCCTGTACTGTGTTTATTTATTTTTAAGCTGCACATCCAGATTAGGCAGAACAGTTTTTGGGTGGCATTTAGTGAGGAGTGTGGTCTTGGCAGGCCATTTGCATGGAATATTATTAGCATAACTTGCCCAAAGACCAAGCTTGAAATTTTGTTCTCAGCTTCCAACAATAACTGTTCAGTTTGCATGCAATACAGGATTGTGACTGACAGCCTAATATTAGAACAGCCATAGAGGGAATGCAAATGATACAGAGATACTGAATTGTATTCTGTCAGAAGGGCAACAGATTTTTCATTGAGCAGCCGTGTTATTTTATCTACTCTGTGCTATTCTCCCTGCACAACAATGAAGAGATTTCCTCTCCGATCTGAATTTTTAATAATAAAAGTGTCAGCTGTGATGAATGCAGCTCATGTCAGCCAGCCAGCTAATCAGCCTGAGAACCAGAGAAGCAGAAGTCCCATTACGGCTGCTCAGCGGCTGCATGTCTCAGTAATAATTTCATGAAGGGCAGTTTGAATCCATCCGAAGCGTTCAGGGCCGACCAAAGCTAAGGAAGCAAAGAAAGTAACTGGGCATTTGTTAGAGACAGACTACCTCAGAAAATCTAATCGGATCTTCACTCTGCCGGTCTTCTTATGGGCTTCATCCATCTCCTCTTTTCAGTGCACGAGCTTGACACGCAAACTACACACTCATGACAACAAACACAATGCCTACTCTGTGTGACCTTTCAGTTCACCTGCAGGGGAGGAAGCACATCTCTAGTAGACTTCTTTTTTTTACCTGCGTACACATACACACACACACACACACACACACACGCACACACACAAATACATAAGAACTCCCGTCAGGCAATAACTGCTGAACCACACTATAAATCAGATCAGAGACTGTGCCTATAAATAACCAAACAAAATCCATAACCCCAAATAAATTTGGCTTTTGCAGTAATACACAGCCTTCACTTTGGGTTGCTTCCTTGAAGTCCTCTTCTGACCTCCTGTGACTTCAACACAGGGTTCAAACTTGCACCTGAAAGATCAGGGAGTATCCATACCAAAAGAGGGGGTCACACTTTCAACACAGAGCACAACTGTAACATCCCAAGAGGTCTGGGAGAACATTTGTCTCAAATGACTTGAACTGTGCTGCGTAAAATCATGTGCTGGCACACAGCTCATTGAAAAGCCATGTTTTTGTTTGAACAAATTACAATAAATGCCAACAACCTGTACTTCCTACAAGTTTTGGCTCTCTGCTACTTCATCTTAGGAGATCCAGTTGCCAATACAAATATGCACCTGCAGGTGGAAAAGTGGGAATTCCAGGGAGCAGGAGAATCAGAGGTGGCCACTGTTCAGGTGGGGCGGGCGCCCTCATACACAATCAGACAGCATAGCTTGCTCTCTATATTCCTAACTAATGACTGCCTCAGTGTATAAAACTGTTTTATTTCAGTTTTATGGAAATGTAAAAATTCACTGTTATAGAGCATATAGGTTTTTTTTTAAGGCATTATCTACGTGGAATAAGTGGAAGGAAGTGCAGACAGTGTTGTGGAGCTTGCTGGTGTGTCCTGGAGAAACAAGTGGCATCTATTTAGGAAAAGAATGGTGACTCACCTGCTCGGGGCTGATCCAGATCCAGGCTCTGGTTGTCTGACTTCTCCTGCATTAACCTTCGTGTCCATTGTAGCGTCTCACCATTCACGCCTGGCTGAAACCCCAAAGACTCTGTCTCTGTTGCAAAACAACACGAGCCATTTTAGTGCAAAAGCAGCCAAATGAACAGGCCTCACAGGACTCCAGATTCAGAAGGTGCTTTGATTTAGAGTGAATACCAAAAACTATTCTCACTACTGTTTTGCACTGCATGTGGATGGATTGTTTCTTTAATTAACCAACGACAGGACAAACTGCTTACTGATCTTTTCAAGCAAAAATGTCAAACACTTGCTGGTTTACATCTATCAGCTGTAACAATTACTGGATTTTTTAAAAAACCAAATTAAAACTAAATAATCAGAGGTCATAACGAAAATAATTAGCTGAATTAAAATACCTGTCGCAATTTCTCAGAGCTGTGTGTGCTGCCTAAAAACTGTTCATTTTTACCAACACCATCATCACGAGTTCGGAAGCTGGACGAGAAATCTTACTGTAATTTCCAATGTGAGGGTTTTTTGGGGGGTCTAGCAAAAAACAAACAAATAAAAAAATCAGACTGTAGCATTGTGTTTCTGTCTGTGGGAGATAACAGCATGTTCACTATTTCTCAGCCATCAGTGCTGAAATCTTTACAGTGTCTATTTCTGTTGTGTATTTTATTCCTCAACAGTTGAAATGTGTGGGTTTCCTTTTATAGCTTTGGCAGAGCGACAGCTGAATAAGTCCCATCAGATAAATCTGCCTCTACAATCTATATATATGGAAAATATATATATAAATATATATACAGATCTCCTTCTCCACCACCCACTGAGAGCTTTCCACCACAGGCTGAGAAGATAGCGAGGGAGTTATTACGCTCTCTACTACACGCCGTCCTTTTATTATGAGGCCTCTCGGCGTCTGCCTCTGATGCATTTCGTGATTGCCGGGTGCTGTCGTGTCCCTTTGTACCTTACAGCTCAATGAGCCCATTTCACGAGGGCAGCGGTCGAGGCTGAGAAGAGACGTGAAGGCTTTCATGTTGAGGTATCAAGAGGAGCTCGCCTCGTGTGAAATTCAAATAGGTTTCTGCCACAGATGGCTCTGTACCGCGTTTCACACGTCTGACTGGGACACATCTATAAATGCCTAAACCAACATTTTAGCTCATTAAAAAAAGGAGACATAAATATGTGATATTTATTCCTCTAATCTCAACATGCTATGATCTGCACACAGCATGGCTGTTTGACTAACTGTATCATATATCTGGGTTTTGAAGAGTAGATATTTTAAAAGCAGTTTACAGTTGAACTAATTAATTTGTCTGTTTATTAATCTAAACACTGTCACACCTCCTTACCAGAAAGTAAATATCAGTTTTATCTTTAACACTGAATAAGCAATAGCTTCCAGTGTGGGGAAAAATACACTCACTCGTCACTTTATTAGAAACACCTCGCTAGTATTGGGTTGGATTCCCTTTTGTCTTCATAAATAGATTCAACAAGGTGTTGGAAACATTCCTCGGAGATTTTGGCCACACAGCTGCTTATTCATTGCTTGCTCCTCCACATCCCAAAGGTGCTATATTGGATTAATATCTGGTGACTGTGGAGGCCATTTGAGTACACTGAACTCATTGTCACGTTCAGGAAACCACTTTGAGATTATCTGAGCTTAGTGACACAGTGCATTATTTTGCTGGAAGAATACAGGATGATACACAAGGGTGATTACCCAGGTTAGATAAACCTTGAAGAAAAACCTAGAATTTTACATAGGTTTATATTATAGGAAAAAAGACGTACATGGTCAATAATTCTTTATAAAAGTATGCTTTTAAAATCATCAAATCAATAATAATTAATTAAGCAAGCTTCAAAATCTACCCTGCAAAGTAGTTCACTAGGGCATCACATGAAACGCACATCATAAAACAATCAGGTCTAACAAAAGTGTCACGAGTTATGGAGTGTAGGAGTGCTGAGGTACCAAATGCAAACAAATGAACTAAAAATAGACCTTTTATTAGGCTGGTGTAATGTCCAGTAACTAAAGAAATCTTATATACACTGTACGTGATGGTACACAGGAGGGTACGCTGTGGTCATAAAGGGATGGACGTGTGCAGCAACAGTACTCTGGTAGGCTGTGGTGTTTAAACAATAAGAAGCGGGCCCAGAGTGTGATAGGAAAATATTCCCCACTACATTACACCACAACCAGCAGCACGAACTGTTGATACAAGGCAGGATAGATCCATGTTTTCATGTTTACCCTACCATCTGAATGTGGCAGCAGAAAATTGAGACTCATCAGACCATGCAACACTTTTCTAATCTTCTGCTGTCCAATTTTGGTGAGCCTGTGTGTGAGTTGTAGCCTTAGTGTTTTTGTTTGTAGCTGACATGAGTGGCATGTGCTGTGGTCTTTTACCGTAGCCCAGCTGCTTCAAGGTTTAATGTGTTGCGTGTTCAGAGATGCTCTTCTGCATACTTTGGTTGTAACAAGCAGTTATTTGAGTTAATCTGGTCATTCTCCTCTGACCTCTGAGATCAACAGGGTATTTTAGCCCAGAGAACTGCAGCTCGCTGGATACTTTCTCTTTTTCAAAGGATTCTAAGTACACTGAGTTGGTGTCATGTGATTGGCCAACAAGCAGTTGAATGGGTGAACCTAACAAAGCGGCCAATGAGCGTATATAACTTTAAATATAAGCATTCATATAACTAAAAGCAAATGTATTTATAGCTCTAATTAAATCAAACAAACACTGATTAAAAAATTATTTAGCTTCTGAATTTATCACTTTAGATTTTCACATTCCAACTACATGGACAGTTTTCAATGCACTATATTGTAAAGTTTTGAGGTGCTAAACCTCAATATTCCAGTGTTTCATTTTTTTTAAACGTTTTTTTAAAGATAACCCTGAAGTTACAAGTTTAGTAACAGAAATTACACATGCACACACTTTCCACGCATTAAGAACGCAGTGTTTACTTTCACGCTGACCTTTCAACAGAAGGTGCTTTTTACCTTAATGATCAATGGTGTTAAATTTGGACAACTTTACTGTTACAGTAGATAAGACTGTCTGCTAGAGGCCCTAACATTTACATGTAAATAAAGGAAGGAGGAACCAGACTGATCAGTGATGAAAGTTGATGGAACAAGAAATGAGGTGTTTGAATGGAAATACCTTAATCCTGCTGAGAAATGGCCCAGTATAAACACATAACCTTTAAATACATAATTTTGGTCATAACTCACTGTATGGCAGTGCAGACTGTGGGAAGGTCCAAGCAAGTTATGTCAGCATAATTTATGATTTCTTTTGTTTATTTTTGTTTTTAGTCTTAATGTGATGAAGAAATCAAATATTCTGAATCTTTTTGTAACTTGTGCTAAACTGGGATTAATGGTCTAACTACCATACAAACCTTTAAAGCTTCTTTTTTCCTCCCTTTGTCTGACTTGAAACAACAATGTGTTATTTAAGATACAGATGAACAAGGCCCTACGCTATCTTCTTTTCCTCTCTGAAAATCTAGTAGTATCGCCTTCTTTGGCGGAAACAAGACATTTGATGCCATCAATCACACAATGACTGACAGGCTGGCTTCCTGAGATCTAACCCCAAACACCTTCACTGCTTCCACAAGGCCAGACAGACAGCAGTCTGCAGTAGTAAATGTGCCTGACAGTGAAATCCTCAAAAGGTAGCAATACAGGTAAAACGTCTGGAGGGGGGGGACTGCAGTCCAATCTTCTCATGGAAACACTGTTATCTACACAGAAACACTGCAATGTTTCCACGTAGATAACGCTGTAGTCCTCTGGGTCTCTTTGACATTCACACTGCACATTTAGTAAGTGTCCTGTGTCGCTAAACAAAGAGCTGATAAACATTAAATTTGACCTGAATTATACCTCAGCCACATTTGATTAACATCTGAGTGCAGACAACACCAAATCGAAAATTTTAAAAAAGTATGGAGACATTTTAGAGTCGGACAGTTAGGAACAAATCATGGATGATCACAGCTTCACAGTATTTTTTATAACAGAAGAACACGTGCCAAACCTTTCTAAGTACCTCAACGACAGGACGTGTGCACAATGTTCCTATCCTAAAATGTCACTGTTATTTTGTGTGAGCAGCAACATTACTATCTGTGTTTACACTGTAGTACTGCTACCTTTACTTACGTAAAAGATCCAAATACTTGAGCTGTTCAATCTTTTGAGATCTACATACGTGGATGTGTCACTCTAATCTTCATGCAGATGTTTAAGGAAAAGCATGAAGATTTCATGTGGAGGGACTCCTGAGCATTTTGTCAGGTTTATGCAGCTTTAAAAAAAATTGATTGGTTGATTCTCAGTGCTCTCATCAGCCGTGGGTTCATCTGTGCGGTAGATGCCCAGCAACACGGGCAAAATGTGTTTCACTTTATAGAAACTTGGTACTATTAAAAGTTCTCATATATGCTGAATTTTATCAGGTAGACACAAACACAGCTCCAAATGATCCCAAAGTTGCCTCATGTCTGCTGGTTATATAAATTAGCAGTATTGGTACAGCCGTGTGTGTACTTTGCTTACATATTATGTTTACTGCTGCAAAGTTGACAGAAAAATGTGAAAAAGATTAATGTTCACTAAACCTGCTAAGCTTTTTTACATCTTCCCAGAAACTGAGATGAGCTCCCATGTTGGAAGTGTCATGCTCATGTGGTAATATTGGTGTCTGAAGTCTGTCTGAAGGGTGTTTCTTGTGTTTTGCATTGCTTAAAAACAATACATATTTTACCATTAATCTTTTTCTTTGGCAAAAATCACACTAAACATGATTTTGCACAGAAACATTTGACAATAGTTTGCTTTGGATTGTAATGCATTCTCCCAATCCTTAATGTAAAGCTTCTCTTTTCCCCACCCCAGTATCAGACTGATAGTAACAGAGCTACACATCCATAAATGGTTATAGGAGCAGTGGTATTCAGGATGCTACAGTATGTGTAATATTTTCCAACTATTGTGAGAGTAACCTGCCTGTCATCATTACAAACAGCAGGACACATGCTTTGCCCAGCGCTTTGTGCTTTTATATGTTTTTAAGTTGAGCAGCCTTGGTCTCAGTTCGGAAACCCTCTTCAGAGCTGATGGGCACACTCATAATTTAAAGGTGAAGTATAAATATTAATGACACGGCTCATTCAGAAGGACACTCTTCCACCAAGGATGTCCTGTGCTACTGGGATGAAGCCCAAAGGTAAAAAAAAAACTCTAGTCATGGAACAAAAAGTTCACCTATTCAAATCTTTATCTGCACAAAGGGTGGCGGAGGGGTGCGACGCAGTTGGTGCTGCTGGTGCTGATGAGTGTGCGTGACAGTGAGTGATCACATCAGCAAAGGCGATGAGGGGATGATGATGATGAGCTGGAGGAGGACAAGGGTGAGGGGGTGGGGTGATGCCTTTAGGTGCAATGCTGTTAGATGAGAATAACGCATCTAACTTAGCGGCTACTGATGCAATTGGAAGTGTCGCATAATCTTAGAGGGGTTGTGTTTTAAGGAGACGGAAGCACATAAAGATGGAGGTGTGTGTGTATACACAAATTATAAAGCCAATTACTTATGTGACATTTCCTTCACTACATGTCCTTTTATAGATGTAAGTTTATTTTACCCTGGAGGCTGCAGGCATCAGTCCTAGGGAGTATGAGTTATGTCACATGTTGCCAAAAGAAACAAATCGAGACAAATTAGATTAATTTAACTATTAATTAACAACACTTAGCAACATTTTATTTTGTCCACTGAAAGCCATGTTCGCTGCTTTCGGGTAACTGCCTGGGAACAGGAGGACACTAACAGGGCAGGCGGTCTATTTGGGGATAAGGCAAATATGCCCCGAAAAATTAAACATGCGCTGTTGTATACAGTAATTCTTCAGAGATGAAGATGTAATATAAATTGAACGCCCAACCCATAAATGACCTTATCCGCAGTGATTGGATTTAAACATGCCACAGTTTGTCACTGCTTTATGTAATCATCAAACTGTCACCTTCCCTCAGGGTGAACAGACCCTGCTGCAGATTTCAACTTGACAATCCAGTGCGCACCTGCCTGCTCTCCTACTTATTCATCACCATTAAGTGTTGGAATAATGTACATGTATTTCTACACACGTGCATCTGCAGCTGTGCCACAGGTATACATATGTAATACATACATCTTTATTTTTTCTCGAAGACAAACACATGAATTATGCAGCGTTTCTACTAGTTTCATGTGGCTCTAGTTGAGAGAAGCACTACCTTTATACACATCTAAGTGCGTGTGTGTGCGTTTTTAAACAATTTCCTTCTGGTTTCTCCTCCTCACTGCCAGGATGCAGAGAATTAATCATCATATATCTTTATATAAGAACGAGGTTATAATAATTCAGCATCTAAGTGGGCACAGCAGCGGCATTTCTCATTCTTGAGAGCCAACACACATGCGTGGAAAGTCAGATTCACTATACTGCGAATGTGAAGAGAAAGAATGTGTTTTACATTTTATTTCAATCTTACGAGATATCCTACAGCTGATATTTGTACGGATTTATGGAGTAGACGCACGTAGGCGCGCTCAGCCTCTGTGTCTATATTAAGGTCTCACCTGGTGCCTGGATGACCTGCGCGAGCCAAATGACGGCGACCAGCCCGACTCCACAGCAGCAGAACCGCTGGAAGGGCCGCCGGTGCCTCGCTGCTGCTTTCATTCCTCAGCCGGCCGCATATCCACCAGAAACATCTGTTGCTCTCTTTTACTTGTTTTACACTTTTACACCGCAAGCAGCTCCGAACCAGTAGTAGCAGGAACGACTTCTCTGACAAGTTGTGTCAAAAAAAGAAAAAGAAAATCCCCGCAAACGACAAACCCGTTTTTTAAAATCCCCCCCCTCCAGGCTCAGAGGAGACGTTTTGCTGGTAAACTCCTCCAAAGGTCCGGGTCGCACATAGCGAGGAGAGGCGCGAAAAAGCTCTCTGCCTTCATGTGTACAGTGTGAAAGGTCGACAGCAGATCCCACAGTGAGCTGCAGCAACAGGAGGCGACATGCTCTGAGCCCTGTGTGCCTTCACTCTGCCTGTCTACTCACGCTGTGGGCTTCCCCCGTGCGGCCACCAGGCGACGACAAACGCAGATGATGTCGAGCACATGACATGTGGTTGATATCTCCACTTTTCCGAGCTGCAAGCTGTGGCTTATTAAAGCAAAAACACTGCAAGGTGTGACGGACACCTCTCCAGAAGAACTGTATGATTTAACGTCCCCTGGGGCAATGCTCGGTCTACACCTGATTGGCTGAGCGCACCTGATTCACCTAATTACGGGGGTGCAAAGCGGGGAATGATGGAAACTGGAGCCGAATGCGTTACAGTATTTTAAATAATCGCTTTCACATCCAGGGAACCTTGAAGCGGCTCTAAATATTTTCTTTCTTGTACTTGTTTATAATTTGAAATGTGCAAAAAAACCAAAAAACCCAACAACCTTGAAACAGAAGATAACCTGACCTTAGTGCATAATATATGTGAAACACTCCATAATGCCTCCATGCATTATTATTATTGTTTTTTTTATTATTATCCTTTATTTATCCAGGTAAAAAGTCTAATTGAAATTAAAATCTCTTTTTAAAGAGAGACCTGGCAAAGAGAGCAGCAGAAGTTACAACAAATTTAACACATTATAATAATAACAAGTGAAGAAACAAACACATCACATATTCAGTACATTCAATTATTTTTCCTTAAAGGTACGGTGTGGAAAATTTCGCCACTAGATGTCAGTAGATTGCAGATTGCAGTCAACTGAATTCTGTTTTCCTCTCAGTTCAGTTACATAATCTTATCTACTGTAGTCGCTCTAGGAAAAACAAATCTGGTGAATGTAGGCTTTAGGTCTGCTGTTTATTCAGCCAGTGTCCATGTCTATTTACGCTAGGAGGATGTAAATCATTGTGAAAGGAGTCCGATACAACTCAATTAGTCAAATAAGTTCCCTTCTGATCAGTGGCAGCAATACTGAGGTCAGTTGTTGAGGACATCCTTTTCTGTTAGTAAGCGCTGCAGTTTTTGCTGCTGTTAGCTGCTGTTAGCCTTCTTTGAAGTGGATATAACATTTTCAGACTTGGATACTTAGTGAATAAACTCTCTTAAGATGTGAGAATATAATCAAACTGTTTATTAGAGGGAAAGTGTCCTTTTTATGACACTCAAGCCTAACATTAGTTGTTAGGCTAACTTATACAAGTTAGCATTTAGTTCTAACTTATAACCAGCTGTTGTTATTATCTAGCCAGCTCATTGTCAGCTGTCCAGATACATCAAGGTTGCAAGCAACTGCAACAATATTGGGAATGAATAAGCATGTTTATGCACATTTTTGTGTATTAGAGCTCTGTCTTCAGCTCAGGAGATGAGGCTTGAAGTGAGGAGGAAAAGGATAAAGTGGAAGTGAAGGAGGAGAGAGAGGAGTGGTGGAGGAGGAGAAAAACATAATGAGAAAGAGAAAACATACACGTATGAACATATATACTTTGAAGGAGCTATTTGTGAAATTTAAATTAAACATTTAATTCAATTCAGTTTTATTTATATTACACCAAATCACAACAATTGCCTTAAGGAGCTTTTGTAAGGTAAAGACCCTAAAATAACAGAGAGAACATAATGAAAACACCAACAATCAGATGATCCCTTATGAGCAAATGCTTTGGTGACAGTGGGAAGGAAAACCTCCCTTATAACAGGAAGAAACCTCCAGCAGAAACAGGCTCAGGGACGGATGGCCATCTGTTGCAACTAGTTGGGGATGAGGTAGACAGAACACAGACACACTATGGAAGAGAACCAGAGATTAACAACTACTCATGATTAAATGCAAAGTGGTGTATAAACACATAGTGAGTGGGGAAAAAAGGTGAGTAAAGAAAAACCTCCCCAGCACCTTAGCCCCATTGCAGCATACCTAAGGGGGGACAGGTTCACCTGATCCAGACATAACTATAAGCTTGATCAAAAAGGAAAGTTTTAAGTCTAATCTTATAAGTAGAGAGGGTGTCTGCCTTCCGAATCCCAAATGGGAGGTGGTTCAACAAAAGAGGGACCTGAAAGCTGAAGGCTCTGCCTCCCATTCTACCCGAGGAACCGCAAGTAAACCTGCAGTCTCAGAGCAAAGTGCTCTATTGCAGCGATACAATACAATGAGGTCTTTAAGATAGGATGGGGTCTGATTACTCAAGACCTTGTATGTGATTAGAAGGAGTTTTCATTCAATTCTGGATTTAACAGGGAAACAACGAAGGGAAATATGCTCTCTCTTTCTAGTCACTGTTAGTACTCTTGCTCCAGCATTTTAGATCAACTCAAGGCTTTTCAGGGAGTTTGAAGGAGATCTTAATTATAATGAATTACAGTAGTCCAGCCTAGAAGTAATAAATGCATGAAGTAGTTTTTCAACATTATTCTGAGACAGGATTTAATTTTAGAGATACAGTAGTGCTCAAATGAAAGACAGCAGTCCTTCCTACATATTTGTTTAATATGTACACAACATATCATGGTCAAAAATGACTCCAAGATTCCTCACAGTGTTACTGGAGGTCAAGGTAATGCTATCCAGACCATATTTCTAAGATTTTTAGGGCCAAGTACAATAAACTCAGTTTTATCTGAATTTAGAAGCTAAGCTAACTAATTAGTGTGTGTTATCCAGTGTTGGGCAAGTTACTTTGAAAAATTAATTAATTATAGTTACTAGTTACATCTTCAAAAAAGTAACTGAGTTAGTAACTGAGTTACAAGATTTGAAAAGTAATTAATTACTTGAAAAGTAACTATAGCGTTACTTTAAAAAAATGTTTAACCCTCTGGGGTCCAGGGTATAATTGGCCATTTTTAACTACTTTTGATTTTCCCTCTACATTTCACCTTTAAAAACTATTTACTTTGCCTTGTTTGGTATCATTCTTTTCAGCACAACCTCACATGTCTGAATTTACAGTTATGTTTTCATTTTGACATACTGTCTTAACACAATTGATCTAAAATCAGACAAAAAAACACAACATCCGATTAGAAAAAGTGATATTTTTACTGTAACAACCACAAACATGTTTGTTAAGTCATATTTCATAACTTTAAATGCAAATATAAATTGTCAATTTTAAAATCATATGCACAAGTTTTGCAAACAACAAAGTTATCTGTAGCCATTTACCTTTTACTTTTTTAATAACCACTTCAAACTATTTACATAACAATCAGGTGTTCTGCATTCAATAAGATGCCGCACAAATTATTTGTGCCACTCCAAAAAAATAATTTCTGTCCACTTTAAAGGAGAACATCACAGCCTTATACCTGCAGGTCTGGCAGCAGGTGTATCACTCATCCTGTTTTTTACCTGGAGACAGCAGTCACCTCATTGTTCTGACACACAACACAAAACTATCCACAACACTACACACTAACTACACAAGACAACACATTAACTACACACTCCAAACACGCTAAACGTCACAAATATCTCACATCTCAAAACTCGCTCTCTCTCTTTTCCTGCTGTCTTTCTTTCTCTCTCTCTCTCTCTCGCCGTCACTCCTAAAACTTCCCCCTCTTCCTAAACAACCAAATGTCATGTTGCCATATCATTTTTGATTGGTCGACATGGTGCATTTTTCCACTAACACGAACGGGCTGCTTTTTGTTTTGTTTTTTTCATTTTTTGGTCATAAGCAGAGAGTGCTTGCTAGCGCTGTCCTTAGACAGTAAATGTGACGAAACTATTGAGGAAAAAACACCACGTATATATTGTTTATCATGACTCTGGTTTTACGTGGCCTATCAACACAATTTAAAAACTGGTATATATCACCTTGTTGCTTTGTCATCTTAAAATGGTCGAGTGATTGGCTTACCACGACTACTTTATTCTTCCTCAGTCAAACAGCAGCACTCATGCGATTGTTTTCCCCCCTTAGCTCCAGGTGTTGTGCCAAAAAGTGATCGTCGGACAGAAAGTGATTGCCCTCCGCGGGAGCGCGCGCTGCTGCTTAAAGCTGTAGCGCCCAGATTACTTACCTGCGGTAAGCTGAACACAGCTTCAACCGTCTGTTTGTTGAAAAATAGTAACGCGACCGCACCGCGTTTTCTTGTTAGTAACAGTAACGGCGTTGTAACGATAGAAATAGTAATTAGCTAGATTACTCGTTACTGGAAAAAAGTAACGCCGTTAGTAACGCCGTTATTCCCATCACTGGTGTTATCTGTCTTCATGGATAGATAAAGTTGGGTGTCATCTGCATAGCAGAGTATGCTATGCCTTCTAATGATAGCGGTAAGCATGTATAATCTAAACAGGATTGTTCCTAGCCTGGAACCCTGTGGAACTCCATAATTAACCTTAGTGTGTGAGGAAGACTCCTCATTTACGTGAAAAAAGTAGACTCTATTAGATAGATTCAGATTAGATTAGATATGATTTATCTTAAATACTTGCATCATGCCTTACAGCATTTTTTTTAAATATTAAATAACCTCTTCAAATGACTTACACTACCTTTAATATGCCTCAATAGAAGTAATAACCTGGCAAAAAGCACAAAGCTACTTTCAACTGGTCCCTTGACACAAAGGGGTCATCACAGAGCTACCGCTCTGCATGTTTGATTTGACAGTTGGGTTTTATTTGGTGTTGTCCTTTTTTGTTGTTGTTTGTTTTTGTGTCAGATGTCCTACTTGACTCACACCAGCTAATGCTCAAACCACTGCACAATCTATCAAAAAAAATCTCTCATGCATGATATTAAGTTATTTGTAAACAGAAAACACATTTCTGTTTACCAGTAGAAGCTGCAGTCAGGTTTTGGAAATGTGATTTTTAGATATTAGATTGAAAAATATCACACTGAAGATTTGACCAAGAGGGTAACACAAAATGCAATAAATATGTAGTGTAATGGTTCTATTGTGGCCAAAAAGGACTGGAGTAATTACAGTGCAGAACACAGAGCAGTTGCAAGACTCAGACTCACAAGAACACTTATAAAATAGGTAATTTATTTTCTATAGTACCCCATTCATTATTTTAGTTGACCACAGCCTTTTAACCCCTTACCCACAAGCATCAGCAGTCTGGCACAACTAGTGCAGAAACAGCCAGCAGGGGGCAACTCTGTCATTGCACAAAATAGGTCATGTTGTATTTAAGTCTGTAGGAAAGTTCACCTTATATATGACCTCAGTAAATGCTTATCTTATGACCTTATGCTCTCAATCCCTTATTTCACATCTTCTATAATACAACACAATGCTCATTTTGTAAACTATGTTCCCATTTAGAATACAATTGGAAATTAAAGAATGCTTTCGATGCTCATGCTATAGTATCACCATGCAGAGCGGTCGGCTTTCAGATTCACCCCTCACTTATGCTGTCTGGTTTAAAAAATAAAATAGAAAGATAGCTATGGTCAAAATGCCAAACTCAAGTCCAGATGACCAGTGGTTAACATCACATCCATCATTTATATAATCAGGTTTGAACCTGATGAGTTTTCTCTGATTACTCCAGCTTCCTCCTGGCCAGATAAATGCAATTTTAGGTTAACTCATGGCTTGAAATTGATGCTAAAGTGATGTGGTTGTTTCAAGGTACCCTCTGTCAAGTGGGATAGCCCTTCCCCCCACGGGATAAGATATTAAAAAATGGATGGATAGAAAACTTTTTAAAGACAGATGTGGTGTTTTTTTCCACTGCCATTAAAGTTTTCTTTAAATAAAACATCAGAATGTTTCTTATGAGAACACAACGTGTTTATATCCAAGGCTAGCAAATGTTTTCATTTCCCTCCTTGTAAAACATTTAGGTATGCCAAAAGCCCAAACAAACAATGACAGGAGCAGACCAGAGACCATGTTGTGAGTTGACCACACCAGCCAGAACAACACCCATCATGGAAAATATTAAGTTTATACCCTAGGTGAACATTGCACAAGAAGAAACATTTCAAATAACAGAACAAGATGGTAACAATCCCATGAACTCTGAAGGTCCTCCACACAAGATCAGCTCTCCACGAGTTGCCAGCAGATGTTAAATGGTAAAAATCATTAGTTGTGTCCCTCAGCGTCACTGGGTGTTTTGTTCTTTTCTTTTTTGGCCTTTCGGTAAAATTGTAAAAAGCATAAAGACATAAAACTAAAAGCAAAGATTTGAGTTTGCAAAACAAAGCAAGGTGAGAATGGTTTCATGCATATGATTATGTTAATTAAGAAGTGTATTGGAGTGTGTGTGGGTGTTCTCACTGTATCATCTTATGCTGTTTTTGTATCCATACCAGTGCCATGTAGTGATGCATCTGGCCAGCTCACTAACAACAGCATCCAGATAAAGGTAGTGAGGTACTGGAGACCTCACTGAATGAAGTATAATTAGCTGCAGTCATTTACTCTATTTGCTAATCTCCCCATAAAGTTTGTTGTTCTTAATTAATTAAGCTGCATTGTGCTGTGCAGATGTTGCCTTCCTTGTGTCCACTTCCTGCCAACTGCAAGCGGCAGGAGGAGATTTCGAAGCTTCATTTCTCCAGCGAGCTCGCTCTCACAGGAAATGTCCACCCTGACAAGTCACATAATATAGTTTTGTTATTATTAGCACAAGTAAGCCAAAAGAGTCACGTGGCTCGTTTGCAACACCAAAAAACTCGAGTCAAGTGATAAATTTTATTTCAGGACTCTCAACTTCAGATTCAGATTTTCTGCTTTGACGAAAATTGAATTTGAAAAAGAAAACATATTTAACTTCTCTCTTTTCTTCCCTATTTTCTCATTCCCAGTTCTTGAAGTAATGCAAAATAAAAATGACAGAAGTGTGCATGGATCATCTGTATGCAGAAACAAAGGCTACTTGTCACATGGAGACCTTCCAGAAACAGGGTGAAGATGAAGAAACACTCCTGCAGTCCGGTCTGCTAGTAATCCACCCTGCCAGGTTTCCAGAAAGCACACAAACCCTTTTGCGTAAAATGTGGATGGACTGTATGATAGAAGCGGTCTGGCTAATGTCTTCTTTTAAAAAATTAAGACCTTAAAAAAAAAGACCCATTTTCACTTCAGGAGAATGAAAAAAAAAGGTGAAGCAGCCTCATTCAACACCAGAGAGCCTGCAGCGCCCTGGTGTTTTTCATTTGTAATGTTTAACTCCAGAGTTTATGGCAGGCTGGCAGGACTCGGATTAGTTTATCACTGACTTGTAGGTGTTGTTTTATGAAGTATATCACTTATTAACAGACTGCTTGCTTTACAAAACTACTGCATTTGTCCGTAAGTGTGCATTAGATCAAAAGAAGAATGCAGTGCACAACCTGAGTAAATCTAGTATTTTAAATTGTTAAGATTTAGATTTTATTTTAGATATATCCCTAAAATATGTGTTTTCACTTATTGTCCAAGTGAAATCCAACCGAGTAAGAGTATTTTTCCAAAACACAAATCCTCCGTTTAACCTTAGACTGGCCCGCATTAGCCTGCCTATTTAAACTGTTGGGTGTATTTTTAAATACATTTTAAACACATTTTAGGAAAACCGTCTATTTTTTTGTTTTTATAGATGGGTAGCAAATCACCAAATCTACTGAATGTGACTCATCTATTGTGAGTTTAGTTTAACTAATGGCAGGAAGTCTACACGGGCATTGCAAACTTACAGCAGGTTTCATGTAGTTGTTGTGGCCTGGCCATTTAAAATCCAATATACAGCATACACACATTCACTCTCCCTCTCCCTCTCCCTCTCACACACACACACACACACACACACACACACACACACACACACACACACACACACACACACACACACACACACACACACACACACACACACTCTGTATTTACAGAACACGGATGAGTCAAACTGGCGCTAAGCCCTTGAGCTGTTTGTGACACGTAGCCCCTTGTGAAGACTCCTGCTCTCCAACCCCAAATAAAGACATAGACCAGCGCATTGTTGTCATCAGTTCTCCTCCTGGTGTCAGGGCAGGGAAGATTAAGTGTTTTGCTCAGGCTGGTGTTTAGGAAAGCCTTCCAGAGGACAAAGTCCTGGGAAATGTTTGTATCATGTTGTCGTGCTGTATTATGATTGTGGAGCAAGCTGTGGAAAATGTATGTCTTAGCTCACGCTGCATCAGTTCTGGGAGACGGGAATGTGCAGCAAATCAGGATTAAAGCTGTAATGTGTCACCTAAATGCATGATAGTTACATCCTGAATTAAATAAATAAAGATACAAGGTTTTATGGGGAATGTTTTTGGTGTTGTGTAAGGAACTGGTAACATGTTGAGCAGCTGATTATGAGAAGCGCTGTGAAGAGTGCAGCAGGGAGTCCAGGCATGATAATTTTGGCTCATTAATCAGCTCGGCACTTTGATCACAACAGAAGTATTAAAAATGTTCCTTGGAAATGTGGAAAACACACTCGTGGTTGCCAGACGATCTCCTGTCTGTTCCTCTAATGCTGTGTGATTTCTGGTTTTTGGTGATGTGTCAGAAATTATTGAATGGACTGCCATAAAACCGATTCAACGAATAAAAATGCAAAGGTATGGGGGTGATCATCAGCCTCATCTGCACTTGAGTGTTCATTACGAGGTGCTGCCTTGCTAAACTAACATGGTGAACTTGGGAAACATTACACCTCCTTAGCAATAACATGCTCGTCTGCTTGGATGTGCTGTTTCTCCTTCGCGAGGAAGGAAAGTTATGGGAAAGTGCGAATGTGGTCTCGTTATTTCAAAACATGAGCCAGATTAAACTCAATATGTGGTGTAGTTTACACTGTCAGCATTTTCAGTTCCCCTGTGGGATGTTTGATGACAGAGAGCATCTCGACAAACAAAACTGCAGCCTGACTTGCCAACTGATATTGTTATGGTGGAGTTTTGAACTGTCAGGGCCAGAGCCTGTCACCGCACGGTGCTTGCTCAGCTGATCCAAGTGACAACCAGGAAGTTAAGCTGTCTGTTTCTTGGATGCATTTTCAAGTTGGTCAAGTGTCACGGTCACAGATCTTCCACATGCTAAAATACTTCAATGCCAACGTGTCTATGGTTTTCCACGGTTCTCAGGAGGATATAGGACAAACAATAAGTAAAAAAAAATGTGATGCATATTGAGGGAAACAAATGCCTAAAAACGAGGCACGTGTTTAACTCATTGATTTCGCTAACCGACTGTTTAGTCTATTTAAGATCTCAATCCTAATAAACGTTATTGGTCATGTGACCTTTCACAGGCGATTTAAGATGGTGCTGCTTGGTTTTTTATTGTCTGATGAATAGCAGAAGTGCTTCAAATGTCACCAGATACAACAATTAAGGAATCTGGAGTTCTGCAATGTGCAAACCATTCGTTCGTTTTCTTTGCCCCATTTTTTCAGCTCTGCACCTGACCCACAGGATGAAGAGAGTGTGTAAGGATTCTTTTTTGTTCTCAGTAATAAATAATAAACAATAAATAAACACTGGCCTGTGTCCTTTCACTAAACTGTGCAATATGCAACCTGTGCAGTCTATAAGCACATATGTTATATACATGTATATATCTATTTATTTATATTTTTAGTACAATTTGATGCTATATTTATTAGAAACTCTTTTTTGTTATTGTGAATAGATTAAAAGTTTGATAAAACTCTCATACTGATTCTGGTTATTGCCTATTGATGTGAGACATTTTGATTTAAATGGTTTTAGTGTAAAATGCGAAGTGATAGTGTTTTAAATCATGCTTTTCCAGAACAAGGATGGATTCACTCCTCAACTATTACCTGCAACACTGTAGACAGCAGATATAGAAGAACCCAACATTATTATGGATGCAAAAGTACTGCTTCTGAATACACAGATAGATTTATAACACAAAGATTTATCAAGAACCTTTCATAAATGTTCTATTGTGTTAGCTATTTTATAGTAGCTTTGTGGTTTGGCATGTTGGCTGGAAGCAGCCATCGGAAGATGGTACACTGTGGTCCCTAAGAGATGGACATGATCAGCAACAATACCCAAATGGGCTGTGTTGTTTAAATGATCAGTTAGTACTAAGGTGGCCAAAGTGCGCCAATAAAATATCCCCCACACAATTACATCATCCTCATGAACCAATGATATGAGACAGGATGGATCAATGCTTTCATGTCGTTTACACTAAAATCTGACCCGACCCTCTGAATGTCACAGCAGAACATGAGACTCATTAGACCAGGCGAGTTTTTTCCATTCTTCAATTGTCCAATTTTGGTGAGCTGTTCTTAGTTGACAGGAGTAGGACACGGTGCAGTCTCCTGCTGCTGTAGCCATCTGCTTCAAGGTTTAATGCGTTGTGTATTCACAGATGCTCTTCTGCATACGTTCAATGTAACAAGTGGTTATTTTAACGAATGTTGCTTGTCTACCTGCTTCCTTATGTGATTTCTAGCATCCCCACAAGGCCCAGAAAACCGCAGCTTACTGGATATTTTCTCTTTTTGGATCTGTTCTCTGTAAACGTGTGGGAAAATCCCAACAGATCAGCAGTTTCTAAAACACTCAGACCAGCTTATCTGGCATTCTAAATTCATAGTCACTTAAATAGCTTTCTTCCTCATTCTGATGCTCAGTTTGATATTCAGCAGGTCGTCTGGACCACATCTAAATGCCCAAGCACACCGAGTTGCTGCCATGTGATTGTCTGGTTAGATATTTGTGTTAACAACAGGTGTACCTAATGAACTGGCTAACGAGTGTATTTCTTCCTGCCTTATCATCATACTTTTACGTGTTTTTAGTAATCTGATTTGGTCTCTTTCACCTCTGTGTGACTCTGCTCATCATGTTGCTACCAAACTCTGGGCTGCTTTCACCTGTTCCTGACTTCATCACAGTCGTTCTGTTCTTGGACAAATTCATCCATCAAACTTTCTATAGTCGCTAAAGTCTAGATCTTCACCAAAAACTGGATGATTATTCCTTTAAAGGCTCTAGAGTTTAGAAACGCCAGCCAAAAATGTGAACTTTTGTGCTACAGCTCAAACGGCATTGAAGTTAAAAAGGGTAGTCTTTTCTCACAATTTAGTTTTTAAAAGAGTGACCTGCCTGCTCCGTGATCCACAAAATCCCTGAGTCCAGATTTGAAAAATCCAAGCCAACACAGAATAATTCACATGACTTCTCCTTGTAATCTGCTTTCAGGGTATTTGATGTCATATCAGGTTAAGCAGACGGTGACCGTTGTCTCTCCCAACATTTATCCCTTTGAAATTATTAAAGTGCATTTTTAAAAATCACACAATCATCTCTAATAGGTTAATCAGACCCAGCTCATCAAATTCACTGTGTTGATTTCAACGCATCATCAGCCGTCATTTTAAGCACCTTTTTCCTTTTTATTGACTTTTAAAAATCATATATATATTTATATGTCGCTTCTCTTAACAATCTGTGGTACTCGTCGAGCTGTGGTAAGCTTCAGTGATGCTTGAGATTAACAACACACATCTATTATTATTATCCGATCTTCAGATCACGTGGCACCCAAATGACTTTTCCTCAACCAGCGGGATGAGACCAGATGTTGTCGTGGTCTCTTAGAAAATCCTTCATCTGGCACAAAAAAATAAAAATGAAATAAAATGGAAATAAAACAAAAGTGCAACCAAAGTCAAAGAAATGAAAACTCTAAGCTGGGTTAGCATACATTACTTTTTTTTTTAAGGTAGGCACAAAGTCAGAGAAATAAGCCTTCACATTAACACCAGTATGACCAGTTGGACCATCCTTTCTGATTTACACATTAAGGCGTACCTAATGGTGTTTTTTTTAAGACCTTATCAAATATGAAAGAGCTATAGCTGAAAAAGCTCGAACAATAACAAGACCCATAGTTACATTAAAGAGTTTCAGATAGCATTTTGTCATCTTATATCATAGTTGCTGGTTGTCTACAAAAGAAAGTCAAACTTAGAAGCAAGCCCACTTCCTTTCTGCCTTGTTTCACATTTTCATCCTCACGACTTTCCTCCAGTTAAAACAGCTACAAGAAAATCCACATTTGCACTGATTAATAAGTTACATTTTATAGATACACACATACAGAGGGGAGCTCAGAAGGTGCTTGGCACATTCTCATGCTTCACCAACCTCTCCTACAATCTAAATAACTATACAAGATACAGTAAAACGGGTCTTCTCGCGGCCCTCGAGGCTTCAGCATGAAGAGGAGATCAAACGGGAGCCCGCCGGCCACGATTAATACTCGTCTGCATTGGTTATTGGTCATCGTCCTGCAAAAAGGAAGGCATACACAACCCAATGCACTAACATGGAGCGGTTCAGTTGTACATACAGTATCTTCGCATACTGATAAAGTTTTCGATTCATAATTTAATCTGTATATACTGTATCTTAATATGCTGGTACCAGGTATTCACAGTGACTCTAAAATAAAATTACAAGAGGAAGTTTGTACAAGAAACAACGGATTCTAGGCGTCCAGCGAACGTTTGGCATTCCCATTTTTTTTTCCTTGGAGTTCAGAGTTCAGAGTTTGGAGATTAGTTTGTGTGGGGTTTTGGGAGAGCTGCCTGGGCTTTTCGTTGGCACTGAGGAGAAGCAGTCCAAAACTCCTCTGAACGCACTTTGTTCGTCAGCAGTGGACACAGAAAGGTGAGGTAAGGTGGCGTCAGGGGGATGAGATCTCACCACCTCCTTATATTGAACAAGACGTTACCTGGGCAGCCTAAATAAAGTACAGTATGTGCCCCACCGAGGGTTGATTTTTACAAAAACAAAAAAAAAAAAGGGAAAAAAAGTGCAAGAATGACACAGAAACACACACACACACACACACAAACACACACCAGGGTGGAAAGGTAAGACTTCACCTATCGTCCTTACTGCCACCACTCATGAGCAGTAGTAAACAATTACCCCCAAAATAGTCACGGTAGACATCCGCCAAACACAAAACGTATTTAAATACAATATTCTGTATTTCACTATCAGTTCAAAGGTGCTTTTATTCGGACACCTAAAGCTATTTTGCCAGCTGAAATAAAAAGCTGCCTTTTGGCATTCAGTGGTTCAGGCCAGCAGGAGGAGATCTTCTACAGTATGGCTGCTACAATAGTGAGGTTAGAAGATAACAGCTACAGGCAATCATGGAAGGAAGCCGGAGCAGTTCTTTCCTGCTGTAGTCTGTGTCTTCAGGAGAGGTATAACCCTTATTCAGCGTCCCTTTAACACTCTTTTTTTTTCCCCACATGTACTTCAGACAGACAAGCATGCTCAGTTCATTTTTTTTAAGCATTTCCAGTTTACGGCTTTTTCTTTCTTTCGTTTTTTAAAAGTCTCTCCCTAAAAAAGAGAATTTCTTAAATACAGTACTACTGAGAAGTGAAGAGGGCAGGGAGTGTGATGTCCTTACGTAATGGACTCTGAAGCGAGTCAGTTACAGTCATTACATCTTTTGAAGTAGAAGGCTGCCTACAGGCTTGTAATTCTCATGTCTCCCCCCTTTTTTCTCCCTCCTTCTTGTGTTTTACATCAAGGCCTTCCACACTATCAGCCAGAACCACACTCAGACATTGCAACTACATGTCTGGCAGGATAGCAGTACTACAATTCACATATATTACTGGTGAGATATATATATATATATATATATATATATATATATATATATATATATATATATATATATATATATATATATATATATATATATATATATATATATATATATATATATACATATACATATATACACACAAAGTGTGTGTGTATATATATATATATATATACACACACACACTTTGTGTGTATATATATTTACATACATAAACTATATATATATACACTTTTGGTCATTTTGGCTAAAACACCACCAAACATGCTATTCAGCGTCTCTCAGTCTTTTTAAGCAAGTGCTATTAAGCCCAGCTCGTCAAGTATTTGAAGCAATATATAGACGCACACACATCCACACACACCGAATCATACATACACACACACTACTAGAAGCACTCTGGCATAGCACATCAACACAGCAGCCTGTGCCGGTCAGTCTGCAAAGGTCATCACTGGGTGTTAAATGTCTTTTTTTCCCCCTAAAAATTGATTTGCATACTCCCTCACCAGCAGGCAAGTCCAGGATTCAGGACAAGAGACTGTGAGATTAAAGAGGATAGGTATGTGTGTGTGTTTTCAAATATGTCAGAACAAAGTAAATGTGTCGAGCGTAAAAAAAACCGCACTGTACGATTTGCATCACTCTGCTGATTTCCGTGCGTGCACGCACGTGCGGCGGTGAAGCTAACAGGGCTTGTTGACGTTGCACAGCAGCTCGGTGACTTTGATGAGACGGGCCACCGTGCTCTGTGACTCCTCCTGCAGCCGCTGGTTGTTCTGCCTGAGGCTCTGCACCTCGGCCTGCAGCACCGCCTTGTCCTCCTTCTCCTGTAAGACATCGGCACACAACAGAACAAAAAAAAGCTGTTGCTCAGATGGCTGTGGCAGGAATGGGAGGAGAGCGGCAGGTGCACCGGTGGCTTTAAGCAACTTGTGGGTACAAGTCATAGACTGTATATAACAGTCTCTGTATGCGGTCTTTATATACAGTCTATGGTACAAATAAACACACAGAGTGATGAGATAAAAACAACACAATGTGGTGTGAGCAAGAATAAACTCGCATCCCAAAACAGCGCAGAAACAATTAGTCAATCACTTGTTTGAAAGAAAAGATTTTTTTGTTGTTGTTGTTGCTGTTTTAGACATTTATCAGGTAAACACAACCAAACATTTGCTGACTTTTCACTGTTGCATATCATTTATTAAAATCAGTGCTTTAAGGGCGTCTTACAGTGGGGTGTAGGGCTGCAACTAGGGGTTATTTTCGTGATTGAAAAGTCTGATGATTATTTTTCATTGAACACTTTCACCGATCGATCACATGCCAGAAACTATGGAAAACAATCACATCAAGCTCGCAAAAGTCCAACTTAATGTTTTTTAATATTGCTTGGTTTTAAAGTAAAACAGAGAAAAGCAGCAAATCCTCATATCTGAGAGGCTACGGCACTAAGAAGCATTCAGTTTCTCTCAATCAACTAATTGTTTCAGCACCAAATGTTCTGTTTTTTGTTTGTTTGTTTGTCTTGTTATTACAGCATTGGAAATTCGGAGGTGAATGATTAGAAAAATATCCATTAGATCTCTCAATGCTGAAAATAGGTATAGTTGCAGTCCTAAACAAGGACTTCAAATAGAAAAAAACTGCCATATGTTTGCTTTGTACATATACAGTACAGGACATATACAGTGTTTGGCAAAAATAATAATAATTAAAAATAAAAAAAATCGCAACACAATGCCCACTTGTCTGTAGTAGCCATCAGATGTGGTTAAAGGGTCCGGAAACGTTGCGTAAAGTGGCCTTTGAGTTCCTGACACGTGCCGTTTTCACACATGCTCTGCACCGCCGATCTTTTCTATAAATCACCCGACGGGGCTGCGTGCTCGAGCGGTATAAAGTGCACAAGAACGAGTGATGAGAATCGTGCAGGTAGCTCAGTTCACAGCGAGTGCGCGTCACAAGTCGGGCCTCCCGCTCGCTCTACTCAGGAAGCACCCCTTTCTGCACCGCTTCGAGCATTTCCGTTAGTAAGAACACTTCTGACGTGAGTTAAATACGACAAAAAAGGGGAACTGCACACAAAAGTCCTGATATGACTCATCAACATCGTCTGGAGTTCATGTGTGAAAATGGCTACACAGCATTCAGAGGTATCGACATGAAAATAAAAAAACAAAAACAAAACAAACCAACAAACAGAGCACATCATCACATTATCAAAGCACTGAAGGAGTCGTCATAAATACATGTAAAAATGTATAATACTGGAATTTCAAAAGAAATCTGATAATAATTTCTGTACACGAAATTATAAATAAATAAATGATTTTTTTATAGTGTTTTTTTTGTTTGTTTGTTTTTCGTGTGTATTTAATGCATCTGTATAGCTGTGATTCGACATGAGTAAACAAAAGGCTGCACTGGCAAATGGAAATCATCTCTCCGCAGTGACAGAAGCTTAGCGATTTAAGTGATAGTTTCTTCTACCTGCTGATTTTTCTGCTTGAGCTGAGGATCCCTGAAAAATGTTACCCACAGAGAAAAACATTCATGGAAGTCAAAGCACCTTTTGCAGGTCATCCTGCAGCTTCTTCAGCATGGCCTCCAGCTGCGACACCTTCTCCTCCAGGTGGCCTGGAGAGTCACTGCAACAGAGAGCGGCAGTGACACTTTGTCAAAAGTGATCACATGACGATGACTTCATGATTTCCCCGTTTCTAATCCGAACAAATAAATGAATATCTTGAAAAAATAAATGCATGAATATAACACAAAGCGTCGGGGTGTTTCAGCATCCCAGCCATCAAATCAACAAAAGCCTGCAGTGGAAAAGTTTTCCTTTCCTCTCGAACCAAGTGTGTGAACTTTTCAATTTGCTTGATTGCTCGAGACGCCATCTGTCACTCTGACAGCCTCGGAGCTCGACGCTTTGTCCCTCCTGCCTTTTAATGAAACTTGTAATACTCACACATCAATTTACAGTAATTGCTACATCCGACGAGCAGAGCCGCTCTGAGCGAGTGCAGTCATCCCACGATGCATTTCGTCTGACTGCGGCTGTACATAATAAGTACACCCCACGGAGCGACGCGAAAGTGGCCTCCCAGCAGTGAATTTAAAGTGTGATAGGTTTAAAGGAGGGAAAAGGGCAGAAATTGCAGTGTAGCTTAAAGTTTCGTGCTGTGGCTGTGTGTTTGATCTTTAAAGAAACTTCATTTGGTTTTCATCTCGATCGCCAAATATAATCTGACAACTGGGAACGTAAAAGCTGAGGAAAACTTTGAACCGAAAACCCCCCATATATTTATAAATTTGCGTGTTTAATAACACAAAGGTGGAAAAATGCACTCTAACTGCTGTCAACGTCACTCCAGTTGTTAACTATAATGTATGCATAACTTGAAAATTTTATTGTTGTGTTTTTGATGTGAACTTGATTTATCAAAGAAATATTCACACCTTTGTTTTTGCTTATCGACTGTTGACATTTGTTTCTGTCTTTGTTTTGTCTCCAGCAGTTCTGCAGGACTTTGTGTGTTCAGTCTCAGCATGGAGGAGGCGAACAAGGCCACTGAAGACAAGTAAAAATGGAGCTACAGTTTTAAAGAAAAAAAAAAAGCCACAGCAGTGAGTCACACACAGAACTGCATCACCGAGTGTCAGCAAGGGGCTTCTCTTTATGGCGGCGAGAAGCCATCACGTTGACTCAAACAGCTGGATGTAGTCTAAATAACTGAGTGAGAATAGAGGTGCCGTTCTAATTGAATTGAGAAAAGGGAGTAATTCAGACAAAGGCGCTAAATACAAAGACGTTGAACTGCTTCGGCTTAGACGCACTTTATAGCAACCCACCTCTCCTTTGATTCTTTTGGCTTGCCGTCAGTTTGATCAGCGCCTGCTTGGGAGGGGTCTCCAGCTTTGCGGTCTGCAATAAGGAACATTATTCACATTATTATAATGATCGTAAGTGATATATACAGTAAATTAAATATAATGTGATGGAGACAAAGATGTGAAAGTTGATGAAGTCAATATAGATGTTGTGACTCTATGCACTCCTGTGACAAGCTAAGTACACTCACTGCTTTTATAAGAATTAAGAGGGTAAGTAGGAGTCAGATCCTGCTAATCAGTTGCACTTGGTTAATCGTCCATCAGCAGGTGTGATCACCTCTATAAAAGCAGAAGTTTTGGTAGTTTGCTGGTCCGGTGCATCGAACAAACCCTGCACCTACACGACTCAGTTAGCAGCTTAAATGTTAAAGTTGGTGTAGGTGCTAATCCTGCACCATCATAATAATGTTAAGATTGCAACCAATCAATCACGTAGTTGTGATGTCATTAGCTTTGTAATGTGAAAAAAAAAGAAAAAAAAACCACTTTTGTTTTTATATAAAACTCTCTTCTGGAATAAATGGTAAACATTTCAAGCCTTCTTCATTCTTCTTCAAGCATTCTCTATTAATTCATACAGTATATTCATAACAGCTATATAATCAATTTAGGTTTGCTGTTAGCCAAATTAAGGTTACTCAGGTTGGTTTTCAGAAAAGTGTTAGCTAACTGCTTGGCTAATGCTAAATGAAATCTAAGATAGACTCACTGATCATTGGGATGTTGATCCTGGACCAACAATAATGAAGAAGTAGGCGCAACACCAACATGGGGATAGGAGATCATGTGTTAAAGTTCATGTATGGTTAGAAAAAGAATAAAAAAGTACGACTTATTTGGAAGGTTTGCCAGGAGAAAACCTCTTCCACAAAAACTTGTGGAACAATGTCTTTGGACTAGATGTTTGGCATTAATCCACAATGCCATATTTGGCCAAATCGCCTCATACCAGCTGTCAAGCACAGTGGTGGAGGGGTGATGATTTGGGCTTGTTTTGCAGCCACAGGACTTTGCACTCATCAAGTCGACCGTGAACATTTCTAGAGTCAAATGTGAGGCCATCTGTCGAACAGCTAAAGCTTGGATCTTGCAACAGGACAATGATCCTAAGCACAGCAGCACATCTGCAAAAAAATGGCTGAAAATGAAAAAACTCAGGGTGCTGCAATAAGTCCAGACCTCAACCTGACTGAAATGCTGTGGTGGGAACTTATTAATGCTGTCCATAAACAAATGCCCGCAAACCTCAATAAACTCAAGCAACATTGTAAAGAAGAGTGGGCAAAAATCCTCCACAGTAATGTGTGAGATAAATAAAGTCACACAGAAACCAATTACTTCAATTTCTTGCTGCTAATCGTGGATCTACAAGCTACAGAATCAGGGATGTTCTTAGTTTTTCAGACGACTGCATGCCCCCCCTTTTTACAACACTTTTATACAACATGCAACTTTTTGTGCCCAAACACAGCAAAGAACATACCAACATTTCTGACATGCTACGACTTTTTTATTGATTACACTAACACACGAAAACTGTTGTGACTGCTCATTTGATGCATTGCTTGCTTGGCACCATGCTTGCATTAGCTAACTGTTCCCAACAAATGATGCCCGCGGGCTGAGGACTGTTGACATGTCTGGCCCGGCAGACAGGTAGCATTTGCAATACTGTTTACTGCCAGTTATTTTTTATTCTTTTCGTTAACGTGGTGCAACAACAGTGCACCTGAGCACACAAACTGGGAACCCTTATGCTATGTGGCCAAAGGACAAACAACTAGATCTCTCATTTAAACATCTATTCCGGACAATCTGTTTCTTATAGGAGCCATTGCACCTCTAAAAATAGATTCCAGCATCTTAATTCTGGCTGCAGTGATTTGCTTCTATGCAGTATTAGCGAGGCCAGATGTCGAAGTTGGGCTGGGCTTACAGTTTAGTCTTTCTAAGTTGTCCCAAAGGTGTTTGATGGGGTGGAGGTGCAGGCCAAGTGACATCCATCCAGCATGCTTTTAGTTATAGCGCATAATAGGTAGCTAATTAAGGCAATGTTACAGTTATTTACTTACAGTAAAGTGAGTCTATTTTACTGTGATTGTGCAGAACATTTTAGGAGCTTGATGCATTATTTACAGTCTAATCCACATTTATCAAGCATATATAAACAGTTCCTCACCCTCTCGTGACAAAGCCTCCAGGATGCTGCGGCAGGCTGTGGCCAGGTCAGAAATCGACTGCCACTCCTCCTCAGTCGAATCTGTTGTCTCCGAGAGAACTGTAACACAGAGGAAAACCTTCACTAAACATGCCTCAGATTATAGGTAACAGCGTAAGAGGACTGGGATCTGTGAAGCAGCTGATTCCTTCTGGTTCTGCAATAGCAAAGAGTCCCCACCTGGGGGTGCTGCTGTGTTACTGCTGGTCAGATTTTAGAGCACAGATGAGCTGATGTGTTATAGGCTGCTGGCCTGGCCATGTCAGACCAACTAAGATGAAATTTATAGAAGCACGCGATCAAAATATAGTACATGAGAGTTACGGTGCAAGACAGGGAGCTTTAATATTTTAATACTTTTGGTGAATTTTTGTGAGAACTGAGTTTTAATGACATTCAAGGTAGTGAAAAGTACTGGTTTAAGACATATTAAGAAGCTAAATTTCATTATTAAGATGCTTTAGAAATGAGAGAACATACTGTGAGCCAATCAGACCCTGCTTTCCACCCCCGAAAAAAAATATCAGAAGACTCTGATGATGAGAGGATGAGCAAGTGTGCTCTTACGGCAGTTAAATGATGAGTCTCATAGTCTCAGTGGAGGCAGAGCAGATGGTGTAAGAGGGGTTCCTTGATTTGGGGCTGCCTAAAACTCCACCCCTCCCACTACCCATCTGTCCCCCTTTTATCCCAGCCTTGGCAGGGGGTGGCAGCAGAGCAGGGATGATATTAGATTAGCGGAATAGGGGGCAGCGTGGATGAAAGAGGAGGAACAAAGGGGATGCAGTGGGGACTAAAGGGAGGATAATGAAGAGAGGATTTTAAGGCAGAGGAAATCTGGAAAAAGGAATTTGAGGTTAAATCAGGCAGAGATGATTTGCAAACATGTGTAATTGTTGCATTTCGGCTTCATTTAAGCTGCGGCTGTGTCTGCTGTTATGTCTGAATGAGATTTTCCCTTTTAGATTTTGTTATGCACATACAATGAGACTCTAAACAAGCAAGCACTTACTCTTGGTGATGGAGTTATGAAGACTCAGGGCTCGTGAATTTCTTTCAGCTCGGTCCACACTTGACAGCCGCGAAGACGAGAGAGAGGAGTCACTCGCCGAGGCTTTGTCATCGCCAAACTCGGCCCCCATGAACTGAATACAAGACAGAGTTTGAGATGAAGGAGAGACAACGGCGTCGGAAAGGAGATGGAGAGGTGCTGCGGCGCGCTGGTTTTTCACCTGCTCGTCGTCGAGGGGAACCTTCGGTTTGACTTCCAGGATCAGATCAGGTGTGGCATCCCTCAGCTCCCCGATGTTCTCATAGATGTGGTGGTCAACCTTTAACCCCACGTTGTCATACACGTGCCTGCACACCGGGGGGGGGGGGGGGGGGGGGGGGGGTTGTTGAAAAAAAAAAAACCCAATGAAAATTGGATGTTGAGGCTTTATTTTTTAAAAACCAATCTAAAGGTCAAAACAGAAACCAGAGAAGCTCAGATTTGAGCCTGATTCACATTTACTGTGGTGCACTCACTGAATTATCTGTCAAATATATCATGTGATGCCGTCCAGTCTAATTTCTCAGTACTACTTTGTGTGACGATAAAAAGAAGTCAAATTCGATTTAGAGAGCAGCAGAATTTAATATTATCCTCATGAATATTTCCTTTATGCACAACGTTTTCCTCAAGCTGACCAGTGTGGTTAAAGGGATTTACCCAAGACAGACGCGGAGGGCCTTTGATACTCAAGAAAATGAGGAAAGAGTGCACAGTTCAGATCATTATGTAAGTAACCTCTGAATTGAAAGCAAGCTTGCTTCATGGCTATCATTCTTGACTTGTCTGCTAATATGGTCCTTGAAGATGTTTTTGTTTTGCTTTTTATTAAGAAAAATCACTGCTTCATGAGAATTAGAAAGCAAGCGGTGGAAGGAGTCTTCAATTTCATTTACTGAAGAAAAGGGCAGTTCATATTAAATCAGGAAAAGGGATTATATTATCAAAAGTAAGCTCTATGACTGTGGGGATGTTAAATGTGCTATACTATCATCAGCAGTATTTACATCTTGTCGTTGCTTGAGTAGTTTTTAACCATGATATACGCTGATGAAACTGCTCCTTTCTGTTATCAAACCCCTTAATCGTTTATTTGCAAGAAAAGAATATTGTGAAAATATTGTTCCTAGTTAGAGATCTCCGACTGATATCGCCAAACTTCTGTTCAGTCTGAGAAGATCAGAAATCCTTCTTCAGGTTTAAACTTAAACTGTTTGTTATTAATATTTTTTAACAACGCTTCATTTGTTCAGAAAGAAACTATAGTAACTATAATGGATAAAAGAACAAGCACGAGCACCACAGTATCCATCTGCCCTAAAGAATAACAGTGGGAGTGAGCTTATCCCAGCTGACACTGGGACTGAAATACAGTGTTTTCCTCTGAAATGTAGTCAAGTAGAAGTGAAACATAAATGAAGACTAAAACATATCGCTCAAAATTGAAGGGAGCTCGTGAACAATTTAAATTTTGAAGCACGATATTGATTTCTGCTGACTGCTGTTACGTCCTTTTCATTCATCAAGATCCGATGTGTGATTTGTGTTCATTTTTTTGAGTATTATATCTTAGTGTCAGTTTACTACACTATTTTTTCTCAAATAGAAAGTGTAAAGTTAAAAAATCAATTTGAACAGGAACATCAAAGTGAGTATACAATGTCAAACATTTAAAAATGGAGGCGCTAAATTCCCTGAAGATAAAATCAGTCCGTGCCTCAACTTCTGAACCAGAAAAGTGACATAAAAACAAAGTGACAGAGATATTGTATCATCAGCAGATGCATTTAAATAGCCTATATAAAATCTAGCTTCTCTTTTTTCTTTGATTTTCATTTCTTGTGTTTCTTCATGACGCCGCCGTAACACTTCAAAGAACACCTCTATAAGTTTTAGTCACACTCACCCCGCGTCGCAAGTGTCGCTGTAGGACAGCTGTTTTTCCAGAGAGTAGCTGCGCGGGAGCTGCGAAGCGCTGCCCTCCTGGCCCTGATTGGCCGGCTGGTCCTGCAGAGATGTGGCTCGTAACAAAGGTAAGCTGGGCATTGTGAGGAGCGAGTACGGATTGCGCTCGCTCTCCACTTTATCGCAGAGCTGCTCTTCGCCCTCGTCGGTCTCCACCTGCGCCTCCTTTGTGTCCGGCTCCTCGACCCCGCCCGCCTTCACATCATCATCCTCTTTTTTCGCCTCCTCCTCTTCCTCCCTTTCGTCCAGCACCCAGGCCTCTCCTGACTGATTCTCACCGGGCTTGCATTCTGCATCCTTGATGGCTTTCAGATACAGCTCAGAGAAACTCCTGCAGAACATGGAGGAAAAAAAAACATCACACACACAAATTAATTAAAAAAAATAAGCTAACTAAGCTGAAACTAAGATGAGATGGGAGGAAAAATATCGTTGACGTCTTTGTGAGAATTTGTGCTTTGTTGTAACAGAAGAAGAATTTTGAGGTGGAAATATAAATAAATGTGCAAAGGCATTCGGTTAAGCATTGGTTATATTTATCTAAACAGTCCCCTCCACAGCTGCTTCTGTCCTGCCTCTGATCTGAGCTGAATGGAAAGGTGGTGGTAGCAGCAGTGCAGCATGTGACAGTGTGATTAAAGATCATTAAAGGGATTGACTTGCTTCTAGTCAGCTGGTGTGACACTGACTGCAGGCTGTAACCCACTAAAGAGTGAAAGGTCAGTAGCACTTGTGTTGTTCCGATCTGACCTGTCCCACAAGCCCTGCTCAATACCCACGACTCCCTTCTCGTCCCCACCTGCGAGGCTTGCCGTTCTCGTCCGGTGGGATGACGGTGATGTGGATCTTGTGGGCGGTGCGGAGCAGCCTGGTCCTCTCATCGAGGCTCAGGTGAACCAGCGAGTGTCCGCATAGCCGCACCACGCGAGCCCACAGCTGCAGGCCTCCGCTCTCAGCGTAGCAAAACCGCTGCAGCTCCGTCACAAAACCCTCCTCGTTCATCAGGAAGCCGGGCTGCCCCACTCCGTCGCGCAGGGGTGTGACCTCCAGTGCCTCGCAGCCCCTCGTAACCAGCTGCAGAAGAGCAGATCCGGGTGAAGGAATGAAAAAGACGTAAAATAGTCGCGCAGAAATTTCAATTCAGTCACCCACCTCAAGCCTCTGCACCACTTCTCGTATGTCTTCTGCCTGGTTCTCCATCATGCTGATCGACACCGACTCCCCGCGCTCGTAGAAGATATCTAAGCAGGGCCCCCCGTCTTTGGGTTCTGTCACCGCCTTCCAGCCAATGACATCGCGACAGGAGCAGTTGAACACCACCTTGCGCGAATACCTCTCGATGAGCACCACCGACTCGGCCGACACGCCGAGCAAACAGGGGAGCTTGTGCTCTCCGGCCTCCCATTCATCGATGCTGTTCACCATCACCGCCCACACAAGGGCCCCATTGCTGTGCAGCTCGGCCCCTTTGGCGCCCTTCATCTTGTCTTTGCGCTTTCCGCCCAGGGAGAGCAGGGGGAACTTAGTGGAGGAGTCTATGGGCGTGGTGGTCACGTAGTTTTCCGCCAGGTCCTTCAGGTATTCCTGACGCGTGCGGGTGGCCATGGAGCGGAACTTCTCTGACTTCTCTGCAGCATTTTCAGCGTTGACCGCCTTTGCCAGGAGGAAGTCTCTGAAGGCGGCCGAGCGAGGGAATCGGGCACCTTTGGGGAACAGAGGCCCGAATAATGGGATGTCTTTAGAGCGTGTCACAGCCACCCTGAGAGGAAGAGAAATGAAGAGTGAGGAGAGGGTGCAGCAGGAACATTCAATCTATGTCTTGTTTTGTTTTGGAGTGGCGGGGCACACGCAAATACCAGGATGTGACTCTAACACCCACAGTTTTTTAATTTTTTTTTAGATCGACTAAAAATCCTTATAGCTTACTTAAATCTGCCACTTCTCACACAAAAAACCCAAATCCCTGATTTCTTTTTGCTAAGTGCTTTTTTCATTTTAGCTGCTGAAAAAAATGTACAAATTCTCATGAAACCCCTGAGAATGATGGAGTCAGACCTGTAGTAGGTGTTCTCGGTGCAGGGCTCATGAACTTGCACGATGATAAAGACGTGCTGGAAATGGGAGCGGATGGACTTCGGAGTAAAGGGCATAGCGCCCGGCTCCTGGAACACGATCGTCACAATGTCGTTACCGATGTGGCGCTTCCGCAGCAACTGATGAGACCAAACAGAAACACAGACATTAATTAAACCAGAGGCCATTGCAGCTAATTAAACCTGAGAACAGTTACCTACCAAACAAAAACATTTAAGGGAAGAGCAGACAGATAATGCTTCAAGACAGGCCTACAAATTAAATAAGCGAGTTCATCATAATAACGATCGTGTTTTACCAATCGGCCCATTTACTCATGACTTCTTCCGTTTTAATGCTCTGTACATGACGCATCAAACGTGAACAAAACAATGACAATTAATCATGTTTATTAGAATAAATAAACTAAATAAGCTGTAAATACTCCTGCGTCTTTTCATCTGAACTTCATTAATCATACTTTGGGAGATTTGTTATGATTTAAATGACTTTCCTTCATAGACAAACATATAAAAATAGATTACAAAAACCCAAGATACAAACGCAGGCTTGGCTGTAGATTATTTCACCAAAGCTACCGGAGCCTAAACCGCTGCTGCTGCAGAGGCTGCAGATTAAAGAGCGACTGCAGCTCCTCATCACTGCCATGTAAAATCTTTAATCTACATTAACATGCAATGTCCAGTTTCTTTGCAAATGACATCAAACAGGCTTAAACCCTAGACGGCACGTTAAAACACGACAGCCGGATTAACACGCAGAAGACGGCCTGCGAGGCAGCAGTGAATACCTTCATGGTGGGAGTGAACACTGGGGGGCAGGATTTTTATGTCATGCTTGTTGTGGAGCGCAGAGGCTTTTTCTGCAGCTTTTACCAAAGCACGACGGTACGAAGAGAGCTGGGTAATGAAAATCGTGGCTTATTCAGTCTTTTGAAGAATACTGAACAAAGGCTGAAGGAAGACTGGAATTCTGTGGAATTGTGTTGTGATACACAAAGAGCAGGAAAAGGAAACCATGTGTCACGGGCCTGTTAGGTTGTGGCTGCTGTTACCTGCTGTGTGTTGTTGGCTGTGTAGGGCAGCATGGTGGACACATGAAACATTATCTCGTAGTCCTGGTAGCGTGTGTAGAGCGAATGTGTCCCAGTTGAGTCGGCTGCACAGGTACACACAGAAAGAGACAGATAGGTAGAGATTTAGCAGAATCAGTCAACGTCTCTGAAGGAAACACTAAACTCAGGCTGTCACAGCCAGGATGAAATGTGTCCCGTTCGCTGTTCTCCGCTGCTCACTCAAGGGAAAACAGCTCAGAGATAATCAGCAGTGACTATGCTATTTTGCAGGCATTACTCAGATTACATGTGGCTAGATAGGAGTTATCTTCGGCTTTCTGTGGTGCACTGATGCCCTTCGGATAATCGTACTGCGACAAGGTGAGATGTAGCCAATAGATGTGGGTGTAAGTGAAGTGTCTGTAGCTCACTCTTGTTGTCCAGCTGAGCTCGGTATTTTTCCCAGCCCTTCAGTCGCACCCGTTCCCCGAGCAGATCCAGAAACTCCTCAAATGCCGGCCCGGAGCTCTCGTTGTTGTACATGTCTTCCTCTGAGCTCTGCCCGGCCCGGCAGTACATTATCCCAACCTTTCGCTGAAAATTCAGCTGGAAGATAGAGAGGCACAAAAGTTATTGAGCACTGAAAAATATACAGAGTTAGAGTGAGAACTCTAATTTCTAGCCTTTATTTGATATTTTACTTTACAGGAAAAGGCAAGGGAGATGGGCATCACTGAATGTAAACATAATCAAACTCATCACAGCGCACAAGACTTTTTTAACTGGTCATTTCTTGCAGTTTTACACTTTCCACCCAGATCACTTTGTGTCTATACGCCACTCTGCCTTTAATCATTAGTTTTTATTAAACTCGCTCTTCCACAGCGTGTCTTTTGGCCTTTCTTCCTCCCATCACCTCCAACTGGTCGCAGCTAATGGCTATCCTGATGTACTGGAAGTTTTCCTTCCCACTGTCACAAAAATATTTGGTTATAGGGGTTCGTCTAAATGTGTTTTTTGGGGCGTAATTTCCAGGGGGGTTAGGGGGGTTATGACCCCCCCAATAATCAGACCCAACCAATATAACCCCCCCCCCCCCCCCCCCCAATAAAATTATGAATTATCTTGCATAAATAGGCTGTTGATTTTCTTTACTCATTTCAGGTATTACCAGCAAAATAGTTGCATGTTTAGTCATCTTGGAATTTGCCCAGATTTATTTATTTATTTAGACAGAGATCTTGACACCCCCCCCCCCCCCCCCCCCCCCCAATGTTCAGCACAAAGTTACGCCGATGCTTATCCCTTACAGTATAAAGCATCGTGAAGGAACAACTGTTGTGGTGATTTGGTGGCATGTAAATAAAATAACATTAAATTGAATTAAATTGAATATATAACTTCAGATGTGGGCTAGAAAGCACCTACAGGATAATGAAGGAGCTTCAGTATTTGGCAGGTTCTGCAATGTCAAAAAAGTCAATAGAAATAAAGAAATATGGGTTTTTAAAAAGCTACTTGTTGGGTAATCAGCAAAAAATATTTTTTATCTCACTAATTAAATGTTTGGTACATTTTTATATTTATTAGTACCTTTTGATTTCATTATCTAAAACCCATAATTTGTTTCTTTTGAGTGTTTTTCAAACAAATTGGCACACTAAATGTTTTGGGCTCAGGATGCGTGACAAACAAATGTTAAAATTTCTAATCACGACAAAATTTGAAGCGTTAATTAAAAACAAATTGAAATTTGAATGAATCTTACTCAGTGAATAATATTTGCAATAAATACAGAGGAAAAAGCAATGGCTCCAAGTCAAACAATACAGTAGAAAAACAATAAAGTGAGAGCTTTTTGCTTTTTACTCTTTCTGCAGTACATAAACAATTTGAAAACAATTAGCTTATAGCTCCAGTTCTAATGGAATGGAAGCAAATGTAATAACTGTGTTAAATGACCTCTTGGACAGCGGTTGTAGGCTTTTAACAAAAAGTGGAGAAAAATACACAAACCCTATCTGATGCCGTTTGACACAATTTACAGTTTTCTGCCCGACACATGCAGCAGTCTTCAGTATCACTGGTGTCGCGTTACTCACCCCCTGTTCATCCAGTTTGAGCAGGGTGTCCCGCACCTTGGGGGAGTTTGAGGCCAAGCGAAGGCAGTGCTGGTTCAGCTCAGGCATGATGAACTCCAACAGCCTCTTGGGAGTCAAGCCTCTGGGGGTCGTGTGTCGAGCAGCAGAGGGCACCGACTCCTCCAGGATGGAACCTCGCAGAGTCTTCATCTGCGGACGGGATTCACACTCAACACATCTGGTCGAATCAATTTTACACACAGGACAGGAGAAGCGTGCTGCTTTACCTCTGTGGTGCGAAATATGATTCTACAGTTGTTCTGAGCGCCGCTGGATCCTTCTTTCTCCTCTCGACGGAAGCTGATGGCCACCGGCCCGAGGCGTTCGTCAATTCCAAAAAAATTCTGATGTTCTGCGACGGCAGGACAGACAAATAAATACTGAGAGGAACGAGACCGGAAGACCCACAGTGGGTCAAACAACTATCAGAGCACTTATAAGGCTTATAAGGACCTGTACAAAAATTATAACAGAGGGGAGGTGAGGGGGATTTATATGGAGGACCAAAAATGGCAACATAATGTAAAATGTAAAAGAAAGAGGTTCAAAACCATAACTCTATTTTACATTTTAATTTTCATCTATTTAAAAAAACAATCTCAAAGTTACTAATATTTACTTTAAACCACCTCTCTAAGCAGAAGACTCTACCTCTTCATATCAAGGCAATATGATGGCGAACTCAACAGTTGCTGAAAATAAAGCCAAAATAACATTTAAAAAATCTATAAAGCGTTAATAAACTTGTTATTATAGCCATGCAATCAGTGACTCAGGTGCAATTACTGCTACCTACAACACTGAAGGGAAACTGAAGGCTCTTGACCCTTTATTACTCACAACATACACAGTAAACACTCATATAAATAAACACTCACAAGGAAAGGCTAAATTAAAATAAAAAGCATAAAAAAGTGACTGAATGAATTTCACATGGCCTATAAAGGACGGGAAAATTCCTAAATCTTGGCGAGTGTTAGACTTAACAGGGAACAGCTGAAAAGTAATTGATCGTAATCCTTTGACACTGTGACACGTACCTTTCATGTAGAAATACTTGCGATAGTAATGGGCTCCCAGATCAGCATGCTCTATGAAGTAGTTGCTCTTGCCCTGCTGCTGCACATTGCTCTCTCTGGGCTCTTCCAGGACCGAAACTGCATCGTTGGGGATGCGAAGGCTAGACCAGAGTCCCTTCCTTCCCTGGGATCGACCCAGGCCCGCCTGCTCCTCTCCTCCAGTCTCGTTGCGGAAGTGGGGGCAGCTGAGGAGGAGCTCGTTATCGTTGCCATCACCTTCATCTAGCATCATTGACTGTTCGTTGTCTTCTGCGTTCCCTGTGCTGCCACCCCCGCCCTGCGCAGGTGAGGATGGGGTGGACAGGGAGAGGGGACGGGGCTGGGAGGCAGCTGAAGCCCCTGAGGTGATATTCTTTTTCCGTCCAATGCTGTCTCTGTTTGTGGCTACCTCGGTTAGGTCAAACAGGATGCTCTGCACGTCATAGTGAGCAAAGCTCCTCACCCAGGCTCCGCCCCCGATGTTGTCATATGGAACTGGTTGAGGGACCTGAGAGGTCGTGGGTTTAGACTTTTTGCTAAGACCTTCAGGCTTTGGTGGCTTAACGGGTTTTGGGCCATCCACCGTGCAAACACCTCGAAAGTATCCATCAGGTTCTGGAGGGTGTCCCTGCAGCCCTAAAAGCAGGAAAGGGTCTTTGAAGCGGAGGGCACTTGGACTCAGGGGTCCCTGGTCGTCTGCTCTTGGCTCCTGGGCTTGAGTCTGTCTCTCGAGTGATGACAGGCTGCCGTACTCCCTGTGTAACAGCACACCTGTGTCTCCCTGAACCCCAGCATCCACCTTCTCACCAACCGCTCGTGCTGTTTTTCCCCCCGCCTTCCCAGAGGAGTCCAAGTCCCCAAGTGTGACATCGCTGTTACTTCTCTGCATGATGTGCCCCCGGCCCATGGACCGCAGGGTCAACCCGGCGCGGCTCGGGGTGAGGCTGTCCGCTTCGGCCCCATCGCCGTCCCTTCTTGGCGGCCACTCCACTACACCCGTTTCCCTCTTGGGGTCAAAGTTGACTGCTGCGATAGGCGGCCGCTGATTCTGACGGCGAAACTTGCGAATGAAGAGGTCGTCTGACTGCATGGTGTCCACCTGACAAACCAACTCCAGTCCAGCGGTATTTTCTCCACTCTGCTCCAGGGCTTCCCGCTAACCCCACCCCCCCAGTTAAATTGTTGTCCCGGTCTCTATGGCGCTGGTGTGAAATGGGAACACTGAGCGAAAGCAGCAAACTTAGTCCTCATTCACACCACTTACGAAGGCTGACCTTCTTCTCCACCCTCAGGCTCTCACAGATGCTGTGTGAGACACTGCACTCTGTCAATACGTTCCCAAGTGTGGAAGATGAAGACGCGCGAAAAAGTGCTCCTGCTTTCTGCAGCAGTCCATCCAGGTGTGCAGATGTGTGTTTAGGTGGTACTCCAGTTGCGGGGTGCTCCTTCCTGTAAAGGATGTGAGGATCATCACTGGAGCCTGACTCTGTGTCCTCTGAGTAAGAGAGGCTCCTTATGTATCAACACAGCGTCCTTCCGTGTGCACGCTTTCAGTGCCTGCGGCCTCTCTTTCGGTCTTATCCACCGGCAACCTGTACAGAAAAGAAGAGGAAGAAAAATATAAGTTTGGACCCCATCGTCACATTTTACCCACACTGATATAATCTTAATCAACAGCTTTATATTCAGCCCGTAGCAGCTCGCCAGAAAAAGATTTGATAAACAAGTATTGAATTGCAACAATAAGGCAGTAAGCAGGTCTGACGTGCGTTTTATTGTTGAGTAATGCCTTGTACCTCTGTTTTCTGTTTTCCCTCATTATTATTCTTTCCTTTAGACACTTTCCGTTCCAAAGTTTCCCTAAATAGTTCCATAGCAAACTTAATACTCACCACATCCACCCTGCACACGCTCACAATAGACAGTATTAACACAGGGGAGGGTCCTTCCTGGCTTACTGACAATGTGCCAGCATACAAGCGAAATAAGTGTACGCTGTGTCTCTTACCTCCCCTCCACCCCGACACTGTGCGTTCACACACCACCAAACAGTTTTGTAGTTCACTCCCGCGCCAGTATTCAAACAAATACGTCAGTATCGACAACAAAAAGCACTTTAAATAACTGCAAATGCCGTGTTTTGGGACAGATATTACTTTCACTATTTTGAGAGTCATTGAAAGTCAAGAGGGTTTGAGAAAACGACAATGAAGCAGAGTGCTTCCCTGTTTTTAAGCCCTAAAAGAATTCATCTTTTTTTTGTTTCAACAAAGCCGACTTACCGTCAAAGTGGATTCTGTCCTAGGTACAGATCAGCCTGTTTGTGTCATCGTTTGTTGCTCGCACCCTGTTTTGGACCAAACTGACGTCAATCAACTCAAGCTGAAACCTTTTTGTCGCTCTCAATAAGGTATGAAGCTTCTTCCTGTCTAGTTTTTTTTTTTAAGCACCCATCTCCTCTATCGAGCTTGCAGCCTAAAGAGCAGGTGCAGCGGTGCAGAGCGCACACACGTTCACATCACACTGACTTACATTCATTTCCTTCTCCCAACTCTAACGCTAACCGCTACTTGCATTAAACCCCCCCCCCGTCTAGAGGTTTTTATTTTGTCCCCGAAAAGGGGTCGAGTCCCCACAGCCTGATTGTGTAAACTATTTTAGGTCCCCACAACATGCGCAATACAAGTACACACAAACACACACAACACAAAAATATGCCAAATGGTGAGGAAGTCACAAGAAATCTTGGTTTCCCCTTCTTGCTGCTGCTCACGTTCGCTTCATTTTTTTTCACCCAAAGAGAAAATATCAACGTGCAGTTTAAACTTTGCCGCTACAAAATGTATTTTAAAAAAAAGCAAACGTTGAATAAGGATCAAATTTATTTGTTCATTTGCTCGCGTGTCAAGATATGCTAATGAACGTGAAGGTCATGTTATATCATTGATATGAGCACTGTGAGCAGGAAGTTCTCTCTAAAGGAGATTGTGTCTAGGTTTGAAAAAGGGGAAACAATGATTATTAGACTTCTCTATTATTGTTTATTCTAACAAATCATTCATTTGAACACATTCAACATTGTCTTCAGTGCCTATTTTTCCATTATTGTGACAATATGCTTTTATAGACATGTTATAATTGATCTGAACTGTGTTATAAACTAATAATATACTAATAATACAAGCTGCCATAGATTTTCAGAAGCTGTTTTGTGATTTCTCACTGATAAAAACTGAATCTGCGTTATGTGCACACCTCTCGATGACTACTTCAGACAAACATGCTGTGTTTTCAGCATTAACTTAAGTATATTTAGTTGGAATATCCTCAAGTTTCTAATCCAGCCTAAAAGCGATCACCATCCGTAAACACTCTAAGTGTAAATTTCTCCTCAGGTTATTTAATCCCCAAACTTTGTAGAAACAAAGCCAAGGACGTGACCTCAGCGTTCTCCGTCGTACCTCGAGGCTCTGCGTGTACGTAAATGTTTATCCTTACGGCTGGCTACTATCTCTAACAGTGTTACAGATACGCTGTGGTTCAGTGTGAATGAGTAATATGTGTAACTATGTGTAAATATAATATTACTTTCATATCTGTCTGAACTAGAGTGAAGACGCTTATTTTGCATGCCTGGAACGGGAAAGAGAAAGCACGGTGAAGTACTGAATTAGGGGCAAAAGTCTTCTCATTTTTAGCACCTCTGATTGAGTCGGGGTTTCCCGTGGAAGCCCAGAGCGGACTTAATTAATGCGACAATCTTAATCTAATACTGAAAAATTAAAATGCAATTGCTGAATTTTCAAAAGTGCTGTTCACTCAATATCGTTCTCTGTTTAGCGCATTGTTCCTTTGGAAAACAACAGCCACAGGCTGTCCTCATGTTTTAATTTTGAACTTAAAAACACTGACATCAAATGCGCCTGCTGATGTTTTAGTGTAGCTGCATTACATAAGGGGTTTTTGCTCCATTTGAATTTCATCTACCGCAGAGCTTATTCAGTCTAAGTAAATGAACTGTTAAATGCTGTTTTACTTTCTGTTTTGAAATTGTGAAATGTGGATATTTCTTGCACTGTATTTTAGTATTATAGTATTGTTTTAATTAGGCCCCCAGTAAGCTCCCATACTCCTCTCCTTCATGCGAGACTCCTGATCTGACAATGAGCACCAGTTAACCGCTTTGCTTGCCTCTGTGTGTGTGGAGTGCTGCAGCTTCTGACATTAAAAACCTGCTCATGTTCCCTCCTGGAAACTTTCAGATGTTCAACACCTATGTGTGCACAAATGATCTGTATCTATGTCTATCTGCAATCATTACATGCAGCGTCATCTGCATGTTTCACAATGCTTTGAAAAAGTGTGAGCAATCAATTCTCTCCACCGTCTCAGAGTGGGGGTGTAGATTATTGGCAGCAGGTTGTTTTTGGAAAAAAAAGATTTAAAAAAAAATCGCAGATTGCTTTCATGTTGTTCCAACAACAATCTGAATGCCTGAGGTCCACCAGAAGCACTCCTTCTCTCCACCAACACACAGTGCTGGTTGAACTTGGACACTTATCAGTCGGCCCTTTGTAAAAAATCACATGTTCCTGAGCTTCTCGGGACCTCAAACCATGAATCAGTCCTTGTTTCCATAGCAACCTGCCTGGTGCCACCCTCTCTATGTGGCATGTAGTCCACCGAAGCTTTAGAACAACCCTGTTTACCGAAATAGCTCCACTTTTGTCAAACAAGCCCGCGACTGGTGACACTCATGTCAGCGCCTTGTTCATAATCCATGGTAAACTATAAGAACAAGACAACCTCCAAGTATTCACATGTGACACCATTGCTATTTCAGCTACACTGGCTTCCTGTTGAATTTAGAGTACATTTTAAGATCCTGGTCTTGACATTTAGAGCCTTGCATGGACTGGCACCACCCTACATCTCCGATCTGCTACAGCCCTATGGCCCTAGCAGGTCCCTGAGGTCATCTGATCAGGGCTTACTTGCTATAAAACAGACTAAGATGAGAACTAAGGGTGACAGAGCTTTTGCCACTGTGGCCCCGAGACTGTGGAACTCTCTCCCTCATACATTAAGAACTGTGGACTCGGTGGTTGTTTTTAAAAAACAACTCAAAACTCACCTTTTTAAAACTGTTTTTGGTTAAATTTCTGCCTGTTTTATATTGTCTGTTTTACCCTTTTATTGTTTGTTATCTTATGTGCAGCACTTTGTGATTCCGTCTAGAAAGGTACTATATAAATAACATTTTATTTATTTATTTACAACGAGGAAAACAAGGTGGACGCTGTCATGCTGCGACTTCCTTTCATAAAATCAAAACATATTTGTGACTGATGGGATTCATATTTCTCAGTTTTTAAGAATGAAAGTTAGTAACAGACATTATATACAGTAGGTGTCGCATACATAGATATGTATCAGAGTGATGGCCGCAGGATTACAGAAGTGACAGTTTGCACAGCAACAAAACACATCTGTGCATCCCACAATTTGTCTCAATGCTCCAGCTTTGACAAAATCTAACAACATTACAAAATATTACGGTAGCACTCAATCTGCAAACACATCACAATGTGTGACTGTTTTCCACAGTGCGCCAGCTGCTTAACATCTGCCATAAACACGAACACGCGCACGCAGTGGTGACCTTGTTAAATTGCTGTTAAATGATTATTAGGATTACAATAACTTACTTTACACATATGCAGTGCACCTCTGAACCAAATACATGTCACAACTCATTTACCACAAATTAGTTCTCATTTTTTTTTGCATGAAACCAGAAATATTAAATGGGCGTTCCCAAAGCTCATCTTTAGGATATTTATAGGTACTTCTCCAAATGATTACTGTAGTTCCTCATAGGTTCCCATTGTCCTGGAGTACCTGAAACTGATCATAAGCAGAAATCTGTGTTCTGCTTTTGCAACGTTTTGCCATCATAATCAGACAGAACTGAACTGGAAGCAGCTTTAAAAAAACGGCACCGAACTTGGCCGATTTGGTTGATTCGCATCTTCACACGGGCGTATTTTCTACAGCTGAGGGAAATGTACAGAGTTTCTTTCATGCAAAAGAGCAATGTTTCAAATGTTTGCTGATATACACTTTTACTAAAAAAAATGCCTGCCTTTTCCACGGCAATACATTTGCCAAAACAACTGGCCATGCATGAATGCACAAGGTTAAAAATCCATGTCAATACAGTGCATCTTAAATTTTAAAAAATCTAATTTTTGTCAATTAAAATACCCTGTAATAATGATTAATGAGCTTCAGAGCCCATGTTGCAATGAGATAATAAAAGTTGTGTCACCTGCTAACACTGTCCTGACCCCGAGTGCTTACTAGGCATGATGGGTGTGTTTAGCTAGAGGTTTTTTTTTCTTTTAGAGTTCAGAATGAGCCTCTAGGCGTGACTATGCATGGAACCATGATTAGTCCAGATACCATAAGGATAATGAATCTGTCTATTTGACAGACTCTTTGGATGTAGTGAACCAACCCTGAAACTAACTCTAATCAAAGTCTAAATCCTGAAGAAGCAGTAGATTCATTGGGGGTTTCAGCCACCACCAGGCAGTGGGGTGACTTCACATGTGTCAAAGGAATAATTAGCCACAGTAACTCTGCAACTGCAATTTATAGACACAGCACCCAAAACAGTCTCTAGTTTGACACTGGGTGAAAGGGTAGCACTGACCACGCGAGATGGAGTAGAGCCATTATTTCTGTGGCTTGGCCCTTTTAGCTGCCTCTCAAATTCTTTGCTAAGTGTTTTACTACACAGCGGATGATTCATCCATCCTGAGTCCAGGTCCTGGTCTTTCTCAAGCCATGCCTTGTGTGTTCCACATGAAGCCAGACGTTATATCCCAATCAGAGCAACAGCTTCAACGGAGTCTGACGTTCTGATGTTCGGACAAAAAGCATCAACATTAATTGACCAGGTGAGTCTTCTCAGACATACCAATATAATTATTTTTCCAGCAGCTCTTAACTGATATGCACACTCGGTTACCTGGGTATTCATCAACTTGACCTGCGTTACTTTTCCAATAATTTCTAGGTTTATATTTTTCCCCCAATTTTTCCAAACCACGATTTTTCTTTTTCTTTTTTTTCTGTTTGAAATCAAATCAGTCCCTTTCTTACCTTTGAACACAAAACGTCTTCAACAAGATGTTCAACAGAGCCACACTGGTGTCAAAAATACATATTCTCTCTGAAGTCACTGAAGAGAAACTGTCCTGTGTGTTACCGCGACAGAGAAGTGCGTCATATACCTTGTGAAAAAGTACAAAGCAAAGAGGAACTGGTGTTTTTGTCCCAGCCCCCTCAAGTTTCTGTTTAATATATTTAGGAAGCCATTATTTGCATTTTTAATTTTTAATTTTTTTTTGCTACATGCACATAAACTGCTACGGCACAAATCATTGATAACCAGCTTAATGTTTTCCCAGGATATACCAAGCTGAGCAATTTTATGAGCAAATATCAGTCTGGCTTAAACCAATCTCTAATATGACCATAAGTGGATCATCTCATAATAGCAGGACTGACTGAGGGTGCAATAAAAAATAACTTAGGATATTAGGCTTGAGACAATAAACAGTAACGGGAAGCTCTTTTCTCAAAAGCTTTCAGTACAGCTGATTGTACATTGATTGTAAATGTGCATGTGCATGTGATGATTCTGTATCTCGCTGGTTTAAAATCTATTAGCACTAGAGGATCCAATATCCTAACAATGCTGTTGCTACTAGAAAAAGGCTAAAGCTGATGCCATCATTATGATGTCGTTTATATTCTAACACAATAAGGATAAACAGCAAGTCGCTGTCCGTGGAGATGCTGCTCGACTTTCTTTTCAAGATATAGCATGTAGCATGACACATCAGCTATCTACTCCAAATATGCACAAACGCGCCTACATCTTCAGATTAGCCTACGTCAGATGACACAGGAGTTGCTGGAAACTATGCTTGATCTCCCCCAATGCTCTCCAAGCCACAGTTCGACCACCACATTACCAGAAACTTGACCCGTAACTGTCTGGGCTGGCTAGCGCAAACCACTTCAACTGTTTGAATTAAATGGCATCAATAAAGAGCACAGAATGTGATTTGGTCGTGATTTACACCTTCGTGATCTGGTTGCGTTGCCATTTAAACTGACTTTTCCCCACACGTGATCTCTGTCATCCCAAATTAGGGAAAACAGCAGCTTCATTCTCCTGCCTATCATCCAAAACTGCTGGTTGGAACTGGTCCTATATAAATAATATATAAAAATGATTGTCCTTTACAGTCAAAATGAAAGCAGTTTCTTTGTTTTTCTATTTAGTTATATATTCAGTCATATAACCCAGGCATGCACCTCATGCTCTCCAAGATTTTTTTTAAAGCTCCATTGCATCTGCTACGATCACTGGGAGGCTGCGGCCTGCTTTTTCCTGCAGATACTCCCATGATGCAAGAGCCAGACTCCATCCCTGAGAAACTTAATAATACATGCAGACAGCAGTGTTTAATACTGCGTCTCAGAACTCAGCCTTTGGACGGTAATGATCTCTGTGTTACGCATGCTAAAACAGTTTAGCAGTTTTTCAATGCCAAGTAATACTTCCACCCATCAGTCATGACAATATATGGCTCTTGATTTCGTTCTGAAACTTTTAAGCGAAAGGGGAACGTGAACAGACTTCCTGTCATAAAATAAGCTTCTGTAAACGTTAACTTATCTTTCACATTTGAGCTTTATTGCACACACTAGTACGGATTCTAATTTTCATGCTGCGAAACTGTTGTACTGAAGAGTGGAGCATTTAACTGTGTTCATCTCAATCTGAGTTTGAGGCCTCACTTGCATCACAAAGAAGCGAGCCCCGGTCCATCACTCATCTTACAAGTGGGAAGTGGAAACCTGAGGCACAAACACTGTGGCTGGACCTCTTCATCATATCTAAAGTTTAAACATTCAAAGTGAAAAAACTGATTTTTTGTTTTAAGAAAAAGAAGAAACACATACTTCAGTTTGTAACTTTCATCAGATAATCATGCTTCAAAGAGAATTATTCTTTAAACATACCTGACCGGGTGAAAATCTTTAAGTATTATATGTCTTTGCATAGTGCACCAGATGGGCTTTGAAGGACCATTACTGCTCTGGGCTTGGCTGGCTTAACTGATGACAGTAGGTGAGCACCACGTCCGTGTTAAGTCCAGGACAAGGTTAATGCGCCTCTTGTGTACAACGTTAGGACACACGCGGAAGTCAGAGGAGAGTCAAATTAAACATGCACAGTTTTGGGGAAGTCACGGCCGCTTGACTTATTTTGCACCGGCTCATGCGAGTCTACGTCCTGTGAAACAGGAAGAGATGAGTGACTTTTGAACTCCGAGAGGATGTGTGTCGTCATCGTTTCTACACCACACTTATTGGAGACTGGCTGCCACACTGCAGAGTGAATGAGCACATTTTTTTTTACTTTGTTAAAGTGACTCAACCTTCAGCTCATGTGCTTTTATCGTAATTACCGCCGATGGCGCGGCCATTTCAAATGTTTGACCGTGAAAAGAAAAGATAGCCTCCCGATCAAGACGATAGAGATTTGATCTGGTTTCCCTTTGGGTGAAGCTGCAGCAATCAGCTTAACAGCTTAGCAGCAATTAGATCTGATCAGTGGCAAAAGTTACTGCAGGCTTATCAACTCCATCACGTCAGGTTCCGGCGGTCATTTCGACCTGCAACTTCTTTCTGTGCTTGGCATCTTTCAAAGACGAAGCTGAAGTTGTGAAACACCACACTTGTCGCCACAGATGCATGCAAGTCTTTCAAAAGGCACTGTTTTGACATGTGACCATAAAGTGACACACACAGTTTGACTCAGGCAGCTATTAGAAAGTGTCCAGCTTTGCAGGACAGCTCCTCTAACGCCACTGTCTATCCTTATAGTTAAAAGCTGTCTTGCCGATTCTTAACCACAAGGTCTAAATCAACTCCTAACAGTGATTGATTTGGGGAAATTTAAAGCCAGGCTCAGTCTCACTCTCATTATTGATCGTTCGCAGTCCTGCTACATTTGAGATCAGGTTGCATTTCTGCTCTGCCTCCGAATATGTGACATCGAGCCGGAGCAGCTGCAGTGCTTTCAAGAGAGTAAATGTGTATTAATGTGGCTGGACCTGATTCAGAAAATGAGTTCATTCTAATGCCCAACACTTGCTCCGGCTTCCTCAATCTTCCTCACGGACCCACTACCACACTGCAAACAGTGAACTGGGCCAGGTCCAGAGGCTTCTAAGTAGATGATGCACTCTCGTTCTTTTGTGATGTGTTTTATTCTTCTTTTTAATTGAAACAGTTTTGCAAATGCCCGTCTCAGCTATTGGTCCCCAAAGACACATAAGCCTCCACTCCTGCTGGCACCTGGTGCTCAATGGGCCGATTTTAACAAAGAGGATAGCTATCAAGGTGACAAGAAAAACAGCAGGTTTTTGAAGAATCTAAAAAGAAATACATCTGCCATTACTGTGAGCAATATTTTGCAGTGACACAGGTACTCAAGCCAACAAGTATGACCTGTCGGAGCCTGTCATAAAAATTTCTGTGCAGTTCTGCCTTTGATATTATACATCCATCATCACTAATGGAATGAAAGAATTGTTCTTAGTCTTGCTTTTATTATGTTTTTGCAGAACTTCAAGGTGATACTGACAGGAGAGTGGTTAGTCAGAGTTGTTGTCGGCAATTATTTTCTTCATGACAATCGAAGTGTCACGGCTCAACAAGAAAGCAATGACTGCATCTGGTATTTTGAAGCATGAGTGACAAAATATGAAAAATGCAGTTCTGCAACTGGCCGCTAAAGGATGGTTTAACAAGCCAGTAAACTCCAATGGAATTTCATGTTAAAGTGTTAAAAAAATCAGTAGAAATAAATTCAATTTGATTCTGTTCGCTTGTATTTATATAGCGTCAAATCACATAAACAGTCGGGTACGGTGGCCCCTAGAGACAAAGCACGTACAAACTCCAAAACACGCACAAACTCCAAAGCACAACGGAAGTGCTCCAGGACGCTAGGGGCAGTGTTGAGCTTCTCTCTGAGCAAAGCACACTGACTGTTAGCTAACGTCAGATTTGACTCCACCATAAACCAAACGCTCATAGTAATTAAAAACAAATCAAATAAACAACAGTTTGGACATTATGTTTCTTATAAAGGTTGTTCTATCTTTGCAGGTGTTTTCCGCCGGTATCCAAGTCCATGTGTTTGCAACAAACTTGCTGTTCATTTTGCAAATCGAGCTCAACACTGCTTCTAGCGTCCTGGAGCACTTCCGTTGTGTTTTGGAGTTTGCATGTGTTTTTGAGTTTGTACGTGCTTTGTCTCTAGGGGCCACCGTAGGTCGGGTATGGTTAAGACGCTACAATAGAGAAAAAACTAAAAAAACAATCAAACAAGCCCCTGTGAGCAAGCACGGCGACAGTGGGAAGGAAAACCTCCCTTTTAACAGGAAAAAAAACCTCCGGCTGAACAAGGCTCAGTGAGGGGCTGCAACTGGCTGGGGGTGAGAGGAGGGAGACAAGATAAAAGTCAAACAAGTTCACTGCCTTGCACAAGAGATGACTTGGGTCTCTTGAGCTAAAAAGGACATAAAACTTGATCTCATAATTGTGGTTGCAGTGGTGGTGCCTTTTTAAAAAATGTTAATTTAGCTAACAAAACAATAATATGACTTGCTGCGCAAGTAAGTGTCTGTGCATTGTGCCCATAGAACCTATGTATGTGGCTTGCTTAACGAACCTGCTAGCGTGAGCTGATAATTCGGCTCACCACTCTTTCTTCAACATATTGCTGTAAGAAGCCAACATGGTGACAGCCAGAATACTGAAATCGAGGCTCATGAAATCAATAGATGAGGTCATAGTCACTACATCCATCTTTTACCTACAGTCTATGACATCAAGACTGTCTGCTTGCTTTATTGTTCTGTCGGGTGTACTTAGTTCAGTGGGAACTTAAATGTACTCCCCTGCAAAACGACCAATAAGTAAAAAGAGCGAAGTGTCGTTTGTGTTTGCATCAGCTCTGCTGTACTGCACTGTTTGTTATGACTATATATAGAGGTACAGATTTCCTCTAAACTCTATAGATAGAGAGGCCACTCAACACAATTTAACAGATTTCATACTTCAAGGAGAGCTGTCCTCCCTCAAAGACAGAAAATGAGTCTATTACATTATTAATAGGACGGGGTAAAAAGGGGCGAGGGTTTACCATGTTAATTATTCATTGTTTGGTTGCTCCCTTGTCCATCCACATCCACGCGCATACACAGCAATCACTGGAGCTTTATTTGTTATGATTTTTTTATTTTTTAAATCTAAGACTGCGCCCGACTTCTCTCTCTGTATGGTTAAGGTCATCTAACGTGTGACTCCACTGACGTCTCGTCCAGTTTCAGTTCTTTTTTGGCCGTCTTTTTGTAAGCTGAAAAACAAGCTGCTAAAATGGAAGAAGAGACTGTCAGAGCAGAAAGTACAAATCCGAAAGTTTCACAAATCACTGCATTTGGTGATCATTTTGCATTATTTTAATTGCCCGCCTAAATGCAAAGAGGAAGTATGCTCCGAAAAGCCTTTTCTATAGTATTAGAACCTACAGGAACTTCCTCTTGTATTAAACAGCGCAATGCACAACTCACGCACTCTCATGCAGAAATTTTCTTTCTATCACAACTGTGGTGCTGTTTGTCCACAGTTAAATAAAGATACTTAACTCATGCTATTGTTTGACATGTTATTTGCCATGACATCAACTCTGCGCGCTGGCAGAGCACTGCCACTTCCTGTAAATCTGAAAATACACCTTGTGGCACACCACGAGAGAGACGAAGGCAGAGAGGTTTAAGGCACAGATGCGAGAGGTACTTTGAGAGCATGTGTGTCTTTGTGTGCCTCTGCTGACTCTATAAAACAGTGTCCTTATAGATGTTGCACGCTGTCCACACAGAGACAGGAAGAGCAGCTGTCCCCCTGCAAATGCCCCGTTTCTGTGTGCCTGGGTTTGTGTGACAGAGAAAGGAACTGACCCTCAGCTTCATGACTGTATCTATTATACTGAGGCTCAACGGTTCACTGTTACCCCTCCGTCATCTGTGCAACCAGCTCTGAGGCAGAGGAAACGAGATTGCTCAATATTGCTTTAAAGGCACGCTGAAGAGTAACTGTACATTGTCTACTTCCAGAGGAAGAGACTCCTACATCCTCTGCTTCCTCACTGTCCCTGCTGTAAAGAGACATAAAATAGCTGCAATGCCGATGCCCTGAATTCATCACACGTTTTAAGCTCAACATCTTTGTTTACTGGAGCAAATCGAACCAAACGCCGTCTTCACTCACTCTAAATAAGTGTTGCTTATGGCTTCGGGGTACAGGAGTGAGGAAAGGCCACGTCTAAATGGCTGCCATCACGCTTACAAGCTACACTGGTTCCATCTACGCTCATTATGAGCTCAGAGGACACAAATTGCTATCATTATTTGGAGAAATAGACTAATGTCTCTCACAGATGCGCGGGCATCTGTAAAGCCTCACATCAAGCCATTCTCCCTGCTTGTGTAGCGACGTCTTCGATACGGAAATCAAGCTCAACCAAAGTACTGAAAAAAAAAAAAACACACAAAGGAGTTGTCGTTTCCATTTCCCCCTCAATAATACGATTTGTCTTTTGTGCTAAAATATTTCAATATTGTAAGAAATCCACAGCTATGAGCATCATTATATGTAAATCTCACAGCTGTAGTGCAGTGCTGGATTCCCTTCAACCAGCACCTCTAGTGCAAATATTCTAAAGCAAAGTTTCTCCCTGATGCTAATGCAGCTACTTACAAAGAAGACCGATTTTTTTTAAAAGAAAACATGTGAAAATATGAAGCCAAACCCTGCTGACAAACTATTATTTTGCACATGTGAACACTGCGGCTACCTTGCTGCACTTTGCAGCCAATCTACTGCCTGGTGGCACTTGTTTTATTTGCAACAGCGACACGGCACTTTCTGACCTAGATAGAAAAAAAAGGAAGCAAAGAGTAGCTCATGCACCAATATGTTAAGTACGATGACGCAAACAGCGCATCGTTTACTGAAAGGTTTTTATTTGATGCTATGTGGGTAGGGTACAGTCAAAACAGGGAACATGTTCCGTACATCTGTGGCTTTCCACTTGTGAATGAAAATGCACGCTGTGCATTCTGGGAAGTGTGCTGTAATGGTGATTGGTGATTCACCGGGCCACAGACTGAATCTGCTTAAATCTAAAGTATGTAGAGTGTATTTTCTCCCCTAATTCTTTCCTTTTTTACTGCAAGGGACATTGTTGTGTCACATTAATTTAAAATTTTTTTTTACCTAGAATGAGGGGAAATGTGGCAGAAGCTAAACACAAAAAAACCCTCTCCTCTACGCCTCTAAGGTCACATCTCTCAGTTTCCTGCGTGCGGTCGCTGCTGGGCCCCACAGAGAGACGATGTGGAGCTCTAAGGTACCTGCTCAAACTGCTCTTTACTTCTTTATTTGCCTTTAACATGCAAATGAAACGGTCGAGAATGCAACTTCCTTCTCAAATTTGTGACAGCGCAAAGAGCCTCTTCAGCCTGAAACAAACACAGAGGCGATCTCTAATACGTCAAGTATCATCCCCAAAATAGAAAACCTTATGAGGGTATTTTTAAACTCCTATCAGAGCCTAAAAATATTTTCTGCTTTTTTTGATCTCTATCGACCGAATGTGGCGATGAAAGTGACGTGGCACGAGCATGAATGGTTGCTCCTGGTCTGCTTTCAGTGGCTCTGAATACCCCAGAGTGCACTTCTCTCCTGTAATAGCAATGAGAACAATGAGAAGGAGCCACTGCACCGCTTAATGGTTTAATGTATGTATGACATAACTGAGAGAGGTACTTTGCGATTTGGTACAATGAGCTTGAATATATATTTCTGGAAGGGGGCATTTCACAACACGGAGTAAAAAGTGGGATTGTATTCATGTGGGCTGTGTTAACAGCAGATGCTTACATAAATATGTCTCATGAAGATAGCAGCTTCCACATATTTTAGGACTATTACATCAGGGGCGCGTTGTTGGACATGCCTAGCTCCGTTTCCCTCTCTCTGCACAGAAGACATGATACCCATCAGAACAATTACAACATCATTTATTTAAATAGGTCTAAAGCGTGATTCACCGCCAGCGATTACGTCCTTTTGTACACGAAGGGCCAATTTCTCAGTTCGTCCTTGATTTCACACTCAAAAAGCTGATGGGTTTTGTGAAGGGTTTTGAAAGTGCTCGAAATTTTCCTCGTGTAATTTATGAGAATCTAACAAAATTGTCCCATGCACATGCGAGTGCGTGCAGCAGAAATCACAGGGGGGAACCGTTTTAATAGTTAAGTATTTCGATGCTTATTTTCAAAAAGACAATAGCCTGTGAGGATTGACTCCCCAGACGGTAAAACTCATCCTGAATATTTGTCATGCTGATTTATCTCAATTGTGCAGTCCTACTTTAGCTGACGCTGTGAATCATGAGTCATGCTCCAACATTTATTATGCCGCTTTCTATTTGTGCAGCTGAATAGGTGGAGAAGGGCAAAAGCCTTGACAAAAAAAAAAAATTAGGGAAAAACCCCCCCAAAGAGGCCTGATCTTGCATGAGATCATCGGTCAGCAGTAAGCAGGTGACAGCAGAGAGCACGAGCTAAGAGGATCTACCTTGTGGCTAATGCTGCCGGCATCCTGCCATCCGATGTGAGGAAGTCTCCACCTCCGACAGCCCTTCCTAACTGAGCACCCACAGGGAGCCTGCTGGGGTGTAGCCATGCAAAATGGCTCCAAAACAAGCGGAGTGACATAATGCTGAGTAAGACCAGGACAAAATCTGCCCGGTAACCTCGCGATATGTTTATCTGATTCTCACTAACTGAGTGAAAAACCAGATAAAAATCACTTTGATTAAACGGGGGTGCTTTGTGGTGCAGAGCGAATTCAGAGTAACACTTTGGCAGCCTGCATGCTGTCAGGTGAGGACTGTCATCTATTTGCTCTGTGGACAAGAGAGTCACTTCAGGCGTCGTGGTTTAATTCTGAGCAGGAACACAGTATGAAGCAAACCTGAAACTATGGGCTATACTGTTGCTGTTATCAGAGGAGACGGTTGGTATAAACAGCAGCTGAAGGAGAGCAGGACAAATTTATGGCGTCGCCAATAAGGAACAATAGAAGCTGACAGCTCTGCATCCACATGACGCTCGCATGTACAGAGCCCAGCTCTCTTGGTTCTTGTTTGGTTCAGGAAATGAAAACGGGCCGATCGATTCAAGAGTCTTCCGTGACTCTGCTCCCCTGCTACTCAACCAGGTAAAGAATGAGTCCCACTGAGGAAGCCTCTCATGGGAAAGGACACATGGGGTGCTGCATTAAAACACACACACATTGTCAGGGCTGCTGAAAGCCGCCTGCTCGCTGTATGCTTTTGGTTGTGGATATTTCATTTTCTATATATGAGGGCGGCCAAGAACAAAGTGTCAGGTTAAAGGTCACTTTTAGCATTTGAGGATTTATATCAAATGTGTAAAATAACCAATCATATACAAACTTCATAAAGGCAGACTAGCAAGTGGGCCCAGGCCAAAACAGACTCCATAATGTGCTCATATTCTGGATGTCATCATATACAGAACTGGAGCTGAGTCAGATAATTAGCCAATCAACTGCAGCAGATGTGAGGGCTGATTAATCATAAAGTAATGCCATGATGTAACAATTTTCTTTTTTTTTTAAGTGCTAGAAAATTTATGGCATGCGTGTGTGGGGGGTTTAAATACATCTGCACTGTTTCCTAGTATCAAAAATAAATGAATTCTCAAAAGATCTTCCACCTTCACTCACATACAAGGCTCTAACTCCAAAGTTGCAGCAGGTAGACTTATTGTTATTTGTGGTGATCTGCTTAATGAAAACCGACTGATGCTAACTGCTCCACTACTTTACCAACAGAGTGAGTTTCACATCAGAAAACACGCTTTCTGCAAAGGAGGCAGTAAACGCAGCAGTTGCTCTATTTTGCTTTATTTGGCCAAGCAGAAAGCAAACTACAGACCACGAGGAGACACAAAGGATCCCGGCTACATTAGGGCTGCCATCCTCTGAAATGGCATTTTACTTCCGCGCAACTGCTCTTCTAAAATACACACACGCATTCAGATTTCTTTTTTTTTTTATAGACAGGGGCCTTTTTCACTTTTATCCTTTGGGCATGGCCCACACCGAGGACTGCGCTGCCTCGATACGCCGTAAGTGTGACGCAGTGGATGGCAGCAGAACAAAAAGTCATCTGCAGCTGAGTTGGATGAGCGGGCTGCACGCTGTGAGCACCATTATGCCGGTGCACTTCATGCAGACATCCTAATCGTTCTCCGCGATAAATACCTGCAAGGTTGGGGTTTCATTCTACTGAACTGTCCAGCAAGAAAGTTGAGATTGTAGAAAAATATAACGCCCTCCTGTCCGGGAACACTGACACAACGCTTTAAGGTCATCGCACATCCTTCCTTTTCATCCAGTCAGGTCAAGCTGCATTTTATCATTTGAAAAAAAAGAAAAAGCCAATGTGAACCACAGTGAACACCACAGTGGATGAGCAGCCAGGCAGCTCAATGTAAATTAAATGGCCCGTCCTTTGAGTGCACTGGCTTATGTAAGCTGCTGCTGCTGCTCGTCTTCCCTCTCGATCGGCTCTTCATCCCTGCTTTTCTCTCCCTACAGCAGCCCATCCAGCCCCTGAAACCCTGGCGTCTCGCAAACACACGGCCCCATCTTAAATTAGAGAGTGCGGTGGGTAGGGTGGTGCGGAGGGCAAGGAGAGGATGGGGATGGTGTGTGTGTGTGTATATGTGTGTGTGGTGACGGTGGGGGGTTGGGGGGGACTGACTCCTGCATCCCTCATTTTCTCTGCCACCTTGAAAACAACACCCCAATCCCGGTTGTGCTTCTCCATTCCATCATTGTCTGTGCACAATCCTCTTTATCCACACAAATCCCAGCCCACTGCAGACCGACGGCTTTTCGGTCTTTGAAAATATGTATCTGGAGCAAATCCTGATCCTCTTTTTTTTTTTTTTTTTGTTCCTGCATCTTCTTTCTTTCTGACTCTCTTTCATTCTGCGCGAGTGTCCCTCCATCAATTCCCCCCCTGTCTCTCTGTCTCCCTCTCTTTCCTCCCTCCACCTTGCCCTCACGGCCAGGAGCGCTTAACGGCGAAGGTTTCGCAGTGCCGCCCCGACAATGTCACAGCGCTGTTTTTTGAGACAAGCCGGCCTCGTTAACAGATCGCACAATGGAGAGACACAGGATAGATGATGAGGAGGGGGTTAGTGTTGGGAGACGGGGAGGAGGAGGAGAAGGAGGAGGGGGAGGAGGAGGGGAGGGCAGGCCCGGGATGAAATGCGACAAAGGTTGTGAGCTGGATTCAAACCTACAATGTAATGTGTAAATGGTAGATACAGCAGACCTTAGCTGGCTGAATAAAATCCATTTATAAAAAAAAAAAAAGGGGGGGGGGGCAATGGCACAAAGGGCAGAGAGGAAGACAGAGGACAAGCTGCAAGATATCATGATGCCAACCACATCATTTTACATCTCTGCTGCTCTCATACATTGTCTGTGGGCCGGATGGTTTGACTATCAGAGCAATATGCATGCCGACACAGAGGTATGTGGCACACAGAGGGTGTGCAGATCCATCAATCTGAATTCATTATCTTCTTCTGGACGAGGACACAGGGTGGGTGTTAGCGACGGTGGTGGGGGGGGCAGCAGTGTGAATGTAAAATCTTAATACGGAAAGAAAAGGCTTACCTCCACATTTCAGTTCTGCTCAACCCTGCCTTGTTTCATCCTGTTCCTCTCTGCCGACTCCCTCCCCTTCTTTCCCCGTGACAGCATTTTTCTGCTATCTATCTCCACGGTGAGGCTCCTTCTCCTCCTCCTCCTCCTCCTCCCTCAGTTCCTCCTGTCTGATCTTCTCTTCCTCTCTCCAAAAATAAAATAAAACAGCAGCACACGCACGCACACTTCCCGATCTCTGTGTCTGCCGGCTCTATTCTGTTGTTAAAGTCAAGGGGCAGGTTGATTTGCGCTGTCCTCCTCCCTCTTTCTTCCTCTCGCGCTGATTCTATTCCATTCACATCACACTAAAGCCAACCCCCTCTTTCTCCTCCTCCCCTCTCTCGCTCTCTCTCGTGCACACACAGCTTCGCCCGGCCTCTCTCTCTCTCTCGGCCCCCCTCCTCCTCCTCTCCTTGTCAGAGAGAGGTTGAGGCAGTGGCGGACGGACAGCGGCGTCCAAGCGGAGAGCTCTGCGTTTCTTACGCTGGAATTCAAAAACCCTCCCTGGGTCATGAATGTGGTTAAAAACATTTTTTCTTGCTGATTCAAATGCCCGAAACGCTCGTATATAACGGTGTGTGACACACACACACACGAGCAGCAGTGTGGCAGACCCGATGCTGATGCAATGTTGTACCAAGACTTTCGCCTCCCAGGATTTCTCCACCTCTCTTTGACTAATTTATTGATGGAAAGCGACACTCGTGACATCAAACGCATTCATTTAAAGTGTCACTCTCCCCCCGCCAGCGCTGAAATTTCTGCACGAGAGAGATAAAGTGCACACAAGCTCAGAAGCAAAGGTGAAAATGGCAGTTGTGTGTGCTCAAGTGTGTGTGTGTGTGACAGAGTGTAAATTTGCAGAGGACCTCTGCGTACTCCCCAAACATGCTCAGTGTGCTGGAAGACCACAACAAACAATCAACCTCCTTAAGAACAATGAGAGCACAGGATACATAACAACACAGCTTTGTCCGTCCTCCCTCATCAGCCACTGCAGCGTCTTTAAAAGCACATACCTGCCAATTTGGGTAAACCCTTGCATGGTGCTTGCGAGAGGAGATGATGTATCACGCTGCTTAACCTGCACCGCAGCAGAGCCAAGTGTCCGGCACCATCCCCCTAATTACTGCGTGGAGTTTTGTCCCGGCCGTACCATATGTTGCAGCGTGTGTGTGTTTGTGTGCATGTGTTGTGAGGTCAGCGGCTCTGGTCTGGGGTTGGGGGCAGGGGCGGGGAGGAGTGCAGAGGAGAGGAGAGGCCTGCGTTGTTGGTAGAGTGTGTCTTGAGGAGATAAGAAAAATAAAAACAGAGGCAGGAGTTGAGAGGAGAGAAACCAGCTTTTGTGGCAAACATTCATACGTCCTCATAAGGGGTCAGGAGGTGTTTTTGCGGAGATGCCTGCTTCCCTTTGCTTTCTGTTTGATGCAGAGACACGAGCACAACAAGCCAGTGAAAGCATCGGCAGCAAGTGTCGGAGTGTGACACCAAATTTCACCAATGTCTAACAATGGAACAATCAGCGCGAAAAAGAAAGGTTAAAGTCAATTCAAGCTATAAATATCCTTGTGTCAGATGGGTCCAACATCCTGGATTACATCCAATTCTCATCCAATCTACACTTGAATTCCAGGTAAACATACATCTTTAAATATTTAGTTTGCAGTGATGGAGCATGATTTTTTTCAAGAAACCAAACAACCCTACAACTCTCAGTGCGGCAGTGACACCATGTGGAAATCTGTTGTTATGCTTAGTGGGATATTCCATTTTATGAGGCATCGCTTGGTATAATCAAGCAGTTTGAAACAATTACAAATGATGGGCTCTCCTCATCCTTCTGCATAATAATGACTCTTAAAATTCAAGCTTGTTAAAGTAAAGCCCAAACTACTCCAAACTGGCAGCTCTAATGATCCAACTGTGTATCTGAGTAAAAATAACCAGGGCCCAAAATAAACTTTTGGCCCATAAAGCACAAAAAATGTGCCAGCACTCAGACTCAGGGTGAGGAAATCTAGATGTCAGGAAGAGGATATTAGATTAGTGTGAAATTCCTCTGTGTCCTCCTGGGGACTGGTGTGGCTCTGTGAGGTGGGGAGAGAAGAATTGGTGTGATGTGATGCGGATGCTGATAGCTCAAACCTGACTTGCAGAAATTAAAACGCCATCAAGCCTGAGCGCCGCCAACACGCGCTTTTAAGCAGATCCATTGATCGGTCCGCTGAGGAAACGTGCTCAATAAACGAGGCCTCCTGCAGACACTGAGGTGTAATCCATTGTTACACATTTTACACATCCAGAGAGCAAACTGCAGTGCCGTGTTCAGCTGGGAAAGTGTGCGTTAGCAACATGCACAGTCCAGTCTAAAAAAACCAAACAACATACAATTATCTCACACATGCTAGAGTGCTGCTCTTCATGCAGGTTGTTACCAAATTTGTTCCACTTGTTGTCTAACTCAGTTCCTCCGCCGCTCAAACACAATTACAGCGGTCAGGTCGTAATTACAGCTCGACCCTCCTGTGGTTTCAACTTCAATGCAAATGTCGCACAGGTGAGGGGTTGGCAATACTGCCCCCTGGTGATGAAGCTTTATACTGAAGCTCCGTGAAAATATTCTAAATCGTTTTTTAATGTCTGTCTACATTAAAAAAAAATACATTGATAAATTGACTGTAGTGAACATGATTTGTGCAGCGGTTATGTATAAAATCTAAAAATGACCTGTTTTGCATCTGTTTCCTCATTGCACCTACACTGTAATGAGTGGTCTTCTGTCTTTGGTCACATAAAACATGCTTCTGTTATATTTGTTACCATTTCTGTTGCCCTCTCGGCCAGATCTCCATTGAAAAAGACATTTTTTTTATGAATGAGTATATAAAAGTCACTTTGTCAAAAACTGACTGCAGCTTCTATCTTGTGATAGGAATGTTCCTTCTGGCTCAAAAAGACTGAATTCCATTCACGAGAGATATTTTTTGACATATTATAGGCCAACAAGTCCTTTATAACAGTTTAAATTCCTGCATTTGTTTTTTGGCACCAGCCACAAATTGGGCTTGTATATGGTTCACGGACCACCTGCACCCCTTTTGATGACAGAGCCAACCTGTTAAGACAACTGCATAAACTTTACTGCATTAAACTGGACTAATTGATAATTAATAACAATTACCGCAATTTCTTCACCCTCTGCAAAGCATCTATTTTGCTGTATGGCACCTTTTGACAACCGGATCTCAAAGCTGGATCGCTTGTTTCACATTCCTGGTGTGGTAATAATTTCTGGCCAAACTGCATATTCTGACATGAACTGCATTCATTTTATGTAAAAATGTATGCAATTTAATTTTACATACAAACTAACTCAATTTTGAACACCCTCTTTACGCACTGTGTCCACTGGGAATTTGTTATATCCATTCATTTTCACTTGCAGCTTAACACTGCTTAACCTGTGCACACAGATGAAAGTGGCTCTCAGACCAGAATAAACACAATAAAGACACATTGTTTTTATCAATTCAGCCAGCTTTTCTTTTCTTTTTATATCAAACGTTCAAATGCTCTGAAGTGTTCCACATAAAGATATACTAAATCATTTCAACATCCTTTTCTGACATGTAAACATAAAACACAAAACTGAAGGTAAGATATCACTTTTAGGTCTTTTTTTAACATTGTGCAGCTTGTTAGATAACATTGAGTAAAAAAGAAAGACCACTGTACATGAAATTTACATTCCTTAAAGTTCAACATGGCTTCTGTCATCAGTATGTACAGACACGGCAAATATACGTTTAACTCAACAGGGGGATGATATGCTTGAGTGATGAAAAAAAGGAAAAATATTGGCCTGAATGATCACAAACCAAGAACATATATAACTGCACAAACGTGTAACATAACTGATGCCTAGTTCTGAGTTTTATGTAATAAATAATGCAAAAGTTTTGGGCTGTTCACATTTATAAGTGAGCCTAATAAAGTGACACTAAAAACAGCCTGATGCATTATAATTATTATTAGCTAAGAAACATTAATATTCAGGCACTCGAAGAAAAACTTACACCCCCCCAAAAAAGTCTTAATGTACAATTCCCCTCTTTAAACTCTCAAAATAAACATCTGCCTTAGTCACAGAGAGAGTATAAAAGTATCCACAGTCTGATTTTAGTTCCTAATAACAACTATTCAATCTTTTATAGCCAGGAAGAGGCTTTAGAGGTCCTGAAGCCTTGAGTATTAAAAAAACAGAAGAAGAAAAAAAACTTCAAAGTAGAAAAAAGTAAATTTTGGAGTGTTGTTCAGGCATTAGTTTTGTTTCTTAATTATGACTTTAGTGAACTTTGTTGAAATACGAATGATCCTAATGACAACATTGTTACATGGCAGATGAGAGGGTGTGGCCACAGTGGTAGTCAGGGGAACAGCAACAACAACAAGAAGAGCAAATAAGTGTACTTGGTGAGTTTTACAAAATGTGGACTAACAGATGAAGCAGTTCTATAGGATCTAAAATCACGTGTATAAAAACAACCTTTCAGTGGTTTGTGCGTTTGTCATTTTACACTGATAGACAGTCACCTTTTTGTCATTTTTAATGCACTGTTTTGATCATAAACAGGATCTTTTACACAGTAGAAGGTGTGTTGTGTTTTTGGCGGTGTTACTGTTAACCAGTCTCTCCCTCTGCCCAGGTTTGACGGCCTTTTAGATTCACGATATATAATGAACGTTTAACAAAACAATTCATGTTCACTGTTTATCGAAGAGAAGCCCTGGGTTCTTGATGAGAAAGCCGAGGGAAAACCTTGATCTGATCCACCGTTTGCGTCGGGTGTCTGCTGTCCTGGTCCTGGCGTCATTCAGCAACCAACTCTACCACTTCCCCCTTTTGCTCCAGTCCTTTGGAGTGAAGTGAAGGCATTTAGGATCTATGCGCAGGTGCCGCTTCTGCATGGCTCTCTCGTGTCCCTCCACAATGTCCTCTGACAGAGTCAGAATGTACTGACCCTGCATTCAAGAAACCAAAGTCAGTACACATCATTTTATCAGCTCATTTGAAAAGGTGCTGATGCTCCACTGCTTTCAACTTCTTCAACTCGCTAAACAGAGCCTTAAATATTTAAGGTGTGGCTGCAGTGTCGTAGCAACACTTCCCGCTCTGGGAGTGTTACTGCTTTTCCTCACAAAGCCATTAAATTAGGTTTTTTGCACTTTGAAAGCCACAAAAGGAGTATTAAAAAACAAAAAACTGCTACAATGAGGTGAACCCACGAGTAATGATTACTGCTGCGAGAGACTGGCATGTGGTATACTCAAGCTGAGAAAAAAGTCACCACCTGGATTTAAAATCATTGTTTACAAAACAACAGCGTTTTTACACTGTAATAGCTACTAGAAAGTCCAGGCTTTAACCCTATGGAGAATCTTTGGAATGTGCAGTCTTTTTGTGCTGTTGATAAAACGTCTGGCTCTCATCATCAAAACAAAATCTTGAGATTATCATTACTTCAAATATATGATTGATGTAGTGTTAACTGTTTAGCTTCTTAACTCCAAATAATCAACATCGTTAGTGGTTTGGCTAATGATCGTGCAATTTTAGGAAGCGATTTACATGTCACGCATCGCTTTGCAGCTGACGAATGGTCTCACATTCAAGGCCTAGGTAACGCTCTAATGTTTTTATTGCCAGATCATCCATGAATCGACAGTATTGTTCAATCTCACTGGTAGTCGCTTCAGTCGCTTCATGGGAAGTTGAGAAAAATCATCTGTGGTCCCGCCCAGTTCCCTGTGATCAGTGTTGATTTAGCCCATATACGCGTGAAGTCACAGCTCGCCGTTCAGTTTCTACTATTTTTTTTATCTTCAAAGCTCGCTGAACAAACATTCAACCTCTTTCATTTGGTTAAGGAGAAAAAAGACTTCTAAGTGATGAATCAATGAGCAGCAGTGTACCCAGCTGAACGGGTGCTAGAATTCTGCTTACCTCTAGAAAGAACATTTCCCATCTGTGCGTTATTCAAATTAAAAATTCAAGGCTAGGTTCAGAGTTTGGGTCTTTAGCATTTCAAATCTAATTAAACGTGTATTTTCAAGCAAAGTGTAAACAGTTAATTTACAGTTGGTGCTCATCTCTCACCTTGTAATAGTTGATTAGGTTGAGGTACTGAAGTGTTGAAATAACATCTTCTTTCTTTACACTTGTGATCTCACTGATCTCACTGCGAATACAAAGAAGACACATTTCAGCTCCAAACATGCATCTATAAACGTTTTTTTATAGCTCATATAAGATCCAGAATATTTGCTTACTTGATGGTAATCTGTGGTCTTTCGCCATTGTCTGGTTTAAGGTCCATAAGGATTTCCAAGATGGTCTGGGACCAGTAAGAGCGATAGGACAAGAGACCGAGATCAGAAAGGGGCTTTTCGGGAGTTCCCGTCTTCCCTTCTACTTTGGACAGCTCATAACCTGGCAGACACAAACAGATGTTTACAAGAGGTGACATGAAGACAGAAATGTTCATAACTTAAAAAACTGGCTGATGATACGACACTTACTGAACTCAATGAGCAGTTTGCCGTAACCTCTTCGCTGGTAGGGAGGCAAGGTGAGGATGCAGGCAACGTTGTAATCTTCAGTTGATTCCTTTTCCTGCACAAAGGGAAGAAAAATAATGATAAGCTTTGGAAACTCCTGCTTACATAGAGGCATATTTCCTGTTATGAGTGCACTATCACAGCGTGGAAAAAATTCTCTGCCTTATCTGTGCACCTTAGAGAAGTAGCCCACTATATGGAAGCCTTTGGAGTCGTACTCTGTCATTACGTAGAAGAGGAAAGGGTCTGTGTCGTAATACAACGTCTTGTGGTCGAGGAAACACTTTGCGAGTAAACACAGGTTCTGGGAATAGTTCTGGAAAAATATAAAAATATGTATTAACCACAAATAAACAACAATAAACATCTGGTAAATAAAAGAAAGAAAGAAAAGAAGCATCACACCACTAACTTTGTTTTTCCTGCCGTCGATCTCAAAGAATGAGATGGTGCCTTTGCGGTAGATCTCATTGCCTGGAGGATGCCTTAGATTACATTTGGTCTGAAAAAAGAAATAAATAAAAAATAAACCTAACAACACAAGCAATGTCAAACAATCCAAGAAGCACAGATTTCAGGTGTAAGCTGTTAACATAACCAAGGTTTAAAGAACAAAAGTCTTACCAAATGCCTCTGAAGACACTTGAGGCTTTTGAGGTACTTGAGACAGAATTCACAGAGGTAGAGGATGGGCAGCGAGGTGAGTTCCTGTGGGTATGGAGAGAAGTACCAAGGCTTCAGTCTGTGCCGTCCCAGCTCTATACACTCAATGTTCTTCATCCGGGTGACGATGTCGTCATGGCTGCGATCGGACACTAAACTGCCTGTCATGCGGGGTGCAGAGGGAATGCCATCTGAGCTGTCCTGGGAATCCTGGTGGTACAAAATGTGAACATTACACAGATGACACACTTATGCAGCAGTTATTCTCAAGTGCTTCAAATGTGTTTGAACAAAAAGCTAATTGATCACAGATTTCTTAAAAAAAAAAAAAAAAAAGGTAATATGAGTAATCAGAGTACATGTTTAGTCCAGAAAGACTAAACTTGGGTCTGAGGTAAGTAGCACCTCTGATTTATTGGACCCACTAAGGCACAGTTGAATTTGGAAAGCAACACACAATCAACGGGCAATAATAGGAAATTAAACAGACCTCTGGTGGTGGTAGAAAGACACTGGCACTTTGAGGCTTGTTATACTGCAAAACCTTTATCATCTAGCAGAAAAAGACACAAAAACACGGGCTTTGGGAAACTAAAAAGGGGAATAAAATGATTCTTATTGACACTGAACAGGTTAAGGGCCAGACTGAAAGCAGTCTGGTAAAATCCAGGTTGGCTGCATGAGGAGCCCGTCAGCTTTGACTGGTGATCATAATCACAGAGACAGACATGTTAGACAGTGAATGAAGAGTGGGGTAAAGAGCAAACACAAACATTCATCTCATGTGGATTTGACAGATTTGTTAATGTTTATGAAGAACCCAATGGCCACTGTCATCACCGCTGATGTGAGAGCGCTGCAGGTTGGCATAAAACATGAGAGTACAGCAGCGTACATGTAGCTTGATGGAGAAAACAGAACATCCCGGGTTACACTAAACCCTCAAAAGCAGCAAACGCTGAAAATGTTTTGTCAAACAATGTTTATGAGACACAAAATTACAATTACTTGGTGTCAAGATTCTTGGTCAGATTCATTTAAATAGGATAGTTTTGTTTTTTTAAAGAGCCACAAATCAACTCAAACATAGACCCACACAGGAGAATGAATGAAATGCTCATTGAATATTTTAAAAAGCTGCAGAATTTAACCAGAGCTGATGCTGAAAAATAAAAATATATGAAAGCACAACATACAGTCCTCAATATTTGCCAGCATATAATATGTTACTGTGCTCATTAGCTAGAATGAAATGTATGACAAAGTAATCAAACAACCTAAATATAAATAAATAAAGAGCAAGTTCTTTTTCAGGAGGGTCGTTAAGCCAACAAGCCATAACCAAATAGCTGCAAATGTAATTCCCTGCTTTAAACACCACAATAAACACGAGCTAAGAACACATCAAAAAACACACTAATGAATTGTTTTGTGGTGGTCAGAAGGGAAACAGTGGGTGAGAAATGAAAAGGGAAACACACACACACACACACACACATATATATAAAGGGTAAAGAAAGGGGGAAGTTAAAGAATGACAAAGCAATCTTTAAAAAAACCAAAACATTTTCATCATTATGATTGCACGTGGGGTTTATAAACAAATACATGAGAGCAATAATTTATCACATTTGAATCCTGTGCAGTGATGTTGACATTTTATATGGGTAGAGACAAAGTTTTTTGGGGGGATAGCGATTATTCTTTTCCTTATTTTCTGTCGTATATGCACACCTTTACAGATGTGGATGGTCAGAATAAATTTGGCCAGAGTTCAAAAGGTCAACATATGTACAAGTAATTGCTGTAAGGCAAAAGCTCACGCTCTGCTTCAGACAGTTTTTCTACTCTTAAATCCGCGTGATGAGAGCGGCATTCCTAAGGATATCCATGAGCTAGTCGTCATGGAGACCTCGTCCACCTGCTACTCAAACATTTTTTTTTTGCAAGGAGCAGCCAATCAAAAGAAAGCGGACTTAAACGGAGGAGAAACAAGGCTAATAATTCTCATTCCAGACAGAGGATGAACTCAGGGGCTGCACCAGGGCCCCATACAGGATAAGTAAGCATTATTTTGAACTGTGAATCATGCAAAGCTACTTTAAAAACGTCCAAGAATTAAAATATGGTGCTGGAAATAAGCACAATAGGTCCCCATAATAAAACAAATATGTCCTATTACAACAGTATAGACCTTGTGCAAGAACCGTGCACCAGTCTTAATGAATGTCACCAGCTGCACCGGAGAATGCTCCAGTAAGCGGACTGTGACACTCAGCACATGCATTTTGGCTTTTCTAAATGCATTCTAATACAACTCCACAAAACCCAACACAGACAGACTCTTAACAAATTCAAAAAACGAAGCGAATAACACGACTACAAACATGCAGTAAATCAAGGTAACGTACCTCGTCAGTTCCCCCACAATTAGCTTTTCTTTTCCTCCCAGGTGGAGCGGGGATGAGTCGTCGGGCGTTGCCATTCTGTTGTGAGTAGGACATTAAAAGTTATTCATTAGCAAATAGGAGAAAGGAAAAAAAAGAAAGAAAAAAAAAAACACAGAGAGAGATTTTAAGAGGATTTTCTTTACTGTTGTGAGCTCATGGTCTTCACGGGACTTAAAGGTGGGCGTCTCTCTCACGGCAGGAAAAACAGCTGCCTGAGTGACTTCAGCTGAACTTGGCAGGGAGGGCACAGGGGTGACCGGGGGTACCTGAGGAGCCACGGGGGCAGGCTCTACTTTCCTCTTCTGCAGCAAACAAACAGTGTTAGAGATTCAGCTTTAAGATTGAACACAAACAAACCAAACAAAGGTGAATTTGATGGGATTTTTTTTCATGTCAACTTGATCAGAGGCTTGATTAAAAGCCGGGGACTCCATTTGTATTCAATGAAGAGTGACATCTTGATATCAAGATGCTTTTTCAGCAGTTTGTATGCAGACAGAACTAAGACTGTGCATCTTTAATAGCCACAGCAAATCAATTTATTTCTCCAAATCTCAGATAATTTGCAGGTTAACCAATGTAAATACACCCCATTAAACCTGGTATTAAATGTGATGGCAACAGATGGGCTTCACTTCCTATTATAAATCTTCATTTGGATACACTCTATATTAAACATCTTTCAGATGTGACTTACTTTACCTTATAGCTCTGTATAGCTTTATATTCCCATGCAGTGCAACATTAACAGTGGGACCATCACACAAGAATCACATTGACACCAGGTTTAAAAAGGTCTCAGTAATTTGTGGAGTGGGTGAATTCTACTTGTACCGGCGTGGGGAGGGTTTTGCCTCTGGAAGGAGCTGTGGCAGTTTGTACGTTGAGATCTAGACTCTTCCTCTGAATTGAACGGAAAGGAAGAGAAGGAAGCGGGTTAACACTGGCATAATTCATGTTAACCCTCAGGTTAATACTGAGGAATTCAATTCACACAAAATCCAACTAAAGGTTTAATCATAAAACGAGAGTTTCACCGTTTCAGTGGCGTGTGTTTGATAAAGAAGTATTAACACAGAAATGTAAGACTGAAAAAAGAGGATATTGATATTTTGTTAAAAACAGGGTCCTCTATAACATGATGCCCTTTTATTTATCTATATTTTTATTGTTATTATGGCTGCATTTCCTGTGGGTAGACTGTTACAAATCAGTGCTCAAGCAGCATAAAGCACACTGCAGCTTATTAAAGTGACCATGGAAAGCAGCGCTTATACCATGCATCAATGGAAGTGAACAGCAACAAACATGAAATTTACCATCATGCAGGTTTTTCTATAAAATGAATAAAAACCACACAACACAGAAATTAAGACTGACATCATTTCTTAATACTGTGAGAATTATAATTACATTGCTTTAAATGACACGTGGACTCCTTACCACTTCTCTCTCTCTTTCTCTCTCTCTTTCTCTCTCTCTCTCTCTTTCTCTCTCTCTCTCCGGAGAACTAGGACGGGAACCTGAAAGACCGTTCTTGGTTGGTGTTTTAGCATCTTTCTTGGGGAACTGAAGCTTCTTCATGTCCAGCCTTTCTGTTGTGACCCACTCATCCAGACGTTTGTTGACTTAAACACACAGACAAAGAGAGAGAGAGTGGTGATTTGATGTGTGACGATATTTAGCTCATAGCATGACAGGAAAAGGTGGGTGAAAAAAAAAAAAATCAAAAGCTATGTGGTACAAAGCTATAATTCTGAATTGATCCAAATATGACAAAAAAAATCAATGAATTACTAAATAAATACAAATCTGCTTTGCAATCTTAGATAATAACTTAATAAACAAACCTTAAAAGGTGTAATTAGCTTTGGTGTATATTTACTAAACAGGTGCTGTGAATCAAATCTTGAGAAAAAACAAGAAGACTGACACAAAATATACTCACAGTCAATGTAGTGAACATAGTAGAGCTTTCTCCCAGAAACTTCCTTCACACTCAGGATTTCAGCCAGTGCTGTACAAAGCAGAGATTTCACATTTTATCTGAACTGTACTCAAATGAAGACAATCGTTGTGATGCTTTTCTATGAAACACTGTAGCTTTAACACACTTAACATTAAATACACAGGCATGTGATAAAAGTTACTGTTTACATTTTAATGCTAAAAATAAACCAAAGGTGCACAAAATCTACTTTAATGTGAGATTTTAAATATCCTAAAATGTAATTATTTATGCTGAGGTATCAGGATTATAAAGTCTAAGTGCAATGCCCAATTAAATTTGGTTTAAATACCATTTGTGCTTTAATTTTTTTTGTTTTATTTTTTTGCCGAAATGTGTTAAAAAGGAGTGTTAGATTACTATGGACCAAACTGAGTGCCAAGAGAGTAAGAGAGATAACCTGATAAATTCGCCCTCAAATTTGTAAACATCACTGATGCCACCTGCATTTAGTACTTTTTTTCTATAAAACGTGAAACTAAGTCAAATTAAGAGTAGGCAATTTAATTTCCGAGGGAGTGGCAGCAGTTTTCTTAAGTCTTCAAATTTAATTCATTCACACTTTAGAGCAGCATGCACCATCCGTGGCCATGGTGTTTACAGCGCTTTAACTGGAGGCCGGGGCTTCTGGTAACAACAGCTGAGCTGAGCTCCTTAGCATTAGCTTAGCATTGAAAAAAAAACGGACAATACTTACGCCATTCGTCTTCGTGTTCTTGGTTTTTACGAAGAACCGGGAGGCGACAGCCCTCCACAATCTCGACCTGTAAATAACAACACATTTATTTATACTCTGAAACCGGTCAATGTGCCTATATTAACATTATATCTTTCTTAAGCCTACCGACGATGAGTTGTCCGCCATTTTCGTCATCTGTGCGAGGAGGAGCGGGGTGTTGTGGGAAAATGCCGGTCCACAGCAAAGATGAAATATACTGCAAGATGAAACTTCCAGGAGGAGCCGCGGAAAACCAACCCGGAAGCTAAGCGAGGGGGTGCAGGGGTGGGGGTTGCTAATGTTTTTGAGTCGATTCACCTGCCATAAAAGTGTGAAAACTAAAGGTAAAATACATTTTTTTAAACTTTATTTTTTGTTAAGTAACTGAAACCAATGGAGGATTGTTTCCACCTCTAAAAAAACTAGTCAAAGCTAGTCAAAATTTTATTTATCTCAAAATTTCGACATAATAACGGGAAGTTTTTCCCCCCTCAGTTTTGAGTTCTTTTCTCAGAAGTTTGTGAGTCAAAGTTTTGAGATGTTAACCTATAATTTGGACTAATGGGCTGCTATTTATTTATTAGTGGAAAAACAAAGCTACTATAGGATCATAACATCTACCAAAAAGCTAACCAAAATAACATAATAATTTTTTAATAGTTAGTTTTTGTCAATTTGGTTACATTTGTCAACATAACTGGCATTAACCAGTATGTCTACTGATACGGGGCTATCATTATGACTGAAAGCCACATGTCTGTATCAGAACAGATCAGTACTGATCTTAAATAATCACACAGGTACTAATTAAAAGATTATATATATATAACAGTAGCATGCACACTGTGGAAACTAACTGAAACTAAACTGAGCTGAAAACAATAACGTGTTCAACTACCTTGAATTATTTCATTTAATTGTTATTTTTACTTAGTTTATTCAATTGCTTTTTGCACTGTTTTAAATTCATTAACCAGGTATGATTTGTTTATATAGCATTACTTTGTTTGAGAAGAAGTGACCACTTTGTTTTGATTACTAATATCTGTCTCTTTAATTAGATGTTTTACCATCATCATAAAGTAACCTTGCATCACATGCTTAGTTATGGGGTCTGCTCTGTTGAGGTCCACATTAGCAACCTGAGAAACATCTGTGCACTTACTGCCTGGTAAGGCACAGTCCAGTGAAGTTATTGCAACCTCCATTCTTTTCTAATGAACTTCTTGAGCCACATCTGCATTCCACTGTCATTAAATGCTACAAATAACTGCATCAGGGCCTACAGATCTGCAGCTGGCTGTGTAAGAGTTTATTATGAGGTGTTTTTGAACATCATCTTCACTGTGTGGTGATAGGGAATACTCAGAGAGCCCTCCAAGCATTGAAACACCAGCTGCACTTTACAGAGCTGTAACAGCAGAGAGCGGTGTTATCATTCTCTGTCTTCATCTTTCATGGCCGTGTAGCTCATTAAATAAAGCTTCAGTGGGAGTTGAAGAATATTAATGCTGTGCCTCTACCACTTTTATGTGTTTTATTTATATTTCATTGCAGGTAAGAGGTCATGGGATATCGGGCCTGCTGGGATCGCCAAGCCTACCTAATGAGTTTCATCTCTGACCAGTTTATCCAACAGTGAAACACATTAGAATTTCACACTAGCAGTTACCTTCAATGACCCCATTATTCTGAGTACAGTCGTGAAGTCTAACTTGCCTTGCTTTTTCAGTTTCCTGGATTTTAGGTGAGCAAAGTGGCAGGCAGGCAGCTCCTTTACTAGCTATAATGCTGCCTTATTGGCCAGCGAGTGCACTGATTTGTCTCAAGGTGCTAGCGCGGAGCCTTATCATCTTCAAGTTATTAAAGTACGTTCTGAGGCTGTGCAAAACTCTCAAAGAACTTGGACAGTGAAAAAAACACTCTTTATGTTTTCAGTGTAACCTCCCTCTCACCCCATCAAAGCTGGGACAGGATCCAGCCCCACTACAAGTCTGAACTGGATAAGCAAAAGAAAATGAAGGAATATCTTCTCTCTTCGTGCTTTTTGATGTATTTTCTCTCTATTTTAAAAATGAAAGTAGATTAAGTCTGAAATCTAGCTTCCTATTCAGACCCAACTAAATATTTTCCCAGTGAATGTAGAAAAAGAGCATTTACGTTGAAGCTGCTTTTCTTTTGTCACCTTCTGCTGAGATGAGGAATGTAATTTATGACTGAACGGCTTCACCACTCTGGATAAACCCATTATGTACATCTGTGGAAACACTTCAGTCCCTCTCATCCTGCTACATTGTGCCTCTCTGCAATTACTGCCCTCCAAGTCAACAGGACTGGGGAGCTTCGGAGCTATAAAATGTGCAATAAAATGTGGAAATCATTTTTTTTCTGGCTCTTCCTGATGTTTCCTGCACACCCCTCAGCTTTATGATTTATGTTTTAAAACACACCCGCTCTTCTTACCAGGGCTAGTAGCCCTAGCTAGAGTGTATTTGAAAAAGCTGTTTCAAGAGGTTTTCGTATCAATACATGGCACGAAACAGCAGCCAAGCTACTACTGTGTTACCTAAATGCCTCTAATGTAAATTTAAAGCTAAAAGAGTATTGTGAAAATGCTCATGATGAGTGTACTCCTGAGCACTGGAAAGAATCACAAATAATTAAGTGTTTGCTACTCTTCAGTGTATAGATATGGTTATGGAAAAAGTATCAGCGATCAGTGTCCGATCAAATCATCTCACAAAGAAAGGGTAAAGATTATAAATGATCTTTATTATAATCCTCGGAACAGCGTTCAGTATACAGAACTTGCAATTTTTTTTAAAATCAGAAATTAAACTCTAAGCGGAAAATGAGATTAAACAACTACCTCTAATCCCATCACACATTTTTAATCAGACACTCCAAGCTTTCTGTAGGGATAGCCTGCATATTACTCTTTACCATGCGAGTGCACAATAAGCCCGGTGGCTTCTTATGAGCAAACGGATGAAGCTGTGAAATGATTTTACAAAGTGATAAAGAGACTGCGCAAACAGTGTGACGTCACCATGCGCTCAAGTGATATTGCATCCTGCAATTCCACTTCCATAGCCACTTCATAACGCTTACACATATCTCACATCTTCCCATACCTCATTTATAATCAGCTAATCAGGGATGCTACCAGACAAACTGACTGTACTACAGACTTCGTTAATGTGTCCTCAGAGCACTTATTTTGGTCAGAAAATTAACGGGAACATTGGACACTGCATGCACATTCTGGGGGAGAAGAAGGGAGACTTGTTTTCGTCTTTGGTACCACGGGCCTTAACATCTAAGCCCCAAACTCCCCCAGACTGTCCAGTTACTTGATGACTGTTTGTTGGTTGGCATTGGAGTTGCAGTTAAGTTTCTGCTTCCAATTTAGAGAAACTTAAAACACATATCATCTGTTTTTGTAGGAAAATTGGGTTTAAACACCTTTTATTTCATTCCATGCATTTTTTCTATAATTATCCTGATATTAGAATAAATTTTATGATCCCGCTTTGGTCTTTCAGGTTAAATCACTCTGACAATCCATTTCCCTACATTAGCTTTTGTCACTGAACACAAACAACGAAAGCACTACAACGACAAAAAAAACTGTGATTTCAGCGTCACATTTCATGTAATTGGTCTCACAGAGTTGCCTTTGTGTGGTTATTGCACATAATAGAACCGGTAAGAAGAACATAAACCTTATAAACTGCAGGAGGTTTCACAAACATCACGATGTGAACTATTGCTATTAATCACAGCCATCTCTGTGCTGAACAGCGAAGCAGATTAGTGATTAGTGATCTGCTCTCCAATCCAGCTGCTTCCCAAAGAGACTGCGAACCTGTTTAGCTACATAATGACATATTTGGCTCTCTGTTCTGTATCCCTGCCTTCTTCCATCCAAGACGTCTCGTACATTCGCCTCTTTTCACTCCTGATCATGTCATCTTTAATCCGCACTAGTGACGCACACGTGACTCCAGATGTTCTAAAAGAAATGCTCACTGGAGAGCGGAGGATTTGCATCTCCTCAAACGTGGCGGGACAGATATGTTTGGATGAGGAAATAAAACCACTGTCCCATACTCTAAAATTTAATATCTCATAAATTTCACTCCTAAGATGATCATGCAACATCTATGTGCCGTTTTCTTTCCCCCATTGCACTTTCAAGCAGCACTCGTCTTGTAGGTTTAAAAAAATAAAACTAAATACAAATAAATAAGAAAAAACAATAAAGATACACTGAAAAGTGCAAATGTACATTTGTTTACAGCATGACATACTCACTGTACAATCATTGGTTATATACTCACATTATTTGAAGTATTATAATAAGGATTACTAAGTAGCATAGTTGGAGTAAGAAATATTTCATAGCAAGTCTATTGGAAAATATTTGCATTGCCGTGTGACTAGGAGAGGCTCTTCTAAACATTGCCATGGTGATGTGTGTGTGTGTGTGTGTGTATGTCTGTAATGTACCTCCCTGTGTGTGTGTGTGTGTGTGTAAGAGAGAGAAATAGAGAGCCAGTATGTAGATATAAGGTGTAGTGTATGTGCAAACAAGGAAGCAGAGAAAACTCAAATCATTCTAGTTCAGAGGCACAAAAACCGCCCAGCCAGCATTTCAAGTATCTAACATTGTTTTGAACAACACGCATCTGTCAGACATCAGCAAAGCAGAGAGAAAGAGGAGGAAAGGAGGAGGGGACTTCCTTTTTCAGCTCAGGGAGGAGGCAGCTAAAGTGGAAACAAGCATTTCAAAGAACTGTGTCAAAAGAGTGACACTGATTAGACAAACAACACTTTTTCTTCTTCTTCTTCTTTTTTTTTGTTGCTATTTTTTAGCCATAATATATTCTATTGCACTTCACCTAAAATGCTATTCTGTCTGCGATGAAGACGGCCCACTGCATCAGGCTGCAAACAGCTTACTCGCTTTCACGTGTCGCTCCCAATTCACTCAATGCTTCCTGGGTTGTGGCAGAAGCAAACACGTGCAGGAGCAAGTAAGGAGTCGTTAGGGCCGGATGCGGGGCGAATCCATGTCAGTCTTTGTATAAGACACATTGCTTAACATATTCACAAGCTCTTCATCCGAGGCAAAGTGTCCCATCACTGTGAGCGTTGGGGCAGAAGGCCTGCGAAAATGATCCTCGCTGGAGACAGACAGCGAGGAGAGTCATCAACTGGCAGTCGATTTCTGTTCCATAAAGATAAGTCGCCACATCGTGCATTTTGGTAAGGATACCTGACAAGATTATCCTACAGGAGAGAGAGATGAGCCACAAAAAAGGCTTCCACTTTTCTGTTGGCTATAACAGAGGATCTGACTTGAAATCACGTTTCAGGGTCATCTTGATGGCTGCTGTTCTTTGTGTCAATTACGCAGATTCTGGTGTGGGCCTTGAAATACCTTTTAGGCACTGGATTAAGAAGCTCCAAGTTACAAACACTTTCCTGGAGTCACCAAAAAAAGTACATTTTTAAAATTCTCAGTTAAATGAAACATGCGATCTGCTTTTTTTTTTTGGGGGGGGGGGGGGGGGGGGGGTGTTCTGTCCACTCATGGTGCCACTGAACAATATTTTTATTATATTTATGAAAGGTGATGGTGACCATTACCTGGCATACAGTAACGGTGTGCAGGGAACAACAATTCACAGTTGAAACTTTTCATTTTCTTATCAGTAAACTTTTTCATTCTGTGCCCTACTGTACAGTTTGAGTAATGGTGCAGCACATACTCGATTGATTTTGTAATGTTGAAACTGAAAAAGAGAGACGATAGGTTTTCTTACTATCTCACACTTCTGGGATATTCAAGAGCATCCATATCCACCAATGTGTCTCTGGACGTCTTAACGCTCTGACTTGACTTTGTAGCGCAGAACCAGGTAAGTGGCGAGTCTGAGGATCAGGAAGAAAACCCCCAGCACCATGAAGTCCACGTAAAGCTTTGCGTCCTCCACATCCAACAGCTGCAAGACCTCCTCTGGCTTTTGAAACTTACACACGGGGTCTGGACATTCAAGCTCAGACCGGTTCATCCCATAAATAGAGAGTATCACCCCCTCAAAGCCATACCTAAAAGTGGGTGATTAAAGAGAGTCGGTGTAGACAGTCAAACCACAGAAACCAATTACTAAAATGAGTTTAGAAAAAGCCTGATTTTTGCCTTAGAAATGAATTGGTAGCTGACATACCTGACATAGGAAACATAAGAGCTCCACTGTAGGTATTTGGGAATGGTGTCAAAATTGACAAAGAAGCCAGAGAAAAGGAGAACAGGTATGGCTGTGACTGGGCCCACAAATGTTGCCACCTGTGGAATAAATTAGCAGCAAAAATCATATGAAAAAGTTAATTTCTTACCTTGTAAGCAGACAAAAGAAAGTACTGTAGTATAGCATTTTATATTTAAGAAAATAAGATCAGAACTGCCTTTTTCACTCATTCATTCACAGAAAATGCAGTTTCAAAGACTTAGTTATAATAAAAAGGTTGCATTATCATTATCCGCTGTTTGCTCACACTGGTCACTTTTTCTATAAAATGCAGGCTTGGTGCATCCTTGATGATGCAGGTAAGGAACATTGATTCAGTTCATCTGGAGACAGCATTTTTCAGTTAGAAGAACATTTATAACTCATCCAAGTGATTTCTTCCATCTCAGCTGACTGCACATTTCTCCATATTAACAGTACAGCTGCATAACAATCAGAACCAGCACCATTGCCTAACACATGATCAGCTTCATGATTGTTAAAATGCAAATGATCATAACCCTTGCTCAGTGGCCATATGTGCTGTTTACAGAGACTTGGGGAACGGCTGGGAAGCCACATCAAAGACGGGATGTTGCAGTTTAGTTATACCTAAAGGGTAGGGGGCACTCTTTCAGTGATGAGGATGAGGATCAGCCTAGACATGGAGGAGAGCTGGTTTGAGCAAACGGCCATATGTATAAAAGGAGAGCAACCATGTCTAGATCAAGGAGGGTACCTAAGAGTATCTTCACATAGCTGATTAACTGTCATTTTAATATGCATATTATCCATCCATGTTCTTTTTCCTTTTTTCTTGAGAAGAAGGGAGCGTCTGAAGCCGAGAGGTGGGCCACACCCTGAAGAAGCTACCAGTCTGTTGCAAGGCTGACACACAGACCATTCACACTCACATTTAAACCTACAGTCAATTTAAAATCGCAAGTTAACCTAACCTCACCAACTACATGTCTTTGGACTGTGGGAGGAAGCTGGAGTACCCGGAGAGAAGCCGCGCAGACTTGGGGAGAACATACAAAGACCACACAGTAAGGAGATTCAAACCCAGGACTTTGTTGCTGCAAACCACCATGCCACAACGCTGCCTGAATGTAATGTGCATATTAATGACCACAACCTGAGCTCATGGCTCATTGTTAGGCGATGCTGCTCGTTGTGATTGTTGTGCAGCTGTCTTGTTTATAAGGCTGGGAGATCTGCAGTCAGCTGAGACTGAAGATAACACATGGATAACACAACGTCCGGATAAACTGAATCAACTTTCTGCAATATAAAATTTGTTCTGTTACATTGTGGAACTGCAATTATAAATGGTGCTTTTTTCCCATTGCATTGCATTACAGATTTTTGAGGACCTTATCATTCATTGTGGCAAACTACAAGTGGTAAGAAGACACTATGCCACTGCGAAGTCTGGGATACTTGTCAGCATCCATGTCAGTGCTTGATCACAAGTTATTTAAAAAATATAATAACCAAGATATTGCATAACTTTAAAACATCAGCTAGACACCTTATTAAACTCTGTCAAGACACCTTTATATAAATACACACAGTATCCACCATTCTGGGATGGCTGTAGGTCAGCAGGTAGAGCAGGTCATCTACTAATCCTAAGGTTGGTGGTTCAATCTCTGGCCACTCCAGTATGCATGCCAAATATCCTTCAGCAAGATACTAATCACAAGTCGCTCTCTGATGCATCCATTGGACTGTGTGTTTGACAGAAAGCACTTATGTAGAAAAAGCATTTTTAAAAAGTGAATGAGGCGAGTTGTATAAAGCGCTGAGTGTCTCAGGCAGAGTAGAAAAGCGTTATATAAGATCCAGTCCTTTTACCATTCTCTTTATTTACATGTTGCATACATATTACGTTTTTTATTGAACAAATGCCAAAATAAAAACTGAAACACTGTGGTTTATTAACCAACTATCTGCAGAAATTTTTTAACCATGCATCCAGTGTAATTTTGCCTCACCAACAACAGAAGCCTTCACAGAAGGTCACAGTAACATCAAGCATGCCTACAGAGCAACACCCCTCCCCCACCTAGGACAATCTGACCACCTCTATCTGCTCCTCATCCCTGCCTACATTCCCCTCAGGAAACAAACCCCTCGAAGCACCCAGCTCATTAAAACATGGCCAGATGATGTCCTCCTCCCGCGAGAGGACTGTTTTGATCTGAAAGACTGGTCAATCTTTGAACAGCAGGACCTGGAAACCTCCACTCAGTCTGTCCTTTTCTACATTAAGTGCTGTGCAGAGAATGTGACATCCAGGTTTTTCCTAACTGAAAACCTTAGATGACGAGTGAAGTACAGGCTCTGTTCATGACTCATAACTCAGCCTTCAGGCTGAGGGACATTTCCCTGTTCTGCACTGCCAGCGGCAACCTGAGGAATGGCATTAAATGGGCCAAGGAGGCCTGCAGGAGGAGGATAGAGGGCTTCTTCACCACCAACAACACCCACCAGTTGTGGAGAGGTATCCAAACTTTCAGTAACTACAAAGGACAGAGCCCCACAACCCCCAACAGCAGCCTCAAACTCACAGGGGAGCACAACACCTTCTTTGCTCAGCTTGAAACCACCCCTCCCCCGGGAAATTCTGAGGAAGAAAAACCTGGACCAGAAGCTGCTGCTGGCCTTCTACCGCTCCTCAGTGGAGAGCGTGCTCTCCTATTGCCTGGGTGTTTGGTCCTTAGGGGCCGCAACAGAGAACAGAAAGGCTGTGCAGAGGGTAATTAACACTGCCCAAAAAATCATTGGCTGCCCTTTGCCACTCCTGGAGACCATCGCCAGATCCTCCTGTCTCAGGAACCAGAGCCATCACAGGTGACCCCTTGCACCCCGCCCACCACCTGTTTGAGCCGCTGCCCTCTGGTTGGCACCTCAGGTCAATTAGGTCCTGCACCTCCAGACTCATTAACAGCTTCTTCCACTGGGCCATTTGGACTGTCAACAACCACTATCCCCCCCAGCTCATCTCTGCCCACCTACCCACCAGTCTGAGCAATGGTCTAAGTAACCTTCATCACTCAGGCCACTCACACAGGCCACTTGCCCTATTCAGAGCAAGTCTTTACTTTGCACTACCTCCGAGCACTTTGCAACTATTTTGTTCTCCAGTGTGTGCCTTTTATCTTATTTTGTATATATCTGTCTTGACTGTATATATTTCTCCTGTTTGCAGTTTATTCCTACTGTCTACTATTTAGTGAGTGGAATGGAGCACTTACAATTTCATTGTACATGTACAATAACAATAAAGGGCTATTCTATTCTATTCTATTCTATTCTATTCTATTCTATTCTATTCTAAAAACCCCACCATCACACCTTCCACTTTTAAACAAAACTATCATTCCTAAATGTAGACTTGCCAGAATAAACAAAGCTAGTTTACCAAAAACACAGAAAATTTCGTTAATAAAAATTTTGGATTGCAGGGATACTTTTTTTTCTTTTTTTTAATTTTGATAAAGGGTGACCACCTCCACCTACGTTAAACAATAAATGATTACAACACCTCATCTGACACACAGAATCTCTTGTTGTGTGCTAAATGTGAAAAAGGGCAATTTAATGCCAAGATGTTCACAGCATTGTTCAGAGTAAATGTATGACTAAAACCACCCACTGCTGTAGTAACAACTCTGCTGTGTGAGCCCATTCGATTTACTTCAAACAGTAGAGACGGTCCAGCAGTGAAAAAAGCAAAATCTGACACACAAACATCTTTTACTTTACTGAAAATCAGTCAGTGTGCACTAAAGGTCCATTTTTACATATTCAAGCATTTATAATATAGCCCATAACTAAGGGTGTAATTCCCCTGTAATTAAATGAAATTTCATTGTATTTTATTTGAAATTTCAATGTATTAGATTTACCTACAAATACTTAGGCAGGGACACTAGAATAAGGAGGTAACAACTCAGGTTTTTACAGGAAACAAAGAAATAATTACACTGTAAGTAATTTTAAGTAATGTGTAAGTAATTTTAGATGTATCAGTAGGTTTAAGTACTGCATAACTTCAGGTACCATACAGGAAAGAACAAATAATTACATTTTAAGTAATTTTAAGTTGTGCATAAGTTTGGGTTATTTTACAGAAAAGAAGACACAACTTACACTGTAAGCAACTTTAAATATTGTGTAATTTCTTGGTAATTTTGCAAAAAAAAAAAAACCAGCAATATTTCCCCATCTTAAATAGTACATGTACTTATGTACTTTTGTATATGTACTTTTTGGGGTGCACCAAGCTACTTATTATGAAGTAGCTTAACTTTGCCTCTATCATTATAAAACCACGTGGGTGCATTTATTTTTTCTTGTAAGTTGGTGGGAGAGAACACTCCATTACTTACCTGCAGAGACGTTGATGCAGCTCCTATAAGCAGACCCAGCGACTGCGCCACCAGCGCTGTGGATGTAGACAAGGCCATAAAGAGCAGGTAGCGACCCACCTCTGCAGGTTGTTCTGTCATCCAGTACACTATACTACAGTACATAATTGGACAAATCACCTGTGAAGCAGATTTTTAATGCAATTAGTTTAAACTGTACTCCACGCATGCACAAAATATAAAGTGTTCAAAAAGCAAAACACAACCTGGAACGGTATGTCAGCCATGGTTTTGGCCAAGTAATAGGCCTTCAGGCTGTACCAGTAGTTAAGATGCTCTCTCACAAACACAGACATCTCTAGAGGAACTGTGGAACAACAGCGGCATTAAAAGACTTTCCACTTGTAACAGACAAACAACTTCCACTCTCTGCATAGAAGACAAGTCTTACAGGTTAGCACTGTGGGCATCAGGGCAGCAAACATGAGGAAAAGCATAGAGAAGAAGAGGAAGCCAGTGTTGTTGAAAACCTTGCTGGCATCATTTCCAATTTTGAGATAGAGCAGGCCAATGAGTACTCCAATGGACAGATGGGACATCACCCTAAGGTGGGTCAGCACCTTGAGAAAAGAAAAAAGAAATACAACTCAAAAGCCTGTAACTCATGACAAGAATAAAAACAAAGTTTAAGTAAATTTTAATTGATAAAATCTGGAGATATTTATAGAGTAAATACTATACCGTATCTCTGCATATCGTAATGAAGGTTCTTTTGAAGAGGATGCAAAACTGTGTGAATGTACTGGTGGCGAAGCTATGCTTCTCAAGCGTTCCTGTGTCCTGTGCAAAATTAGAAATAATAGAGTACTCATATCAGTTAAAATGATAACATGTAGCATTATTTCTTGGTGTATTTTAAACAAGATTCAGACTGTTCCTGTCTAGTGGCAGAGACACTTGCAGCTTACTTACTGTCTATAACTTGTTTTGTTTTACAAAAATGAAATTGAAAACTATGAGGATAAGGATATCTCTATTCATCTCCACAGGGAAACATGTTCTCTCTAATTATTATTACTAGGAGGAGCAGGATCAGGATGCAGCAGCACCCAGGGGCCAGCTCTTCATGTAAGCCACTGCTTTGGTCAAGGGCACAGTGACAGCAGAATTAACCCAGTGTGTTTTCATTAAGAAACCAGAGTAAGCTCGAAGCGTGAGGAGTGATCGCAAACTCCACACGGACCAGATTCAAACTCAAAACTCCACTTCCTGTGCAGATCTAAGCTAAATCCACACTAGCTGTAGTTTTATTTAAAGGACAGATACAACAGTGGTGTTCGTCTTCTGGCTCAATCAGAATCAGAAGGGTAATAAGTGCATAACAAAGAATAACAGAGAAAATCAATGACCTCACTGCACTTAAAGGAAGCAGCAGGGCACAACTGCAGTATGCATTAAACAGGAGTAACCGTAAAGCAGACAGCTGTGGGTGGTTTACAGTCACGGTTCTAGCATTTTTGCTGATGCTCTTATTAAGTTATTATATTATAAGGCTGAGAAAGACAAAGTGAGAAGACAGCTTATAGAGACTAATGAGACGGATCAGTGGAGTGGAGTAGGGATGAAAAATTTGTACCATTTAAAAGGTATTACTGTGAATAGGAAATAGGAAAGGTCTAATTTTTTTTTTTTTTTTGCCTCAATTTTTAGCTACTGATTATATTTTTTATTGGCTGTCATAGCAGCATTTTTAAGGTTCCCATTCAGCTGTGAGCAATTTGAGTATCTGAGGTGAAATACAACCCCAGTAAGTACAGCACTACTACTTTTTATGAAGGTATCGTTTATCATTTCTATTATACGGTGGCTTTGTAGTTTAGAAATATGTTGCCTGCATCTAATTGTAAATAGAGGTAGACAACAATAACGAACGTGGTTAATTCCAGGAAAACCAGAGACAACAAAAAGCAAGATTTGATCAATTTTCCTAATAAATGAACAATTCTTTAAAATGAGTAAAGTCTGGTACTTTCAGGGGTTTAATAATGTTAAATACCAGACACACAGGGTGTGTGTGATGTGTTAAAGCGCTGATATCACTTACACTGTGACACTGTGAGGGACAGGAGGAGTCAGTTTTGTCCCTCGAGTTCTTCTTGCCCTCCTCTGAGCACAGTCCGCCCTGGACTGCGTCAAACAGCACTGGGTTCAGGTCCCCGTACTCCCCTGATGCCACCTCAATGACTGGGAATAGAGAGGACAAGCTAATGAGAACAATGCATAACATATAAAAAATTATGCATGGACATACACTTGTAATCAACTCACTGAAATCAGCTGGATTATGATATGTCGGGCAGTGGAGACCCAGGTTCTTCAGATAAGGGATGAGGTAAGGGACTGTGCCCTTGTATATGCACTGACCCTGACTGAGGATGTACAGCTGGTGAATAAGGAACATATGTACAGAGTAATCAACATAGTTTTGAACACAATGGCTCCGTGAATAATGCATCAACAACTGACAAAACAACAGGGCCAGGTATCGACTGCCGCACAGCTTCAGCTGCATGAAACAAACCCTGCAAGCATGTAGTGTCTAGGTCTGAGCTGCAGCTAATGGGTGGTGAGGCATGCCCGGGAGAAAGAGCACTCAAGTTACCTTATCAAACATCTCAAAGAGCTTGGCACTGGGCTGATGAATGGTACAGATGATTGTCCGTCCTCCCTGAGCCAAGGACTTCATGAGGGAAACAACCTGGAAGCAGGACGCGCTGTCCAGACCACTTGGATGGGACACGCAAAGAAAGATGCACTATTTAGATTGCATTTCAGCTGAAATCACACAGAGTAAATCCAGATGAGTGCTTTCCTACCTGGTGGGCTCATCAAAGAACATGACAGGTGGATTGTTAACCAGCTCCAGGGCAATGGCCAGTCTTTTACACTGGCCCCCAGAGAGAGAGATGGTACGTGTCTGAGCACACTCCTGAAGGCCCAGAGCGGTCAGGATCTCGTCCACCTTCAACCCAAACAAAGAGAAGTGTTGGAACACAACGGCGCGCTTACTCAAAGCTAAAAATAGAGGTGTGCAATATGAAAGAGATTTAACTTCAAAGCCAAATATGGATGTATGCTGTGATGTGCAGCAGAAGGATTTCACTGCAGACAAGACAGTGGTCATCAACCGCAGCTGCACATCAGTATACAGCGTTTTGCTGCCTTCAGTGTTGTTTGATGTGGATCAGACAAATATTCTGGCTCCAATGTGATAATGTGGCTTGGGTTAGCTGTGATAATATAAGGCAGGGATGTCAAACCTATTTTGCATCATGGGCCACAGCCCACTTTAATGTTACTTTGGCCAGACCAGTTAAACCCACCTTTCTGTCACTGTACAGAAGTTTAATCACATATTTAATCCCAGAGATATCTTAATATAAGAAAATGAAGTGCAATTACAGCAATATGTTGATAGAGAAATGCTGTTGTGGTAAATGAAAGAAATGTGTCAGCATGAGTCTTTGTCTTAAATTGTGAGTAATAAATTTGTAAAATTACAAAAAACGTCCGGTAGCGTGTTGGCCAGAGGGTCCTGTAGTTTTTACAAACTGAATGTTTTAGTTGATTAGCAGAAAATTTCATTTTTTAAATATTTTACTGAAAATAAAAAATTCTATAGTAGGTAACTGTTTATCTATTTCTTAATTACTTAATTATTTGTAATATGAACAAGGGTGGGAAGTCATTATTTGTAAGAAAAGCTGTCAAACCTATGGAAATACAATTAAAAGTCCTAAATTTATGCCTTTCTTAACATTTTCCAAAGCAGTCCAGCGGGCCGGACTGGAGTTTTTGTTTGGACGACTCTGGCCCCTGGACCTTACCTTTGGCACCCCTGCTATAGGTCATTGATTTCCATTATATCAGGCAACTATTAGGTTGACCTCCTCTGTCTTGTCTGTGCCCTGCTTCTCTAAATAGCACAATATAAATTCTCATTAAAGAACTGTTTCAGGTTAAAGTGGTGACTTAAAAGTCCCAAAAAATTAAAATGATCAAAAAGTAAGCCTCCTCATTTTTTTTGCAGTTTTACCCCAAATTACCTCAGAAACATTTGTATTAATGGCAAGGAAAAATCTCTGCAGCTAGACACATTTCTATTCATTTCCACACCCTTAGCACCAGTAACTTCTTCTGCACGTAATGCAGAAATACCATCAGTAAGTTCAGACTTACAAGCTCCTTTTTGACCTGCACGCTCTCATTCAGTTTCAGATTGGCGGAAACCTGAAAGACAGACAAAACTCAGCTCTCATTACTGATCTAGGATTCAATGAGAAGTTAAGATTTTACTTTTTTAATGACCTCACCATCATGGCCTCCCTCGCAGTGAGGTGTGGCAGCAGCATATCATCTTGCATGATGTAGCAGGACATTTTCCTGAAAGTCCTCAAATCCCTCGGTCGGCCGTTCACCAGGATTGTACCTTTCATGCCGGTCTCCCTGTTTTTAAACACAGTACCAGCTTCTGAGCATGACAGAGACCTCTTCATGTGCATATCATTCAATTTAAAAAAAGTTTTAAAAAAAGACTATGAAGGAGAAGATCTTCCATTTCCACATCTGCAATAACTCCAAGTGCAGGGCTCACCTGTACCCCGCCAAAATATTCATCAGTGTGGACTTTCCGGCTCCAGAAGGCCCCATGATACCAATCAGCTCTCTGCTGTTAAATCTTCCTGACAGACACTTCAGGAGGGCTTTATAACCTGACAACAAAAAAAGCTGAGTTATCTATAATCATGTGATTAATTTCACCAGTTATTCTTATAAGCACTACTTCAAAGTTAACACTCATGGTTTTAGGCCAAATGTTATAAGGTCTAATGTGAGCATTTCTTCCTTTGGATTCGAATTGAACTCTTTTACTTATTCATTTAATCTTTTATTTATTTATTTTTTTAATGTGGCCCTGAAATGATACGGAAAGACGATGAGAACGAGAAGTACAAGAACTGTGTGAAAAAAAAAGAACGATGGAAAAATAAAACTGAATGCTCCTGATCTGATAAACAGCTCGTTTAAAGTGTTTAGAGCGGTAGTACTGCACTTTATTACCTTTGCCAACGAGGTTGTGTTTTTCACAGCATTCACGTGTCAGTTTGTCTGTAAACAAAGTTTTGATTAAATTCTGATAAAACTTTGTAGGAGTGCAGAGTAGGGTGATGTTAACAGCCCAATAAAAACTGGCTTACATCCACCAAGTCTTCAAGGTCAACTTAAAGATTTATTGGTCAAAAAAACCCTTTTGAAAGTAGCCTAAAAAGTTTTAAATATGTCACATTTGACCTCTGACCTCAATAGATTGATCTGAAGGTCAAAGTGATAATAATGCTATATAGTTATATATAGCTTTATATGTTTCTTCCTGACATTATTTGTACTGACAACATATAGGCATATAAGGAATAATACATTGGGATTCTAGCTATCATGTTACTTTCGACCTCTGACCTCTTCAAAGTCAAATAAGGTCAAACTTTCATAAAATGTCTTCATCTTTAAAACTACACTTAAATTTCTGCTGCCTTTATTTGTATTGGCAATATTTAGGAAATGACACTGATATACGGGAATTTTAAATATCGCATTATAGTTTGCATCCAAATATCATGTCACATTTGACCTCTGACCTCACGTTTACATGTCACATCTGCCTTTCTTTCAAACTGACCCCAAAATAGACAGACAGAGGATGAGCTGCTTAGTTCATTAGAAATACACTGCGATATAATATATAATCAGCTCAAGTTATTCATGTCCAGTTATTGACAAATAACTTACTTTATTTAGTAGTAATTCACTTGGAATGCATGTTCACATTTACTATATCCACAAAAATAAAAATAACTCAGAATTATGTCAAGTAGTTTCAACAGGACACTTTCCACTTAGTTTAATGCACTACACAAAACAAAAAGAATATTTATGAAATATAAAAATAACATTGTTCCCCTATAGCTGGCTTGGTGGAGGTCTGCGCTCCTCTTGTTGAATGTATGTGTTACCACCCTCAGGCTTTACAAGAGACAAAAGCATGAAATTAACTCTTATATCCTGTGTTGGAAAGTAAAGTGCTATGACCCATCCGCTTGGTCATTTTTAAGCTACTTGTTAAAAAACACCTTTTCAGCCTCCCGACAGTGTAACAGTGAAACAGGCAGTTTTGTGTCTCCAGTTGGAACGGACTCAGTTCACTGATTTTAGAAGAGCTTCAACAGACGGTTATGCAGGTAGCAAGCCTATTTTCACTCCACCACTTAAAAGTCCCAGACGATAAATACCACCTTTAAGCAGAACTAAGAGTCCTGTCAGTCACAGCGCAGAGGTATTGGCCATGGCATCCCTACCACCCAGCAAAGGGAGTCTTAATGTAAGTTAGAGATGCACTTTCTGTTAGAAGTGACTTCTTAAGTGAAGTTGGCAAACAGAATGAAGCTTGAACTGCAGTTAGAGGGGGCTAGGGTTCAGGTGCGAGACAAAGGAAGCCAAGTTTATTTGTTTAGCACAAAGACAGTTTCAACTGCTCCGTGTAATGCGTTAAAATGCTTAAAAGAAAGATGAACAATAAAAGGCTAATTCAAGAAAAGAAAACCTTTAAATGCAAAAGATATGAAAACAAAACGTTCCAAAAGATTAAGCACAAAATTAAAAAAATACAGAAAAGTGAAAACTCATAAATATTACTTATAAGCGGGAAAGAAAGACCTTTAGCTTAGTTTTAAAAAACACTATAGTTCAGACATATCCGAGCTCTCAGAGTCTCTGAGACCTGCAGGGGATAGCATACTGGCAAAAAAGACAACAACGTTTCACCACGTTTGGAGTGTGCACATTAAAGCAGTAATCTAAGATGATGATGCCCTCACTAGCACCAACAGATGAACCACAGTCATTACTCCCATGCAGCGGTTTTAACAAACGGTTGCTTTGGTGTGGCTTGCAAATGAAGATGACTCAGGTTTTAATGATGAACTTCTCTAACCTTTGCAGTTCTCCAGGCACAATGGGAACAGCAAAAACAACCAGCTTAAGAGCTGACAGAAAACCTGAAATCTTTTTGAATCGAATGTCAAAAGGAGCTTTAAGTACCCTGGCTTTTGACGCATGTCTCCCTCGCCTTACCCATTTCTCCAGTGTCCGTACGGACACATTTTCCTGTCTTGAGCTGTGTAATTAGGGTCTCAGCAGCACAGCTGCCAGCCTTCTGAGTTAAATAGCCTAAAAGTAGTGCCCCCTCCTCCTTTCAGTGCTATAACATCAGACAGCCTCCACTCAGACAGCAGAGCTGCTTGCTGCCAGAGAAGCAGTGATGCCATGGCATGTGGTGCATACTGATGATCTAACCTGATGCTACAAGCCGTGGGTCTGCAGGGACATAACCCAGTGCCATGAGAGCCATAGATTATGTGGCTCACCTCACTGTTCACTGCTATATTCAGTGAGTGACTAAAGCCTGATCTCATAGACAAAGTCAAGGAAGGGGAATAGCATCAGGTGTGGTCATCACATGTCTAAAGCGAAAGAAATTTATTAGATCTTTCCCAACAAACCTTCTTCTTTTTTCCCCCTCACACTTGGAGTTCACTGTTTGTTCACTGGTATCTATAATATCTAATTTCATTCTATCCTTAAAGGAAGTGTCTGCTCAAAAACTACCTGGTTGGGGGAAAAAAACACAATCCATCACAACAGACTTCACCGCTTTGCACGTCTACAACATTTTTATATGTATGATGCACAAAAATGATTTCTTTAAAAAAGCAGCAAAACCAGAGACACAACCTTTTTATTGCATGCATTCCTCTTCTCTGTCAAAACCTGATGTCTAGGCTGTCCACCACACAGCTGACTCTTCAGTCAGAGACGTGGGTGTGCTATAGGCTACTGGTGAGAGCCAATGCATCACGGAGCCACGGGCCTCAATAAGAGATGAAGAGCGAGTGATAGAAGTGTAAGTTCTTTCTCACTTCACAGCCTCATTTTCAGCCTGGCTGTTTAATGGAAGAAACAGCTCTGTTAAACTGAAGGGAATGATTCTGAACTGTCCAGGCTGTGCAATGCAAACAAAACAAAGAGGACTGGAATCAGAATATTTAATAGATAATAGCCAGCCTTCGTATGGCAAACAGAGTGGCTCCCAGTTTACCTTCATTTGATCATGCAGACGTCATGTAGAGATTTCATTTTTATATTTGATCAACACTAATGAAAAATATCCATAACCTTTCTGCAAGACAATGTCAGTGATGAAGCAGGATGCATGATTTACATCACAGAGTCTCAGAACTGAGCATCTATGCTCCATTTTGAGCATCAACCACTCCTTTTACAGATTTGAGATTAGCCCTAAAAGGATAATGGTACGGGAAGTGCAGCATTCAATGAATAAGCTGCAAATATAACAAAAAAAAAAAGCAAAAAAAAAAGCAACCCTCCTTTGTCTATTAACCAGATGATCAGTGCAGGTGCAATGAGCAACTCACAGTAAATCGCCTGGGGGCATGTAAACATTTCCCACTCTCCCTTCCTCCCTCCCTCCCCTTTTAAGTATGAGCTAGTGTTTCACCAGTTATCTCCCTCGGGAGGAAAATATCCTCAACATGAAAGCGGGTCACAGTAGCTTCATCCTAGCAGCGATAAATAACTGGCCTCACGACAAAAGGGCCCACAATAACAATAACACAGACAGAGGACGGCTCATGCATTACCTTCCTCCACTGACTTACAGTAAACAGAAACTACGTTCACTGCATTACAAGTTCTTCTGCTTCCTGCTCATCACAGAGATTTTCAGAGATGACTCATAAGCAGTGTGTCACTAACCAAAAGACTTAAACACATTAAATACAAATGACGTCACTTGCTCACGGCTCGTCCTCCTTGCTGTCCTACAATGTGTAATTCAGTGGGAATTATATAAAAATGTGTGTTTTTCCACTTTATATAAACGCACACAGCAGATCAGCAGTTCTGAGCTCTGTGCTGTTACACTATCTTTGCAGCTTTGATCAGAGAGGAGCAGCTCTGAGCTTAGCTGGGTAAATGAGGCACAAACACAGACAAGCCCCTCAGAATAAACTCCAGCACAGGTGAAATATTAAAAGATTGGAAAGTTAGGTGTGGCTTGCTGGTTAAAACAAATGAAAAGGCAGGATGGGCCCAGTATGAGGCGTGATCGGAGGTTCAGCGAGTTTGGACAGAGGGTAAAATGACAAGGAGAAGCTCTTTATGAATGGAGCTACTTAATTTGCAAAAGCTGATGGAGAGACACTTTCTGTTCACACATCATCAGGCTGATGAGCCGAGGCAGGCACCCCGATGAGAAAACAGAAGCAAACCAGGGGCTGATTTTAATAAGACTAGCCTCCAAAAAACATGTGCTTCAATGCACAAAGCAACGCTGGATTATTGATCCAAGCTAGAGGTACCCTCACTGTTCCTCTTCGCTCCTTGTTGATACTCTCCACGAATTCAGGTTTCACAATACTCCTCTGCCAGGCTTTCATAATGCGCATCAATATTACACAAGACTGAAAATAGCACAACCTGCAATGCATCATGTAGAGGCTTTCCTAGGGTAACATGTGCCTAATGTAAATAAAGGATTCCTCTGACCCTTTATCCTCACATTCCCCCATCCTTTTGAGCATATAGAGCATTAAAAAAAGCAGCTAAACCGAACAGTTTGCGGAGGGAGGTTTATTTGATGAGTCGAATGAAGGCCGGAGGCTCATCAGCAACGAGGGCGTTGAGTTTAAGCGCTGTTTGTATTTCACAAGCAGCTCAATCATGGGCTTGACTCGCCATCACCACAAAAGAGACGCAAGCAGTGTGCCAACCTGCAAGTGTAAATTATTTACTATGTCTAAACTGTGCTGAGCGCAGCAAAGCTTGCAGCCACACTGGCTGCTACAACATGGTGGAGGTCTGTGTGTGTGTGTGTGTGTGTGTGTGTGTGTGTGTGTGTGTGTGTGTGTGTGTGTGTGTGTGTGTGTGTGTGTGTGTGTGTGTGGACGGGTATTAACATCTTCATGGGGACCAAAAATTGGTGGTTTACTATACTTGTGGGGACAAACAGCCCTTGTGGGGACCAAAATCCCGGTCCCCACGAGTTTGAAGGCATTTTTGAGCCTCAAAATGTGGTTTTAGTGTCAGGGTTACAATTAGGTTATGGTTAGGTTTAGGGTAAGGGTCAGGGTTAGGCATTCATTTTTGATGGTTAGGGTTAGGGTAAGGGGCTAGGGAAAGCATTGTGTCAATGAGATGTCCCCACAAGGATATAAATACACACATGCGTGTGTGTGTGTGTGTGTGTGTGTGTGTGTGTGTGTGTAGTGGGCTGGGATACATGTGGCAGAATAATGGAGAAGGGTAACAGAAAATAACAACAACAAGAAAAGATTGTTTTTCTTAAATGTCACAAAGGCTTTTAAAGGCCTCCCTTGAAATTTCTGAGCTCCTCGTATTGATCGCCATTGGTGATGTTTACTTGCTCATCCATCATGGTTACTGTGTGAATTAAGCATTGCCCGTACCTCTCCTCCTCCACCACGGACCCTCCCGGATGGTGTACGAAAGCTCATTGAACTCCAGGTCCACAGCGGAGCGGCGTGGGAGGTGGGAGAAGCGCTGGGCCTCAGTGATGTGGTTCTCCACTTTCTTCAGGTGGGTGAGCAGCGGCGCCTCCTGAGGCGCTCCGCCATGAAGTTTGGTCTCCTCCATGGGGATGCTGACCGAGCCCTGCTCGATCGTCTTCTCCGCCATGCTGAAAGGCTGCAGGGGAGGGAGAGAGGGAGACGTGTCAGTCTCTGCTTCAAAGCAATGGCGTCTCGTATCTCTGAGGTTTTATACAGGTTATGAAGTGTAGCCCCCCTGATAAATGAACCAAAGCACGGTTAAAGACTTCATGTGAAAAACATCATGATTTTTTTTTAAATGTGGAAATGAGACATGAGCTGACATAGTATAGCTGACAGAGATAGTTTTTATGTCACATGCTAGATGTAGTTAGAAATAAAAGACACCATAATAAACCAGATTAAGTCAAACTTTAGCCGGTAAACGGCACTATCCACGCAGCAGCTCTGATTCATTTGAAGTATTTTCTACACAGTGAACAAACTGATAGACTTTTGTAGCCTCAGCAGAGGTGAATGCATAAGGGTATGTTCCAGGAATGATTTTAGTTTAACTGGAGACATCATCCTAAAACTAGGTGCCGGACATGATCTGATTACAGTTTATTCTATGGACTGGCTGTTTTAAGGGAATGAGATTCAGAGCGTGAGGAGCTGGGATCTGGTTTCAGCCCTGCAGCACACTTGCAGTTCTGCTGATTCACACAAATTCACCCCGAGTCAAAGCAGCCTGTTGGAAGTGTAAACAAAATTATAACACAGTTATTTCATTAATCATTAATGAAAGTCAATAGGTTTTGACACACATAAATTGCTATTAGAACTAAGTTTAATTAACTCGGGGGATAACAGGCCTGATTCAGACAGCTTAAGGAATTAATTGGGTGGCCTGGTTTTGACCAGTACGAGTTTGTTATTAAGAACCTTTAAATGAACTACGTGGATGTTACACATCAACTTAAACATTAAAGTACTATTGTGTGAGTGAATCATGTATGCCCAAAGTCCTGACTCTAAGTAACTTGATTACATGTAATGTTATTACATAAGTACAATGTAAAACTTAAATTGGAATCTGGGCAAATGAAATTTACTTGATTCATTTTACACCAAACATATTGGTGCATTGTTGAAAAAATGGTATAGATACATTTGATCAATAATGTCTGTGTTTAAGCAGCAGGCTTATATCACATTTTGTGTGATATTGTCCAAAATTGTGGATTACTTGCTTACTGGCATGTCCTTCATAGTAATGTGGAGACTACTGTCTGTATGTTCACAGATTGCTCTGACTTAGTGGGTTGGTATGTATATTTAACAAGCTCATACTATTTATATATAATCGTCTTTCTTTATAATATAAAAGTCTTGTATGTGTCTAATTTTAAAAGAACAAAACTAAAGCATAAAATTACAAAGTTACATCCAAATAATTTTGAAAAAGAAAAACCTAGTTATGCAAGTCTGAAATGGCCATAATAATAATATAATAACAATAATAATAATATGATTATGTCTTTAGGACAGTTTTAGCCATTGTGGACAGATACAAATAAACAGGATATTGCAATGCATGCAATATACACATACACAAACCACGCCAGATCATCCACTTAGCCATGTCCAAGTGTGATCATTACAGGTACATCAATGCTCATAGACCACCAACGATTATTACATGACACCAATCAGATCACATATACTACTGAAATTTGTATCAGAAAACATTTGTAGGATGTGTATTTGAATAACTACCCAAATCCAAACTGTTTAAGCAATTACTGTAAAGGCTACAAACGTCTGCTGCTGTCATGCAAGCCTTGCAGTGCTTGCAGTAGTACTCTGAGTCAGTGTCTGCCACCGATGACCTACTGTATGTGTAATAAAATATCCTCAGATAAAGGAGGGCCAGTGATGAAGATTGACCAAGGCTTCTATTGATCATCCTCCCATTAGTGACTTTCCATTACAAGCCTGCATATAAGCGTTGTAAAACCCTGACAGACTTTAATGGCCTCTCAGTCAGAGGAAGGCCTCAGTGTTTTACCATGTGCGGCCCTAAAGACAGGACACATGAGCTCAGGCAGCCATAGAAGAAGTCTCCTATACAGGGGGATGAAATATAGTTATCACTATAATGCATAGCAGTGCAATATGCACGGATTCTGTGCCCTGCAGAGACTTGCCATTGGTGGTGAGGGATGCTCACATCTCTCCAAAAAGCACCTGTTAACAGTAAAAGGGTGAAAGCCAGATACAGTATTTAGCAGAAGTGACTTTTTTAAGTAGATGAGTCATACATTAGTATGATCTGAGGACATCCTTGCAGTAAAAGTGGCTTCACCAGTCATTTCTAAATATGCAGTGTGTTTCATTGCACATGCACGCGCATACACGCAAAACATTTCACATACTTGTGTTGAAATGACCAGGTGAGCAGCTCAGCCCTGGTTTCCCTCCGGGTGAGAGCAACAGTGCTCAATTGATCCCTTCAGGCGAAACAGCCCAGTCCTTCCACATCAGAAGGTCTCCCAAACAGTCCCAGCCCAGCAAAAAATTCAAAAAATAAAAAATAAATAATAAAAATAAATAAATGAAGATGATCACCACGAGCCACAGTCAAGCAAAAATCAGCGGGTCAGTGAAGGACCGAGCTGTGTTCCCCTTATCAATATCACTCGGGGTGCGGCGCACATCATCCCGCATCAACTACAGCAACCCCTGAGATTAAGATCATGTCCGGCCTCAGACTATGACTGCATCCCGGAGAATCGTCAGGGGAGCGGGAAGACTGTCATGTTTTCCCTCGCAGAGATTGTTCCTTTCATGAAATCCGTCCGTCCCGAACTCGCATCCAAACGGCCTGTACTCACACACATCCCCCGCAGCGGTGTGGACGCCAATCCTCAGTCGGTGACATCTGGAATCACACACACAGACACACACACTAAACCAAGCAAACAGCGCTGCAGATGCTTCAGCAGCATCAGCTGCAGCCCGACAGAGCAGCCGCCGTTATCCTCTCGCCGGTTAGTGCGTCTGTGTGGTGCGCACGCCGGTCTGGGATGCAGGGCGTTGCTGGCAAGATGCTAGTGGAGGAAACAGTGTTTTGGTTTTTTGACAGATCAAATCGTCATCCCGACCTGGTGTTTTTTAATGAATTGGAAATAAAACCCGTGAACAATAATCTACAGCAGGGCTGATCGATAATAAGCGCATTTCCGAAACATTTTAAGAATACTGTGGGGATTTAAAGCTGGGACACTGAACTTAAACTGGGAACTCATAAACAGTTAATTGAATATATTCATATCGCTGTAACTGCTATAGCCTTCTTGATTAAATTGGCCTCTCTGACCGCGATTTAAACATGTTTTTTGTACTGATTTCTGTTCTGTGGTTATTTTGGGCTGTCTCTTGTTGGGGTAACGTACAATATACAGCCTGTATATGCATAGATGTGCTAAGTGTATACATCCAATGCTGATACATATGATAAAGTCTGGCTCCATCGCTGTACACTTGGAGTAAACATGAGGACTTCAGGCCCCTCTGTCTCTTTAAAGGCCGCACCTGCGCAGCTGCCTGGTGCTGATGCTGCAGTGCCCGGGTTATTTTCGGTAAAACAGACGGGGTTACTCGCGTTCAAGCGGGCCCTACATGCCTTACATCACCCCTGAGAGGAAATCAAAACCATTTTTAGCCAATCGCACCTGCCTCTTAATCAGACTAACTTAAAACGAGCTCTCACTCTCTGGTGGCCAGACGAACAATTTCAGCAAACCAGCCCATTTCTCTCTTTCTCTGCCAGACTCATTTTGCTAAGAGGAGGGACCATATTTTTTTTTGTCAGACGGTAATGTTTAGACCTAAATCAGCAGGTTTAAACTTTGGTTCTTTCAATTGAATTCTCTGTAGCTCATCCTTGGTGTGATGGGGGATAAGTCAGTTCACAAAATAAAGGTGAACCTGCCGTTTTTGGTTCTATATTGATGTTTTGTGTCCCCATAACCAGGTTCGTCTGATAAGACTTGGGTCACATTTAGTTCACCTACATTTATTATTCTACTGTCAAGATAAAAAAAAGAAAGAAAAACGTGTTTGCGTAACATAATATTTGTCTTTAGGGAAACAATTAATTCTCCCACCCTGCCATCTGAAAGAAAAACCCATAGCCACAGGACAGATCATGAATCATCTAGTGTAACCTCCGAGATAACAGTGTTTCTGTATTTATAAAGCACACATTAACCATCATTGATTGTCACATAAAAGCACCTCTGTGTTAGTTTTAAGTTTCAGGATGTGAATGTGAATGTTTAACCTCAACAAAGGTATCTGAGAGTGCCCCGTGACTTTCTGGGACTGGAGTTTGCTTACGAATGTGGGTTAGGCACGCTATAAGTAGTGAGGTGATGTGGTGTTAGACACACATCTGAGAAAGAAGATCGCTCGACATGGCACTAAGGACATCAGCTCTGCTCTCTGTGGGCTTTTTCCTCCTGCTGACACGTGGCGCTCTTACAGACACAGATGAAGGTACATTTTACAGAAGCTTTGATCTTTTGTAGAAGTGCATCATAAATTGTATCACATGTGAATTGCTTTGCGTGCACGATCAGGATCCCTCTCTATCAAACTGTCTGTGGAGAACGAGCAGTCTAACGAGCCTCTCAAGTCCTACTCCAGCAGTGTGGTAAAGGGAGGTGTGCTGCTGGGAGCTCTGAGGAGACTGCACGATGCACAGCACGACTTTAAGTAAGTCCACCCATGACATCCCCTTTAATATAACTGTCTATCATGCTTTATTGCTAAAAAGGAGCCCCGGCTGATTCTCTTACATATTTAAGCTGAGGGTGACCCATTTCTGCTCTTAAAGCCCTGACTGTTTGTGTTGCCAGGTTCACAGTGAAGGAGGACCCAAACTTTGGCCTGTTCTTGGAGAGTGTGAATGGAGTGGCTGGAAATAAGGATGAGAAGACATACTGGGAGATCCTGTCTGAAAGCTCTGGAGAATTCAACAGACTGGATGTGGGTGAGTGTCATCCCCAGAGCTTCACTTCAACATATCTGAGGATGACTTAATGAGCCATAATGAGACAGGAGATTGGGTTGTCTTTTTCAATTACTGCCTCCTACAGCTATTGTAAAATTATCTGCTATGAAAACATTTGTGCGTGTTTATCTTTTATAGAAGGAGAAGGCAGTGGTACTACACATTAATAGTGATTTATCTATTAAAGCAACTTTTTTTTTCTTTTAGAGAAAGGATGCTACGCCCATTGTTATTTCTATTAGCTGCTGTTTCTGTTATAATGCTCTGTCAGGCTGTATGTGTGTAAATATCAGTGTTTGTCATCTAAACGTCCTACAGGGATCGGCTGCTACATGCCCAAAGCGGATGAGCACATCGTCTTGAGGTACACCACCTGGAGTCCTCAACAGTGATGCATGCTGAGCAGTAACTCCTCAGGATCACATGTGGAAGGGAATCAGTCCTAAATCTCACACTGGTGATGCATGTTGTGACAAAACAGCGACATCTAGTGGTTTAACCTGTAATGTCGTTTATTAAAGGCAGTGAAAGAAAAAAAAACACATTTTGAGTCGGTTTTTCGTTTTCAAAATGAAATCCATTTTAGTTGAGTAAAAAAAAAAGACAGAGGAAAAAAAATCTGAAGTATTTTAATGTGATTTTAAAATATATAAAACATATAAGCCATTAAATGGGAGCAGAGGTCAAAACTTATTAAATATTTTGTCATATATCTTTTGAAAATCTTTGATTAGTGACTTGCTTTCTCCACACTACTTCTTACCATTTTTAAATTTAGAACTATATCAAGTGTCACAGGCCTGCCTGGAAGCCTAATGCTCAGTAGTTGTTTTGTGAGGAGCGATGGGATGATGGACACGGGGGATGACTGATAATATAATCCAATCAGAATATTATTAGTGCCATCTGTAAAGCTCTGCTTCAGGTCTGCGTGGCTAAGAAATGATCTGAGTTACGCTTTAAATGTTAAACCTTTGATTTCAAAGACATGAGTAGCTTTTAATTAATTTCACATTCATACAATTGGCTTGTGATACACATTTCTCAATAAATAACTTAAAAATAAAAGTACACACAGCATGACACCTAAAGTATAAATGCTGTTAATAGATAAGTTCTACATCACTCCCTCTGTTAACTCTGACCCCTGAACAAACATCTTATAACAAGATTAAGGTCTCAGCTCCTTCCACGACAGATGGGCTGAGAGGAGAGGCAAGATGCCAATCTCTGGCTTCACTTCCCTCTTTCCTTGTTTCTCTGATTCCCTTCCTTATCTGAGGAAAGTAAACATGCGCACGTGTTTGCAGACATCCAAGCTAAATATAGTAAGTGATATATATATATATATATATATATATGGACAGGAAATGATGTTGAAAAGCCCAAAAATGGGGTTTAAAATCAGCCAAAGTCGCTTTCTATTTCAAATAATTGCTGAACTTGAATCAAATCTAAACCTCTCACTAAATTTGTCCTCCCTTTTGTTTTCTGACCCTCTCGCCGCTTTGCATCCTAAAGAGTGACTTAACACTGGCGTGCCAGAAGGATTTGTTCTTGCCATGTAATCCTTTACATACAGAAAGCAGGCAGCCAGGGTTGGAGTGTGTGCCAGAGAGATTAAATTATTGTCCTTAAACACCCAGATTTGTTCTTAAAATTGGATGAAGCAGCAGAAATGCAGCGTGACTCTTTGGTCTACAGCCGGTCTTGTGTCTCCTCTTTGTCTGCAGCCTTGTTGCACTGTAAGCATGCGTTCTCTGTGTTTTAGCCTGCAGACACTTGAAAAAAACAAAACCAAAAAAAACAAAGCAGATATCATTCCTGAAAGAAGGATGGCAAATTCATGTGTAGAGCAATTTTCAAATGTATTTGTAAACAGACAGCACCGCAGCATGCTCATTCTGCTTTGCATTTGTCCTGACAATGTGGAGGTGGAAGCCACTCACCACACGAGAAAGCGCAGTCACAAATGCAAGGGACACATTGTGCAAAGAACCGTTTCCAGCCGGTCTCCTTCTTCCTGCAGTTGTCTATCTGAGTGCAGCCTCGTTTGGGTGGGCCGAAGTAGCTCTTACCCATGCAGGTGGAGTTGCATGTCCCACTCAGTTCACTCTCGCTGATTTCAATCTGCCCCTGCTTACACATTCCTAAAAGGCAGGTCAAAAAGCGTAAATGTTGATACTGGGTCAGAAAACCTATTGTTGTTGTTGTTTTGTTGCGGTTTGTGTGGACTCACGTAGGCAGATAGGTTTTGGAGTCCAGAGGCCATTAGGCTGACATGATCTGGTAGAGTTTCCAATAAGCCTGAATCCTGAGCGGCAGGTGTATCTCACCACAGATCCCACCCACCAGTCATTACCATACACTACTCCATTGTAGTCCACACCTGGCCTTCCACAGTTCACTGACACAGAGAAAACGAAATGCAGGAAATATAAAGCACAAGATGAAGGTATTTTAAACAACAGTGACCTTTTGTTTCTTCGCTCTGATTCTGAGTCTTACCTCTGCACAAGGATTTGTAGCCAAGCCAGCAGCAGCTAGAGTCTCCACAGCGATCTCTCCTCAGCTCCCGGTGCCGCGCTTTACAACCTCCTAAACAAAGCGGGGCTGACCCAGACCAGTATGTGTCATCTATGAAATTCGGCTGGGAAATCAATTCTATCTCACCTGAAGAAGAAAAATACTAAATCATTGGCTTCTTAATACGCAAGGATTGGACAAACATTCATATATGCCATGACTTAGGAACCAGAAAGTTAGTGAAGAATAGCATTACAGTGTCAGAAAAGGAGATCTTACCACTACCTTCCAGCTCTCCATTCCACTCAGGAAACTGAGATATCCCTCTGTGGATGGACCCAAACAACAACAGGAGCAGCAGTATGTAAAATCTCACAGTTCCCATCTCCCGATGAAGTAGTTTATCTAAAGAAAAATGTTTTAGGTGCACCCAGGAACCACCTAGAAGCATTATACTACGCCATCACTAGACTATGAAGCCATTAGCATCAGTCCCAGGAGAACTGAGTTCACTCACTGGAGGAAGAGAAAGCAGCGAGAGAGAGTTTAAGTAACGCTTCAACTAAGCTCTGTGTGCTGCCTAATCTTCTACAAACAGCTAATGCTGTGCACTGTTTATCATCCTGGGACTCCACTTGGGCAAAGCTGTGTCACGATTTTGACACCAGATGAAAGGTTTTTAGAAGTTTGAAGCAGAAGAGGGATGAAAAAACTTATAATTATATAGAATATATTGAGAGAAATATAGAAGAACTTTGTTTCGGTCAGCATGAAAAATTGTAATTGTTTTCTGGGTTTTTTTTGTCTTTCTTGTATGAGAAAAGCAGAAAACAAACCTAATGTTGGCCTTGTTGCTTGAAAACAACCTGCTGAAGTTCAAACGAAGGAAAGAAAGATGATTTAAGTGACTTTGAGCATAGCATGGTTGTTGGTGCCAGAGGGGCTCATATGAGTTTAACCCTTTCTAGAGTTTACAGAAAATGGTTTGAAAGAGAAAACATCCAGAGAACAGTATTTCTCTGGCTGAAAATTTAATTGATGCCAAAGGTCAGATAGAAATGTCCAAAACGCTTTGAGTTTATAAGGAAGGGAACAGTAACTTAACAGTAACTCAGCATTATAACCAAAGTATGCAAAAGAGCATCTCTGAATGCACAACATGATCATCCTTGAAGCGGATGGGCTGCAGCAGCAGAAGACCACACCCTGAGTGCCACTCCTGTCTCCTAAGAACAAGAAAAGGAAGCTAAAATTTTCAAAGGCTCACCAAAATTGAATAACAAAAGACTGAAAAAGCAACACCTGGTCTGATGAGCCTGGATTTCCATTGTAATGCATCATGTCACAAAGCTTAAGTCATCTCAAATTGGTTTCTTGAACATGCCCTTAAGTCACCAGATCTCAATCCAATATAACTCTTTTGAGATGTGGTAGGACGGGAGATTCACATCACGAATGTGCGATGACTGTGTGATGCTATCATGTCAAAATCTCAGAGAGATGTTTCGAGCACCTTGTGGAATCTAAGCGACAAATAATTAAGGCAGCTGTGCAGGCAGAAGGGGGTCCAACCTGGTACCAACAAGGTGTAACTAATGATGTGGGTGGTGAATGTGGATGGCAACAATACTACAGAGACAACATTTAGATTTACAGCTCAGTTGAGGGGGGAGCTAAAACAGATGATGAATGTATCTAACAAAAAAAGAAAACAGTTCACTCTAAAAAAAAATAAAAAATTACAAAACATAAAAAATAGACAAAAAGGTTTCACTTGTTTATTCAAGTTTAACTGGGAAAGGTACACACTCTGCAAGATTATAAGGTGAGCCCTCTTAGCTTTAATCCACAGATTCTGGTGAATATTAATGACAACACGACGTCCCGTGACTCATGTTCTTAACCTTTAAAAGGTTTCAGCTGATGTATCTCTGAATTTGATTGATTGAGAACCCAGCAGGCAGTGCAACATTAGCCTTCAACTGTCTCGACAGATTTTACAGCACGAGACACGAACATCTTCTAACTGAAAACAGTTTAAAATTAAGATGCTACACATTAGCAAATAAACACATAAAAAACAGTTTACTTGCCTAATATAGGCTTATATTCAACATGAATCATAACAGTACGTGTTCCTTAATTCAGATGTTATAATTTAAGTAAAGCAGTTCGCTTTCTGTTCAAATCCAAGCCAGGTTTTTGTAGAAGTTCGTGAATTCCAAGAAGAGTGTGACTGTGTACTTTGTGCCTGCTCAGGATGTGCATCAAGTCAAAGCACCTCCATCTCCTGTTGCTGAGCAGCATCCTGGAGCTGCAGCATTACCGACTCCTCTCCTGCCTGTGACAATCCTCCAGTGAGGACATACAGCATGCCCTCTTCCTGTCCGCCTTCCTCAGCGCCGACAGTCGAGCCTGGCTCGTCGATCCTCTGCTCTTCCAGCAGCACCCCTTTCAATTCCACCTGCACCTCTGCAGGAGCTGCTCCTTCCTGCAGCTCCTGACCTTCCGTCGGCTCACTGCCGCCGTCCTCCTCCGCTTGCCTGTTTTGTCTTTCTCGCATCAACTGCTCGGTCAGCTCCACGCTCTCGTAGCGAATCAGCTGCAGACGCAAGAAACCATCCTCGTGTTCCTTGTACCTGTCAAGAGCGAATAAAGACTTCAAGCATTGCAATAGCTATTACTGCAGCTGCTTCACTGCAACACTCACCTGAACCTGGGGTGTCCGGACGGCCACTTAAATTGGTGCTTTTTGTGCAGATGGACAGTTAGGTTGTTGCCCCTGGTGAAACACTGGCCGCACACATGGCACTTGTAGCGAGCTACAAAACTCCCCTGGTTAAGGAAATAAAACACAATCATCAATGAAGAAAAATCCCTACTTGAACGCAAGTTTAAACAAACACTTCAAACATCACCTCGTGCTCTCTTTTGTGGTGAATCTTCATGGTGCAAGCGGCTCGAGATGTAAAGCCACAGCCAGGGACGTCACAGTGGAAGGCTGACTCACTGCTGTGGGTGTCCAGATGTTTGCGCAAGTCGACCAGATTCTTACAGCTGTGAGTTTTTTAAAAAAAAAGGGAGGGAGAAAATGTCATTGTCTGTTTAACAACTTAATCCTGACTTAAATTGGTGAAGTTTCAGGGGTTTGGGTACCTGTACTCGCAGTAGTCACAGCTGTATGGCTTCTCGTTGCTGTGGCGGAACTTGATATGGTTGCGCAGTGAAGAGGGCGATGGGCACGTCATGTCACATAATGGGCATTTGTAGTGGCTCACTGTCCCAATAAAGCAGTGGGGAAATTAAATTTGTCTATATTAAGACTACAGAGTTGTTTGCTGGCAACAGGATTTCTTCACTCACTCACAACAAAGTGCATCACATGCTCAGCAGATCAAAAATAGACACTGTGAAGGACTATTTTTATTTTAGGTTGCGTCAAGCCAAGAAATAGTTGTGAAATGCTTCATTTTAAAACTGGATGCTCTCACTATGAAGCAGAAAAGATCCAGAAAGATGGTGATTAACTCATCTGGCTCACAGTCCATCACAATTCCCGGGTTATTGTAATGTGTGACATGCAGAAATAAAGCCTTAGGTTTTCTTGTCATTGGTTAGCAGCACTGGTTAAACTAAAGAGAATTTAAACGAGCTGAGAACGACAGTTGTGACCTTAAACACAATCTGAGTGAAGACCTGGTAGTTGAACAATGTGTGAAAGTTTCACCTCCTAGAGTATGGAACAGATTTGCTTCATACTCCAGGAGTATCAATTTTTGTGAATTGTGTATAGATGTACACCTCATCATGGTATAAGCTCAAGCCGTCCTTCAACTGGATGATCTAAAAAATGTTTCAGGTGGGCACTGGATAGGCAACAACACGACTGAGTCACAGCTCAATTAAATTAAAAAATAAAATAAAATAAAAAGCATATTGAAGCCATAACTGACCGTGGGTCCTCATGTGGTCTCTCAGAAGTCTTTCTGTTGCAAAACGTTTGGAGCAGTGTGAGCACTGGAACCTCTGACCTATGTGACACGACACAGATTATTAGATTATTAAAGGTTTTTTTTAACATTGCTAAGCTTCATTTCATAAATCTGACAGAATCTACCTTCCATGGCGCTCTGTCGTATGATGTGGTCAAATAGCTTTGTATTGTTGGCATACATCCCCCCACAGCCGGGACATGCCACCACCTTTTCCTGAGTGTGGCTGCGCAGGTGCTCTCGCAGCTTAGGACGGCCTTTAGCAGTTGCTTCACAGTCTGAAGATGACAGGCACAAAACCTGGATTCAAAAATCTGAAATCCTCAGCTCGACACTGAAAATGTACAGCTGTACAATCTTCACTTAACTAACATTTACAGTTGAAAAAAAAACCCCCAAAAACACTGTAAGCGTACCTTTCCATCCACAGCGTATCGGGATTTCACAGTCTCCTGTAGGTATCTCTATGCACAGGCTGTGCATTTCCACATGGCGATAAAACCACTCAGGGTTTTCATACGGTGGTTGCTTTAACAGATGTGCGTTAAGAGAGTTACAGAGCCACATGTATTATTAGTTTAACTCTACTACACAGATCATTTAAAAACTCAGAAATACTGGGTTTAGGAACACTAACAGAGATCACACAGTTCACAGTGCCATCCACAAAAGCAGGTTAAAGCTTTGTCATGCAAAGAAAAAGCCATTTATGAACATAATCCAAAACACTGCCGTCTTCTCTGGGCCAAACCTCATTTATAATCGAGTGAAGCAAAGCGGAGACCTTTTCTGATGTCAGACGAATTAAAATTTGCAGTTCTTTTTGGAAAACATGGATGTCATGTTCTCTGGAGTGAACAGTGGAGACTAGCCAGCTTGTTTTCAGGCTTCAGTTCAAAACCCTAGACCTCTCACGTTATGAAGTAGCATTAGTGTCTATAGAACTGGCAGCAAAAGATTTGGGAAAGCTCCATCAATACTCAAAGGTAGATACAAGTTTTAAAGCAAAATAATCTCCCATGCAGGGAAGGCCTTGCATATTTCAGTAAAACAATGCTAAAGCACATACTGCAGCTATTCAACAGCATAGTTGTGTAGTAGAAGAGTCCGGGTGCTGAACTGGCCTGCCTGTAGTCCAGACCTTTCATAAGCTGAAAACATCCAAGGCATCATGAGCCAAAAACATAAGACAAAGAGACCCAGAGCACTTAGAATCATCCATCAGACAAGACAGCAGCTGGTTTCAGTTTCCACACGTTTACTGGCCGTTACTTGAAGAAGGGGAGAAACTACACAGTGGTAAACATGGCCTTATACCGACCTTTTGAGATGTGTTCCTGCCATCTAATTCAGTATTACATTTTCTCAGTTTAAATATTTGGTATTTTTTCTATGTTCTGCAATGAATAAAATATGGGTTTATGAGATTTGCAAATCATTGCATTCTGTTTTTATTTACAATTCACACAGCCTTCCCACTTCTTTAGAACTGGGATTGTAACTACAGAATGGAAAGCTGCTGTCATTCCTCCAAAAATAGACTGGACAGGCGGCTTTTCATAGAGTGTAAAAACTCTCGTCTTTCACCAGCAGCAGCAGACACAGCAAACTTACTTCACATTCCTCCCAAAGGCAGACAAAATTATCTGGGATTTCAGGGATGATGTTGCGATTGTGGTAGGCGATGGAGCAGTTGCCGATTTCTGGATGGGCACTGAGAACCTGCTGACCCAGCTGCTTTAGTTTAGTGTGATAACAGTGAAAAAACACGTGTCGCCGAAACTCTTCAGATCCCTCCACGGAGCAGAAACCACAGTCTCTCCACAGACAGCTTCTCTCCCCTTTGCACAAAAAGCAAACGAGACTAGATTAGGAGGAATCATCATTTTGGGCAAAGGATCAGTATGACTTATTGATTTGAATGCCTTGTTTATCTTCAGGACTTTGGATGTCAGCAAAGTTAAGTAAATTAATCCAATTCAATATCTAGTGGCCAAATGTTATAAATAAGCAGCTGATGGGTAAAAGCTCTCGTCATTTCTAGTGGTGGTCTAGACGCGCAGTAAGTGAGGCCATATTGGTTCAGGCCCATTGAACCAAATCATTAAAACACGTTCGTGTCCAGCTCCTCACGCTACATCTCCAAAACAAACACCTCAGCTATGGACGTGCCACACGTACACGAAGCTGCGTTTCACCTCACCCTCTGTTTCTTCTTCCTCCTCCTCCTCTTCCAAAGCACTTAGATGACCCTCCACATGCTTGCAAAAGTTTTCCATCCGATTAAATGATTCCTGGCATGAACCCCACTCACACTCCAGCTTGAGTGCTTTCTTCTGCATTCGCTTGTTAGGAGGCATCTCTCCGAGTCACAACTGGACTAAATGTCAGACGTTTCACTCCAGGACCGAAGTCGCAAACACTGCTTGACCATCACCTGAACCGCCCAGCAACTAAGCTGCTAGCTTACATTAAACAGTCTCCACAGTGCTGCGGAAACACCAGCAGAGAACTGTTTAATAAGCTAAACGAATAAAAAAGAATAAATTGTTATAAGCTTCACGACAGCGTTAAAAGAGAGCTCGTATTCATCGGACTTGTTATTTTTTGGAGTCCGTCCACAAACGCGGGCTGTGCAACAACACCGACGGTCCCATTGAAACAAAGTTTAGTTAAATAGTTCCTACTCAAAACACTGTGTACATTTTAAAGGCAAAAATATCACCTTACTACACACTTACAATTATGGAAGACCAGAAGAATTCCACACATCAAAATCAAAGTATTTTGTGCTTTAATCATAAGTTTAGTGATGTCTAACTAAAGATTATGAAAAAGTATTTGGTAAAAGATTTTACTAGCGCACATTTCATTGCACAATTCATTAATAAAGCACAAAATGTTCTGTTTTGAGGTGAGTGACTCTTTGGGTCTTCCATGTCAAACAACCCACAACCTGTTCCCGTTAGGGGTCGCCACAGCGGATCACCTGCCTCAATCTAACCCTAACACTCTCTTCTGTCTCACCAACCCTCTGCATGTCCTCCCTTTCAGCTATTTGCATACAATGGGTAAACAGGTAATGCTAAATTTTTGGTAAAATGTCTGCACTTCAATTGTATATTGATTGCTTGTGTTACAATCCAGCATGAGAGAGGTAAAACCACAAAAACTGTGACTTTGTCCCAAATATTAGGGGGAGCGGTGTTGCTTTATATCTTTGGCATTTCTGAACTATAATGGAAGCACTTTAATTTAGCACACTTTCTCCCAAGTATTAATACAACACAATCTTACATCATCATTTTTCCAGTTTTTATTTGATAATCCGTGCCTTCAATCTCAGTAAACAGTTTTGCACTTGTAGTTACATTCCTAAATAAAAAAAAAGTCCAGTGCCAGTTGACTTCACATTGATGTTCTTTCTGAAACCGTTGGGATGATGCTCAGTCCTAAACAACACGGCTATGTATTTGATGAAAGAAAAGCAAAGACGATCAGTTCTCTTTAATCGGGATGTGCTTTTTCCGCAATCAGGACATCGTCATGTGACTTCATGACCTCTATTTAATCATCTCCTCACACTTTATTGATGACTACACTCCTTTGATATTTCACTGCTGTTCTTCACAACAATCATTTTGTTGTTGTGACTTTTGTTCAGAGGGAAAAGAAACAACCAAGAAGCACTAAATGAGTTTAATATTCCCACCCATACTGCATAAAGCTTAAGTAGGCACATTTTCCCTCAGCAGCAGATTCAAGCAGTATGTGAATATGTGAATATTTGACCAGTTTTTAGAGGATTTCTACGTTTGCAAGTCAGCGATGTCTGCTACACTGAAGATCAAAACTTGACCACACTTGACAGACTTTCTTTTTAAAAACCAAGTATAAAAATATACTTTCAGGGTGAACATGTGGGGTGATTAAGACCCAGTTACATTTCCCTGACTGTAATGACTGAATCCCAAGAGAGTGCTACTGTTGGCATCAAACCATTAGCCGTTCTGCTTGTACATATATATGAAAATGTTGTGGTGAAGTTAAATAAAGCTTTAACTCTTGCTCTGGGTCTTTACTGCAGAAAGAGTCAGAATATGAAAAATGTCAGTGAGGTAGTGGAAACTATTAAAAGGCAAATGAACAGTGAGCCTGTAAAATAGTTCCACAGCAGTATCCTATTTTCCTCAGTCAGCACTCTGTCCTCAGTCCCGGTAATCTAAACATCATAGAAGAGACGGACGAGATGATAACGGATCCCAAAAGCCACTGCGCTGCCCATCACCTGAGTGAGACGCAGAAATGAGAGGCGAGTCAAACATTTTATGGCTGACAATATTCAGGCATATGTGGATACTGCAGGTGCGCTGTTATACCTGTATGATGAGCATGATGACTGTGAGAGTTCTCTCGTGGACGGGTCCGAGTACTTTCAGTACCAGGTTTATTAAGGTCATGTTGTTGCACTCAATAAAATCACCATCCCCCTCATGGCCTCTGCGCACCTCGAGCAGCTTTAATAACTCTGCCACCTGTTGAGGATTAAAGGTATTATTGTTATCAGCCAGTAAACACAGCCCGACGCATGCTAGTGGTCTGCCTCAGCTGTGTGTGTGTGCGCGCGTTCATACATGATATCCAAACTTGTGAGTTATTATCAACTTCTCCAATTTTTTAAATTAAGCAAATTAATGTATTGAATTAATTAATCTGATTTTCAGGTTGATACATACGGTTCATTGTTATTTTTTTATGTTGCATGTAACCTGTCCCATGGGCACAATTATTGTGTGCCAGATCTAGGTGTGCTGCGATGTGCAGTACAACCTGTATGCAGTGCTGTGAAAAACTAAGTGCTCCCTGTGATTCATTACATCGTAGAACTACTTTTAATTGTTTTCTGTATGGCTTTATCAGTCTGTCACATTATTGGAGAAGAATTCTGGCTCACTCTTATTGCTTGTTGCTTTATCTTTTTTTTTCTAGTTTAGATTTGCTGCTGTTCTTGGGATCATTTGGGTCATGCAACAGAACAGACAGCTAAATGTGGCCTCACATTTGGCTCTAGTACACTTTGGTATACAGAGGCGTTCGTGGCTGGCCGAATGACTTCACCATTACCGTGCGTGACACTTGGAGGGGTATCATGCACAGCCATATTTGGCCATATTGCTGTTTTGTTTTGTTTTTTTATTTCTCTGAAAACTGTATTATGTGATCACGGATTGAATCTGTTGGAACTTGTGAGAAGACTGTAACTGTAGAATGATGGACTTCAATTGTTTGGAAATGACTTTATAACCCATCTCAGACTGATGGGCAGCAACAATTGCTTCACTGCCATTAATGCTTATATCTCTCTCTCATTGGCCTTTTGTTAACAAGCATCTGAATGCTTCACACCAGCAAACTGCCAACACGTCTGCTTTTATAGAGGCGCTCACACTTGATGATGAGCAACTAATCAAGCGCATTTGATCAGCAGCACCTGGCTGCTATTTACCCTGTTATTTTTTTTATGGAAGCAGTCAGTGCAGTGAGTATTTTACGGGACTCTGTCATACAGTGTATGAGAAAATGAGTTCTGCATCACAACCAAATAATGCGTCTGGGTTTTAATAACGGACACTGACAGCGCGAGGCAATTGGAGCAGAAACAATCAGCTTCATTGCCCAAAGCAATTAGCAAATTATATTCATAAAGATTTCCTCATTTCATCTTATCAAAAGTCTGGATTTGGTGCTTTCCTCTTTGAGTTGTGAACTGCTGATGGGACAAGACCAGCAGCTGACATGATTTACAGCTTAGTTTAGGAGAATTTCTATTAAAGCATGGGTATACTCAACAGAGAGTACGCAAAACAAAAGCTTTACCGTCAAAATGAGGTGGCCTAACTTAGAGAGGTCCTTTGTTTTGAATTTAGAGTAGCTCATCCCCAGCTTGCCAGTTTCTGGATTCAACCTTTAGTTAGAAGGAGCATTGGAAGAAAGAAAAAGTTGAGCAATACACACGACAACAGGGTATAATCGTATATAAATGATGTTCATAATCAGTCACCTCGGGAGCCGGTGCCTGGGACAGGGGATTATGTGAAACAGCTGTGGTACGGAGTAGACAAAGTTAACCACTTGAGGAATGAAGAACAGCAGCATTGTTTTGCTGAAGTGTCCCAGGATGCCGACTACAGCAAAGGTCATCCCAGCAAAGTAGCAGAAAGTATCTCCCACAAACACAGATGAAGGGTACCTGTGACAAAACAGATTACAATCACCACGCTAGAGGGGGACTTGCACATATAGCTCTTTGTTTTAGATTGCAGAAAATATATGTTAACATTCCCAGGTTCGGTAGACTTATCTTACCAGTTGTGGTACAAAAGCGCTAATGTGGTGAAGAAGAACGGTATCATGAAGTAGAGGGAGAAAACGTGGTCATCGCGGTAATCTCCTAATAATAAGAAGAAAGCACAAAGAACCACATGTTACACAAAAATATGTCCAGCTTCTGCACACGTGTGACGGGAAACTAAAACACATACCGCTGAGCTCCAGCAGGTTAAATATGATGATGGAGCCCGAGATAAACAGAGCTTGGCCTGATTCGATCCCGTTGATGCCTGCTAGGATGTTGATGGCGTTTGTGCAGAATACAGCAAGCATTCCCATGTAGACATAGTACAGGATGCCTGCAGAAGAAACGACGAAACACCATTTAAAGGAAGACTTCAAAGCAGTGAATCCAGACAAAGAACAGCGGATGGATTTGCAAACAACCACACAACTCACCCAAATCCAAGTGTAGTCCGAGCAGTGCTCTGAAGGGCTTGGGCACCACTATGACAGTGTTGCCAAAGTTGGTAAAATAGACCATGAGCAGTGGCAAGGAAGCCATGGTGGGAAGCAAGAGCTTGTGTCTCCACCGGAGGTTCAGCACATCATCGGCAAAGCCAAGGAAGATCATGCAACAGATGGCCAGAAGTGCACCGATGAGCTGTACAAACTGGCAAAAACAACGCACACAAAGGTCAGACGTGAGGTTCAGACTGGAGAGAAACACGGGGTCACTGCACATCAGTGTACTCACCTCATCATGTGGGAAGCCCATGCACTGATCTCCAACAAAGCAGCTGAGGAAAGGCACTGGGATGAAGCAGAAAAGGATGATGAGGAAGACAGTCCCACTGATGACTCCTTGAGACTCTGGACTGTAAAGAAAGGGGAGTGAAAAGGAAAACAATTGATTATCATATTTTACTGCATATGTCATTAAGCTGAAAGCCGTGTAGCTAAAATGACAGACAGGGAGACGACTCACACTTCCTTTTTGGAGGTTTTGTTTAGATCCACTCCGTACAATCTGGCTGATATGAAATGATCTTTGAAAGCCGGAATGAGTTTCAGTGTGGCCAAGCAGCCGAGCACAGACATGAAGCAGTTGATGACCAGCGGAAGGACGGGTATGGGGGACATTATTTCGGGCTTTTGGCGAATCGGTTTAGGTCAGATCAAAATCGCGTTTGTAGCTATTGTGACGCCGCTTCCCTGCGGGCGGTCGACGGACTGGCTCTGACTGTGATCACCGAGGTACGAGAAACATATCAAGCCATCTTTTCAGAACAAAACGCGTCTCTGTAATTCCACGGTCAAAAAAAAATCCACAAGTCTGTAAGTCCTCGAGTCACAGTGGTAATCCATACCATCTGTCATTACGACTTGTAATTTTATTAGCTCTGCATTGCCTGGCTGTCTAAACTCCACGTCTGACATTAGTTTAACCGTTAAGTCACACAACTTACAACAAGATTGGACTTCCGATTGGGGTTTTCAAAATAATGTTATTGGCCCATGACGTCTATTTCTCGAACCCGTTTTTAACGCTAAAGGGAGCTCTCGATAGAATAAAATAGCTATGGTGTGTAAGTTTCAATCTTTGCATTATTTACAGAATTTCTAAAAATTTGATACGTTTTTGAGAGATTTCTGTATACTTTTATTGTTTGCACTACATTACTACAAAAAATACTAACGTTGACTTCCGACATCTGTATTGACGCGGAAGTGAAATCTTCTTCTTCGGTACATATTTTTTCGCACATACGTCATTTATATGATAAAGTTCTGCCACCTGTTGACAAAACAAATGCTTTCTCTCTTCCTCTCTTTTGTATAATGTACATTTTTCTTCTGTTGCTGTTTAGTAATATTGTTGTAGGCTATAGGTTATGTTGCATATATTTATTTCTTTTCTATTCATTTTGATATTACAATAGTAAAACCTTCCCAAGTGAGGGACTTATCTCATCATATTATATCTTTAATCAATACTGAAAATTTATTTTATATATAAAATCAATACATAGTGGAAGAAAGGTGATGGAAATTGATTGTTGGTACCAGATGGGCTGGTCTTCACAGTCTGGATTTCAGTCCAGTAAAGGACATTTTAAGGGAAATCTGGATGAGCGAATGACAAACCTGCAGCAACTATGTGGTGCTATTATTTCAATATGAAGCAAAATCTCAGAGAAATGTTTCCAGCACCTTGTTAAACCTGCATCATGAAGAATTAAAGCAGTTCTGAAGGGTTAATTAGTGTTACAATTTGAAAAATGTTTTAAGTGATCTGATTACAGTAAAAATACCACTGCAATGCTGAACAGTATTAAGGAAAATGAGAGAGCCAGAAAACAGTACAAACTGTTTTGATGAGTTGTGAGATTCAAGTGAGAAGTGCATCAACACAGTAAAAATATCTTTAGCAGTGAAGTATGTGTAGACATAGCAGTGTGTGCAAAAACAATGAGAAAGGAGTAATGTGAGTTGGGTAAATTTGTTACTGATTTGAAAACTGTATTAAGAGGTGTGAGAATGACTTTCCTGATGTGAGAACTGCACCAAAGCCATTGAGATACAGTAGCATTAAGGGAAGTGAGAGATCTGTAGCTCTGAATGTAAAAGAGCTAAAAACTGTTCTGATGAACTGTGAGATTCAGATGAGATTCGACACAATACAAAATGTCTTTAGTAGTGAAGTATATATAGAAACAACACATAGTCATTATTAGTATCCACTTGGCTTGCTGCCTGTATATTGGAGCTTTTCCCTGGTGGATGAAAGTGTTTGTTCACTGCACCTTCAGATCAGGGAACAGGTCCTGACTGTCATCTGCGCTTTTGTACCGAATGACAGTTTAGAGTACCCAGCTTTCTTGGAGTACATGGGTGAGGCGCTTGAGAATGCTCCACCTGGGCACGCCGTTCTCTTAGTGGGAGACAACGCTCATGTGGGCAATGACAGTGAGACCTGGCGAGGCATAATTGGATGTAACAGCCTGCCAGATCTGAAGCCCTGTTCTGTTACTGGACTTAACAAACACCATGTTTGAACATAAAGTTGTCCATAAGTGCACATGGCACCAGGACACCCTAAACCGCAGGTCAATGATGAATTTTGTAATTGTGTTATCAGATCTGCAGTCATATGTTCTGGACACTCAGGTGAAAGGAGGTGTGAGTTGGCAACTGATCACCACCTGGTTATGAGTTGCATCAGGTGGCGGGGGAGGATGCTGGACAGACCTGGGGCGCCAAAACATATAGTGTGGGTGAGCTGCCAACACCCGGCAGAGGTCCCAGGAGAGCTTTGACAACGTCCCGAGGGAGACTGGGGACATTGAGTCTGAATGGATCATGTTCAGCACCTCCATTGGTGAAAGTCGTGCACTGAGCTCTGGCCGCAAGGTGGTTGGTGCTTGTCGTGGTGGTAACCCCTGAACCAGATGGTGGACACTGGAGGTGAAGGGAACCATCAGGCCTAAGAAGGTCCCACAGGCTAACCTGGCTTGGTTAGCCTGTGGGACTTCAGAGGCAGCTGATAAGTACCGACAGGCCAGGCAGAATGCGAATTGGCTGAAACAAAAACCCGGGTTTGGGGGGAGTTCAGAGAGGCCATGGAAAAAGACTTTTGGACTGCCTCGAAGAGATTCTAGCAAACCGTCAGGCGACTCAGAAGGGAAAAGTGGTGCTCTAGCTGCACCGTGTATAGTGCGGGTGGAGCGCTTGACTTCAACTGAGAATATTATTTGGTGGTGGAAGAAATACTTGAGGAACTCCTTAATCCCACTGACACTTCTTCAGTAGAGGAAGCAGAGTCTGGGTACGAGCGGGACGACTCGTCCATCAACGGGGCAAGGTAACTGAGGCAGTTAAACAACTTCCTGGTGGCAAGGCCACTGGAGTGGAAAAGGTTCACCAGAGGCCATAGGTAAGGGTAGGGACGTAGACTGACCTATGGTGCATATGAGTCTTCGCCATGCGAGAACAGCATACAGTAAACACAAAGACATTTTGCCCTTCAATGACTTGGTAACTGATTATTTAGAAACACAGAACCTGATTTTGTATTTAGCTGATGAAAGTCACAAAAAGCAAACATGCACTATGAAAAATGCCTGAGCATTTTTTGTGTTGACTGTCACATCTATTTTATTTATTGCCTATAGCACATTTAAAGAACAAAGGCTGTCTTTTAAAGCGACAGGCACATTTATATTCCTGGTCTCCAAAAACAAACACTAGATAAAAATTTGAAAGGTGTGTTTTGTTGTATTAACTAATTGTGGAAAGTAAAAAATGACAGTGATTTAGTGCTAATTACAATGGGTTCAGAATTTGCAAATTAATGCTGATTCACCCCATAAGTCATGACACACTACTCTCCCTAATCTGCCTTTATAGGTTTAAAGTATTAGTATCAGCGAGACTGGCCCTGTGTTTACATTGTAGCAGATCGATGCCAAGTAAATAAGTATGGCACAGTTCTAGTTTTAGATAATGAATGACATCTATCCTTATAAAGAATTACTTAGAGTATGATTCAGTATTAATGAGAACATGTGCTCATTTTGCACAAACAGAAATTCTTGCTTAATGTTGAGAAATGGATGAAACCAAAGATTTCCTCAGTCCCCACAGTACAGCATCTGGTTTGATTTGACAAAGTAAGAATGGCAAACTGTGTTGTAACGTTATTTTGTACATAGCCAAAGTTTTCATACACAAAAGATTACAAAATTGCCAAAATTGTTATTTTCTTACATAAACTGAACTGATATATTAAACCTTTAAAATTACTTTAAGGTAATAAACCACAAAACTGTGTGATATTTTAAAGCACCTTCCCACTGATTTGGATATCTGAGATAAAATGTATCTCCCCTTGTTTTCGCTCTCTTCTCAGTGTGACATTTAATTTAATATCACATACCGTTCATGTGCTTGCATCTGTGTAGCAGTCTGTGTTTTGCATGTTTACATTGTTATAGTAATCACTGTTCTCTCTGGCAATTGATTGTGTCTTTTGACAGTAATTGCCATATTTGTATTCGTGCTTGAAACATTAAAAATTTATATAAAAAAAAAAACAAAACTCCACACACAAACACCGTTTTGTTTCCTCCTTTTATTTTGAAAGGTCCGATCAGCTTCCGTTTTGTTGATGAGTCCGTCCCCTGCAGCGCCACCTGTCTGCCGATGCTGTTGTTTGTTAAATCGTCGCCGTGGAGGGGTTGCGGAGGAAGGAGCTGAGACCAGCGGAGATTTTAAATGCGCCGGAGCCCGTAGCGCACAGGCGGAGAGCGGGAGGCTTGTGTTGGGATCGACAGATGACAACAAACACACGGAAGCACCGCTGAGCGCTCGAAGATGGGACAGACACAGTTGTTGTTGGAAGCGCTCCATATCGCCATGAAAACGGCTTCATTTGTTTTCGATTACCTGCAGCCTGCAGCTCGGACCGCTTAAACTTCAGCTTGGTATGAAGCTACGTTATGTGACTTTTCTCTATATTATTATTAGATATCATATACATGTTTTATATACCTGCATGGCGCAAACGCAGTAGGGTTTTTTTTTTTTTTTTAAATATACAGCCTAATCTTTAATTTAATTTAATACACGTTTTTATTTTGACCTAAAATAAGAAAATTGGTTCTTGTCGTTATAACCACGGTGTCCTCGCGTTCTGGGGAAATACCTCAGTTATAATGCGTAAATTCTCCATTAATCAACGCGACCGTCTGTTTGCTGCCACTCGCAGGCTGAAAGCAGCTGATCTGCTCACCACTCACAGTCCTGTTATTTCCATCTGGAGCTGATGATATGAGAGGCTGCTGGAGGCGGTGATGGAGCTCCAGGAGTTGAGCTGGCTGTGCCTGGTGGGTCTCTTCCTCGCCTCTTTGGTCATCGTGCTGGGATGGTTGTTCCAGTACTCGCTGACTGTGCTGCGGTTGTGGAGAGCCAGGAAGGCAGCAAAGCGACACAGCCGAGACCCAGCCTGGAGGCAGCACCCCAATAAGAGCTTGGCCGGAGCTTTGTGGGGCTTCCTGCTGAAGCTCCGCTCCGGCCGGGATGGACGACCCACATCTGAGGCCGGCGTTAAAGGCTTGTTGACATCTCTGTTCTCCTTCAAGTCCTTCAGGGAGCTGTTTCAGAGGACCTGGGTCAAGGCTCTGAACGAGCAAGCTTGCAGGCATGGGGTGAGTTCAAATCTTTAAGCTTTTAATAAATCATATTTAAAAAGAGAGCTGATTAAACATGGTGCTAGTGTGTGTGCACAAGAGGTTACTCCATTAAGTGGAGGCATAAATAGTTAAGCAGGAGCTGATACAGTCGGTGTGCCCATGTGCAGCTGGAAGTGTGTGTGTAGGCAGAGGAGGTGGAGGTGTGGGAGTTGGAGTGTCTAATCGGTAAGAGGATGGGGGGCAGAGCCTTGCGTAACAGCTCTGATTTAATGCACAAAAGAGTGGAGACGCAAGAGCAGTCAGCACAGCCACAGTAACACCCACACCTCACAAAAATAGTCTTATACCCTCATGGGAAGAAGTAGATGTGTGTTTGATCACATCGGGAAAGAGGCAGAATGAAAAGAATGGCTGTGTCACCCTCCCTTCAGCTCATAACCTTGGCCATCAGTTATAACGCAGCCTAACGCATCAATGTTTGATTCAGTGGGTTCAGCCCTGGAGACAGCCTGCCGCTTTGTGTCCAGTGTTCCTAAAGGTCTTTCTGCCTTTAAGTCGTTCTTTCATCTGTGTGAATCAAAGTCAGACGGAGGTGGCTCCTCTACACCCCCCACTTTTAAATCTGTGTGTGTTTATCGAGAGATGAGTTGGCGGGGAGTTTAAAGGGGTCAGACAAGATCAATCACATGCATTGCACATCTACAACTAACAGCACTTGTTTTCTGATTCGTGAGGGTCACCTAACCTTTGCTGATTGAGAGCTCATCTGCAGATGTCCCGAGTAAACATCTTCCATAGGAGAGCATTTATTCAGAAATAATACGATTAAAATTATTGCAATGCAAGTATTTGGTTTTCTTTAAAAGATCACCTGTTTTCATAACCGAGTATTTCAGGCACTTGATTCCCTTTCTGTGTTTTCTTGTGACCCCAGACTGACCCCATGAGTTGGGATCAGGGCCTCGCCATCTGTTTCAGGTCATTAATGGCATTATGTGACAGATAAGAATCTAAACATCTAAATGAGAGCACAGAGCTTTGAACACTGCTCGCCTCGCGTTTCTTTAAATTGGAGGTACAATCACAGTCACTTTATTAGGTACACCTGCTCAGCTATATATTATCATCTTGTTAGCCAATTAAATGGCAGCATTTCGGCATGCAGAAATGGTGAAGACAGCCTGTTGAAGTTCAACCTGAGCAAACTGAGTGGTTGCTGAAGGCAGATGGGTGAAAATGTCTTTTTGATGCCAGAGGTCAGAGGAAAATGGCCAGACTGCTTCAAGCTGATAGAGGGGTAGCAATAATGCAAAAACCCCTCGTTACAACCAAGGTGTGCAGAAGAGCATCTCTGGGCCACAGCAGCAGAAGACCACACCAGGCCACTCCTGTCAGCTAAGAACAGGAATCTGAGGCTACAGATTATATAGGCTCTCATCTGATGAGCCTCAATTTCAGCTACAAAATTTGGATGGTAGGGTCACAACATGAAAATCCATCCTTCACTGTATGAATGGGATATTGTCTTGGCAAACTTTGAGCCCCTTAGTACCAACTGAACATCATTTTAATGCCACAGCCCATTTAAGTATTGTTGATGATGGTTGCTTCCAGGATAATGCACTATGTCACAAAGCTCAGAACATCTCAATCGGATTTCTTGAACACGACAATGAACTCACTGTACTCGAATGACCTCCACAGTCACCAGATCTCAACCCAACAGAGCGCTTTTGAGATGTGGTTGGATGGGAGAGTCACATCATGGATGAGCAGCTGATAAATCTGCATCAACTGCTATCATGTCAACATGGACCAAAATCTCTGAGGAATGTTTCCAGCCACTTGTGGAATCCATGCTACACAGAATTTGGGCAGCTCTAAAGGCAAAAGGTGTATCTAATAAAGTGGCAGAAAAGTGTACCTTCTCTGCACTTTGTATATGTTTTGTATGCAGGAGTAAGTCTGTTGAGCTTTCGATACCTGCTTTCATATAACCCCATTTTGTGCTGGTAGTCAGAGGTCCCTGTGGTGTAGTGGATCGTTTTTCTTTACTATATTGCTGTCAGCCGAGTTATCTCACATGACCTCAGCTGGCTGATCTGCTTTGACCTTTGACACTCTCATTTACTAAGACACTCAAACGCTGGAGTGAACCTTGGTTGAGCCTTTAGTGGCAGTTTCTTCAATAGAGTTTCCAGGTGCTGAGCGTGCTGTATTTACCTTCATAAAAAGTTTTATGATTTTACAATAATTCAAAGATAAATAGCATTGTCACCTGGCTGTAATTGCTCATAGCTCATTTATAGTCACATGACCCCTGTACCAACTTATGAAATGCTTTCAGACCATAGTAAAGGGACTTTCAGTTAGAAAGGTGCAGAAAAAGGGTGATTAAAGTGTCTGAAGTTCACTGGGAGGTGATTTTATAACACTGGGCAAGCAAGTCAGTGTTGGAGGACATGGAGACGAGCTGGCTGTGTGTGTTTGTCCATGGGGTGTTTAGTTTGTGAGCCGAGTGTGTGAACCAGAGCTTCCCGAGTTCATTCATCACAATAAAATATCTGCTAGTCATACTGTCTGCAAACACAGCAAGCTGTTGTTCTAAATGTGTCTGGGCCGTATGCAAATCAATGTTAGTTTCTTAATGAACCTTTGAACATTACTCTTAAGTACCAAATCACCAGTGTGCCTTGTTTCAAAGATAAACCCACAGGATGTAATCTAAGAAGCAGTCTTTGTCTTGAAGCTTAAAGGGCACATGCTTCGGTCTCCATAGTGTCCTTTTTAACATCAACAACAGGTGCGTTGGATGTGACACTATTCAATTGTTCATTATTAAGTAGTATCGTGTTATATTAGCCAGTTAACTGCGTCTTAGCTGTATTATGTTCACCTCCCACGTAAAAACCAGACTGGAAAAACCTGCTGTAAGGAGCCGTGGCGATACGGCAAGCATTAAGTGGCAAGAAACTTGTCGCCTCGCATTCTTTGCTTCTCGCATACAGCGAGGTTCTGCCACCTGCCAAGCAGGTTTCTGTGGCCGCTCTGAAAACAGACACGGGAACATATATTACGGTCCCAAAGACTCATATTCTCCACTGACTTGCATGATTGTGTTTCTACATCGGGCAAAACATGAGCTTCCCCGGAGGAACACAGCACCGGGGAAGTGGCGCTTCAGTGTCATCGTGGGGATTAGTACGCAAATCCTTTATAGCATTAACCTAAGTACTTTTCCGGCACTTAAGATTGATGGTGACAGAGGTCTTTAAATAATTACTATGCTGAAATTTATCCAAATAAAGGCAAGCTGACTGAGCATGCAAGGTCAAGTTGGAGCAACAGAAAGGGTTCATCAAACCTCCTGCCAGTCAGCAAGTTGTATTTTTACTGATTTATTCTTTCCCAATAATTATTTTAATCTATATGTACTAACAGTCCCCGAAAATTCCTGTGGAGATAAGCCCCAGTTAGCACTAATGGTCCCATTTCATCTGTTAAAAATGACCAGATTAACAATATTTCTTTCTTTTATCATAAAACTTCCTTCCTGTTGTATTTTATCACGAAGTGTATAAAAGAGGTGAACCATCATACATAAATTTGGTATTTGGATGTCATCCTGTTGTTTCGTTGGAGCCTGATTATAGACTGTGAAGACTTGAAGTTAACAAACAACCTCATAAAGTTATTAGTAAAATAAATCAAGTGAGGAATAAGGTCACTGTCTTATAGCTGCTATACAGCTGAACGTCTTTTTGAGAGTCAAAGAAGCTGCTCGTGCTGTTCATCAGAAAGAATCAAAGCTTAAGTCATTTCCGCAGCTTTATTTTCAGACCTGGTGGTTACATTAATTTTCTTTCATGAATTTAATTTACATTACCTAGCCAGGACTAAACCCCTGTTTGCCACTAACTACACAGCTATGAGCTGGTGGTTCTGTTGTGTACCTCACTTGAAGTCAGGAAACAACAAATTCTTAAAATGTGACCTGACTCTGAGTTTGAGAATGTGCCTCAGCTTAATACAGGGAAAACTGGTTTTATACTCAAATTATGAAGTAAAATAGTTGAAATGACCGGCAGTGTGATCTAACCTGCTGTTGTGACCTTACCACATAAGGTTTTTAAGACTTTGCTGCTTGTGATTGTGAAAGTTGATATTTTAGAATGCAGGTTTTTGGTTTGATGCACTCTTAAATGTTGGCACTTGTTGCCACATTGAAAAGAGATCACCAAAACAAAAAGTGCCTTAGGGTCTTTTTTTTCCTGATATCTTCCTACGTGTCAGTGACGCGACTGTGCAGTTTTGAACATCCGTCATCCCGGAAGGCTGACTCGGGCGTGCTTGTCGATATTTTGTTGACTGCAGCGGGGAGTGATGTAAGGCCAGGAATCCTCTTGCTGTTTCGCTCATTTTCAGTGTTGTCACAGTGCTCTGTCCTTGTAGCAAAACATTCCAGAGGGCAGACCCAACCCTGACCCTGATGTCCAGCATTTGAAACAACATGATGAGACACACACACGAAAAAAAGATTCAGAGGGCTGAGTACTGACACCGGGGTTTGGGCTTGTTACATAAACTGCAACAAATGCCTCATCCCTTTGTAGTGAGTTTGCAGGATATTGAGGCAGCTAATGAGGGCAACTTATTTAAATGTAATATGACTTGAAAGTACATTTGTGCTGCAGAACGGCACAGCTCAGAATGCTTATACTACCCAAATAGACTGTTGTGTGAGGAGAGAAAGAAGCTAGGCATCCTGCTCCATCTGGCTTTTTCTTTGCAGATACTTAAAGCCATGAGGTTTGATTTTCTGTGTCCGACACGCAGTATCTGATACAGATTAGAGAAGACGATTGCAAACTCAGGGTAAACAGGTGGAGCACCAGCCGTGCTTCATTCTTCTTCACGGTTTAGAAGATACACAGAGTCTACCTCTTGTCTCAGTAACTAATACTTGTTACCACCAGCTCCACCCCACCCCCTTCTCACGCTTCGTCTGTCCTTGTAGTCCAGCGAGGGCCCCAAGGCTTCATTACAGCTCATTGCTGCGATGTTAACAGAAGTACGTCATCTCTGATGTCAGATTCTAGTGATTTTTACATTCTGCGCAATAATCTCGAATGCTTACTTCTAACACCGACTATAACTATGTCTGATCTGACATGAATTGCGTAGCATGGTTTAATTTAAACATCGGCAGCAGCATGTCTGTGTTTTTGGTCTCTTCCTGTAGCTTTGGGGCGTAATCCCATGATGCAGACTCAGTTCTCAGTTGTTTACCCAGCAAAAATGTCCTGTCTGCTGAAGTATTTACAGCCTCTGGATATAATCTTGCCTCAGAAGAAATGACTTGATATGGAGCTACTCAGATGTCTCTGGATGGATTAGTTTGTAGAGGAGTCTTGAAGGACTGGACTGGTTGGCCGCCCCAGACGTGCAGATCATAAGGCATCAGCAGCCTGTGTGTGCAGCTGACACATGCTGTCAAGCCATCATTACTGAGTGGTAGGGGAGGACAAAACGAGCGTACATCTGCAGGGAAGGAAGCTCCCTGTATATTCACAATCTGCAATTATAAAGAGTCTGGTGAATAGCTTGAGGACACAGTTCACTTCTTCTCCCTCTGAGAGCTGCTGGTAGATGATTAATGCCCTATGATTATTCTCAAGTAGGTTCCTTCTTAACAACAGGGGACATTAAACACTCAGCGCTGATTTGATACCATAGTGCAGGAAACCAACCTTTTTATCCTTTAGTCAGAGCTAATGATGAGCTCCATCTTCACCAGCCAGTTTTATTTGAACAGCCAAAATCTACTATTATGCCAACTTCTTTCTGAGGCTGCTATGACTCAGCATTTAAATAGGCACAGCTAATATCCAACATGTAAATTTAATAGTACCTGAACAAATTCTGAAGTGAAGATGGATTATTGGATCCTTAAGGCACTACTGTCTTTCCAGATTCACTGTAACTTTTTAAAATTCTTAGGTATACTTTAGAAAAAAAACTTTTAATGGAACTCGGTGCAGTCCCGTAAAAAGCTAAGAACACTCCCTGATTCAGTAGTTTCTAAAAGAGTCTATAGAAGTAGTAACTTGCAGCACTCGTTTTTTATCATTATTAGTCTCTCACATCACTCTTGAGGAATTTTGGCCGACTTTGTACAACTGCTTCAGTCCATCAAGGTGTCCAGGCATTTGTTTATGCGCAGCTTTCTTTAGATTGAATCGATTTGAGGTCTGGACTTCGACTGGGCTGTTGGAAAACCTTGGTAAATTTCTTTTTTCAGCCAATTTTCTTGTTGATATTCTGCTATGATTGAAATCTGTTGCATGATACATTTCAGCCAAGTTTTGTCTATCAGATAGATGGCTTATATTTGACTGTTGAATACTTTGGTATACAGAGGAGTTCACTATGAACTGAAAGACTACGGGGTACCCATACGCTGGGGGTGCAAAACACAGGAAGCCCATATCATTACCCCTCCATCACCGTGCTGGGCAGTTGGTATGAGTTTGTGCTGATATGCTGCGTTAGGTGTTTTCCAAATGTGGCGGTGCATTTTGAGCAAACGTCTCATCTGTCCAAAGGGCATTGTTCACGAAATCTTGTGGTTTGTTCAGATGCAGCTTTGCAAAGCTAAGCTGCCATGTCCTTTTTAAATAGGAGAGACTTTCCCTTCCAAACAAGCCACACTGGTTCAGTCTTTTTCTAGCTGTACTGTCATGAACTTTTAACATTTAACATGCTACTTGATGCCTGTAGAGTCTGAGATGTAGTTCTTGGGTTTGTACAGTCTGAGCATTGCATGCTCTGACCTTGGGGTGAAAATGCTGGTATGTCCAGCAAAGTATATTTGATTAGCAAAGTGCATTTGATCAGCATTTGATTAGCAAAGTGCATTTGATCAGCAGCACCTGGCTGCTAGTTCCTTTCTTAATTCCTCTTAAGTTTTTTACAGGACTACTGTGAATCCTGTGAAAGCTTTCACATGGCGGGTGTTGGGGTTTTTTTGCCAGTATTTTCGGACACTCCACCAGGGCTGCCCTTTGTGACTGATTCTGTTCATAATTTTTATATGGTTCGGGGGTTAGGGACCGCTGCACAAATCCACGGAGCTGCCTGGACTTAAATCACAATTGTGGTCCGCCATGAACTGTAAATTCAATAATGCATTTGCATGCATTTGTTCAGCGCTGCCTTTTTTTTTTTAGCCATATAGCACTTATGAGAGTAACTATAGAAATACGTGAATTGTACTATCATTCTTTTAGTATTAATAATAGTATTAATAGTAACCGTAGTGGCTCTGTGAAAGCTTTCACGTGGTGGGTGTTGGACTCCACCAGGGCTGCCCTTTGTGACCGATTCTGTTCATAATTTTTATAGACAGAATTTCTAGGTGTAGCCAAGTGGCGGAAGGCTTCCACTTGGATGGTCTCAGAATCTTGTCTCTGCTGTTCGCAGATGATTTGGTTCTGTTGGCTTCATCAGGTGGTGGCCTCTAGCTCACACTGAGGCCACCACCTCGCAGCCTACTGTGAAGAGGTAGGAATGAGAATCAGCACCATGGTCCTCAGCCGGAGAAGGGTGGAGTGCCCACTCCTGGTCAGGGATGTGTTACTGCCCCAAGTGGAGGAGTTTAAGTGTCTCTAAAGTACTGACAACAGCATGTTAATCTCAGATGTTAACCATTTGATTTTAGGAGAAACCTCAGGAACTCCCTCTCTTTGTACTCTCACGTCCAGATTTATAGCTTGTGAGATAATGAAGCAATAAAGCTGTAGAAAAAAATAGTAGACAATATAAAAAAATGATGGTCTTTTTAATGGCCAACAGGGAGCGACTCCTCTGGTTGCAAAAAGCAGGTGTGCCTGCTTGCTCTATGATGTCAGTAAAAATCTCAGCTTAGTGGCTAGTTTCAGGTATGTTAAATAGAACATGAAGTCCATTTTGTAAATTCAGTTCAATTCTAACATTTAGAAAGAACAATTATCTAGGATCAGCTTCAACTAATTAGCTAATGGGCTTACAGTTTCCTTTGTTTCTCAGTCAGATACACCCCTAACCTGTCACATCCAATTTCAAATCACTAAGATGGCAATAGAAGAAACTACTCAGATCAAGGCTTCATAAAAAAATGCTAATTTTAGTTGCATTATTGATAGAATAAGTGTAGACCGTAGATATAGTTCCATTTGTAGAGCTAACGGTTGTCTGTCTCTCCGTGTCCATCATGGTTCATCATAGGGCTGGACGGAGAGCTGTCCAAGGTGTACCCCTCTAGCTGTTTTTTAGTATGGCAGCATGCACGCACTCAGTTTGTTGACATTGCCCTCACACAGACCCCGTCTGTTATTTTGCCATTTCGAGTAATTACATCAATAATAATTTTCATGTATGTTTTTTCTTTTAACTAATTCCTGTGCATGAACATTGTAATTTTCCAGTCGTGCACCTTGTTATAGCAGGAAGCTCAGATAACATAAAATATAGGGAAGGAAAATGAGGGTCATCAGAAGCCATAGGGGAGTGTATTTCTGGTTGACCCACATGCTTTTCAGAGGCGTTCAGCCAGTTAGACCCAAAGGGGGGTACGCTGACAAACCTGAAGTGACACTATGGATGTCCTCAGGAACTGTCTCTACCCAGAAATACCCCTCACATACACTCTGTTGAGCAGCGGTGGATCACAAGGACAAATCAGTGGCCATGCTACTAGCACTGCTCTCCCCATGACAAAATGAGGTCTGTAGCCTCTGCCAAGGAGGATACAAAACACCACAGTGCAGCAGATGGCTCCTTATAAAGCCAATGGGTGTAAACTCCCTGGAAGGAAGAGAAATCATAAACCTACTGCTAATTAGATATTTTATTAACTTGCTAAAATACAGTAAATGATAATGGCTGAATATTTTCCCATAAAAATTTTTCAGGCACATCTTACAACAAACCCAAAAAAGGATAGTGCTGGAAAAAAGATAAGAATAGAAAATGATTTTTAACCGAAATCATGAACAAAGCTGGAGCGAGCCAGCCTTCTTTTCCCCATGAATGATGAGTGATTGACACATGCTGGCAATATTTTGCTGCCATGTTTACTGAAGTCATTTGCAAAAGAAAAAAAAGAAAAAAAAGGAAATTTGTCAGTTTCCTTTCAACACGGATTAGCAAGTTTGATGCACACAAACACAAATCTGTGCTGTAAGTGCAGTTTGACTCGCCAGAAATCTGACTCTGGATTCAAGGGTGTCTTTTTTGTTTTCTGGTGGCGATCAAAGTGTGATGTCCTCATTTCACTCCAGGCGGCTTTGTTGCCTGTCTTCTCATATTTACTCTATAATTACACTAGAAGCCATCTAATACAAGCAAAATGTTGTAAAAGCAGTCTAAAAATGGACTTTGCTGTGCCTTCCTCGTAATAATTTCTGCTGGATGACTCCATTTAGTTCCATGGCAAAGATGCTAATGTGTCCGCCTGCAGCGACACAGACAGGGTTTAAGCTGTATTTCTCAATCTGATATATTATATTTGCTCTGCACTTTAAACCAAATGAACAGTTGGGTGACTGAGCAGTTTTAGAGGCTCCAGCCAACCGAAGTAAACACAGCCGGTTGTACGCTGCGGTCATGTGACTGCAGTGTTAGTCCAGGGGAACCTACGTAAGCTTGCGGCATTGCACTTGGCTTCCTGCCCTTCTGGCTGCAATAAGTGACACACACACAGACACACACTCGCACGCACACCACAAACTTTGTTATATCATCCTCCCACCTCTGCCCCGCCTCCGCTGTTGTGTTTGATACAGATTGGACTTGGACCTAGTGGAACATATGCTATGACAATAGGGGATTTTGTTTTCTCGCGCTTCTCAGTTAAAGCTGTCCAGTAAAACAGATCTTCTGGCACACACGCACACATAGTGATAGTAGGTCACCGCTGTGCCCGTGTGATTCTGCTGAATCTTTTCTTAAAACCGAGTTACTTCTTCCTCTTGTTAGGGCCGTCCTCCACACAGGAAAACGTGCCCGGCTGTAAGCTCGAGTAAGCACCGACTTGATAAATAGATGCTGCTACGAGGTCGGAGACATGGGGTTTTCTCAGCAGCCAGGAGCATTAAATCTCCCAACTTCTGAAGGATTACAAAAAAAGGATTATATAAAACCTTATAATAATTTATTATTAACACAATTACCACCACATGTCTTGGTTTTTTTGCTAATATTTTCGAACATTTTTCATTTGAGCCCACTAATCCATGCAGCTGCCTGGGCTTAAATCACAATTGTGGTCGGCCATGAACTGTAAATTCAATAATGCATTTGCATGCATTTGTTCAGCACTGCCTTTTTATAGCCGTATAGCACTTACAAGAGTGACTATAGATATATGTGAATTCTACTATCAGTCTTTTCACTTGCACTTTGGAATTTAACACAAGAAAACGATCGCATAGTAATCGTAGTGGTTACTACAGCTATAAGGAACATTTTGGCTTCTGCAAAGACAGTGTGGTTGCTTTAACAGGGAAGTGTACAAACAGGAACAAACAGTAGTTCTTACTTTTTAAAGACTGCATTGGATGAGCAACATGTGAACGACACAGTCACTGTCTTATATGAGTGTCTATCTAGGAAGAGCTATGCGAGCAGATACTGTTTAAATGCATTAAATACCAGGATTCATTAGCATTTTACTTTATGATATGATCAAAGATCCATAAAGCAAGTTCCACATACCCAGCTGCTATTCAGCTGCATTAAAGGCTGTATCCCTGCACTGTTACATCTTTTGTCATCTCCAAGTCTCTTTTCTCTTTCTCGTGTGTAATGTTTGGGACATTTTTCTCTTCCTCTGTCTCTGCCAGAGCTCCATTCAGATCACTTTTGACAGCAGCCTCCAGATAAGTGCTGCCTCTGCAATAGAAAGCGTGAGCTGCACTGACCAGTCAGCAAACCGAATGGTTAGTAATCTTTGCTTATACCTGTGACGTCTGGAGCCGTGCATTTTGAGTGTATGTATGCATGAGAATTTGTCCTCCTCTCTTTTTCTTTTGCAGATTTTGCACTGTAATTGTTCAGTAGACAGGGTCACGTTACCCGTGACGGTCACCCAGCAGTCGCCAGCTGCCATTTCCATGGACACCTATCAGATCACTATAGCACCTGTGGTGGCAAAGGTACCTGAAGCACTGCACCTGGATTTTAGCAATTTGTACACGGGAGACCAGACCTCTAAAACAAACAAATGTCAGAGCATGATTTGCATTGTTATTCAAATGTGAAAATTTACACAGACAGTCGCATGTCATCTGTGCCCTCATTGCAGTGGTCATTAAATGTGAAATGTTTTTCTGCTACCTGTTACCTGATGCATTTTAATGTAAGACAATTATTTATTAATGACAATTCGCTGCACAGAGAATATCTATTGTTATAACTGCCTGTTACTATTGTCTATCCGTCCCTGCCCCCCTGCTCCGTCTACCTCCATCAGGTTGTGGCGTGCCTGGAGGAGGTGGAGGATGAGGGGCTGCTGATATCCTGGAGTCTTTCCAAGCAGCCGTCGTTTTCTCTGACCGTGTCTCCATGCAAACTGCAGAGACGGGTGGGAACGCTTACCACTAATGGCACTAATTTGATGTCACTGCTGTCAGTGACTGTCACATTTTTCAAATTAAAAGCATGCATGTGTTATTAAAAAAAGAAAAAAAAAAAGGAAACGCACATTAAAAAATTTCCCGTAGCTAATTTGTCTTCTTCGTAAATCAGCATGCGCTTTTTTGCATGCAAGTGACTTTCCATCCCATTAAACCCATGATTAGTCACGAAGGAAGTGCCGTTCTTTAATATTGTTATATAAATGGGCATGCCATTAAATGCCATTTGTCTGAGGAAGTAACAACGTTAATAAAATAAAAAGGAAACAAATACTTAGCATAAGACATTGTGTTGACTAATGACATCCACTGTATGGGAATATAAAAAGCCTATGTTTTATACAGTGTAGCAAGCCCAGTGTGAGTGAAGTATTAAGGCTGGTTCAGCCCCCCAGAGATGAAAATGCTTTCAGATTAAAGCTACAGTAATTTTTTTCCTCTGGGATCCTGTTAGAATTGAGATGAAATAAATAAACCCTCACTTTGTGGCTGTAGTTAGTTCGGTTCAGCGGGTGTTGGTTAACCATCACTGAGTAATAAGTGTACTTTTTTCTTCACAGGGCACTGAAGGTGAAGCAGACATAGACACAATTAAGGGTCTGATAGAAGATACTCTGTTCAGCACTCAGCCAGCCATGGTCCTCAATCTCAGGACGTCCAGTCCTTTGGTGAGAAATTTACTGCCTTTAATGAGACAAATTAACTAAAAGTTGTATATATTATATAATAAAATAGATGATGTGCTTAAAGCTGTTTCACTGTTGAGCTGTCCACCCCCCTTTCTGCACACTCCCAGGCCCCCATGGACAGTCTCTCAGTGGGATTGAACTCTGTATCCCAGAGTGTCTTGGTGAGACGACTACTCCTCCGGCAGCTCAGGGCGACCTTAAGTAAAGGTCAGATATTTTCCCCCAGCGTCAGATCATTTCCGCACAGCTTCCTGCTGATTACCGAAGTCTCACTGCGTCATTGTGTGTTTTGCAGGTCAGTGGTCTAAATCAGGGGAGCTGTGCTGTGTCCTGAGCCTGGACCAACCGTCTACAGAGAGAGCAACCCGCTTCCTGCCTGTGCCCAGCAGTGCCAATGCCGCACTGGAATGGAGTGAAGATATTACTCTGTAAGCTGCCATGTTAGAAAGCAGATTCATGTTAGATTCAGGGTGTAATGATTGTGATGCATTTGCAGGCGGCCTATTGGCCTCATTTGCAGCCCCCATTTTATTCCCGCACTTTGCTAGAGCAGCTTTGCATGATTCACAGTTTAAAATAATCCTCGTCTCTTCTGATTGGCTGCCCCTTACAACCAGAAGGTCTGAACAGAGCTGCTGTGCTCACAGCCAGAGCTCTTTCTCACAAATCCAAGAGTAGAAAGAAATGTCTGAAACTGGGTGTTAAAGCCTGGTCTAAAGACTAGACCTCATTATGAAACTTTTGGTCAGGTTAGCATGAGCCTCCACCTCTGTGACAGCATATATAGTACAGAAAACAAGGGAAAGCATAATAGGTCAACATTAAAGCTTCTAGCTGTGAGTCCTACAAGACCACAATATTTTCTTCTAAACTCCTTCTAAAATTTCAATAGTTTTGGGGATCTTTTATTTTAATGCTCCAATTCAGATTTAGCAACATCAGAATTTCTTGAGCCCATAATCTCACAGTCACAATCAAGTAAAATTCAAATATTTTTTATTAATATTAATGTTCCAGAGAAGTAATGGCTGTAGAAAGAAACTTATTTAGTTGAAATAATAATCCTTGGATAATGGAGTTTCACTGTAATGCTAACTCATTTGTTTCCTGTGTGTTTGAAGGGAGCTGGGCCCAGAAACCAAAGAGCTGAGAGTGAGACTTCTGGAGCGGAGTGGCAAACGGGAACGTAAGGCATAGTTCAATAGCAATTTACTACTGGCTGCTGCTCAGAAACCTGATCAGCAGGAACATATTACAGCTTAAGCAGAGTCATCAGTGCTGAAAATGCAGTACTGGCAGACTCACTGTCTTTGTTAGCATTTTGTGATGTCTGGAGAGGCTCGTTTTTTTTGGCCTCAGAACTACAGTAAAAGGAAAGACCTTTTTGCTTTTGGTACAATTGTTTATATTCTTTTTTTGTTTAAATGTGATTAGAATTCCTGCCGGGTCACGCCTCCATTGCTTTGGACATCCAGGGCAAAGTTCCCACTGGGCAGCACGTATTGTCCATGAGGTCCGGCCAAGACTCAACGCCAAACGCTGTCATCACCGCTGAGGTGAGTGACCAGACGAGTTAGATTTTTGTAAGAGTGTAGGGAGTGTTTGAAATTCTTACTTGTGTTTTGACGCAGAACGAAAGTTGCATTACGGTTTATTATCTAGATCTGGACTTTATCAAAGATTCCCAACAAAAGAGGCAGTGTTGTGTAACAGCTGATACAAAATCCATTGTCATTCTTATAATCGCTGTGTCAGATCTGTTGTAGACTTTCCAGCAGCCAACTTGTTGCTCTTTTTTTGGCTTTCTTCTAGTCCACATTGTCTTTAAAGAGAGAGAAAATGAGAATAAACGTGCTTTGTCTCTGTGGGGTAACATTTCATTTGGCAAATTCTGTCATTTCTTAATAACTTAATTTCCAATTTATATATAGAGCCAAAGCACAACAACAGTCGGCTTAAGGTGCTTTATATAAGACCAACAATCAGGCAGTCGTTTTTGAGCAAGCACTATGTGACAGTGGGAAGGAAAAACTCCCTTTTAACAGGAAGAAACCTCCAGCAGAACCAAGCTCGTACACTTTTTGGTTTTTTTTTCCTCTTCCAGCTGTTGTACCAAGAAACAGAGGAGCCTAGCAGTGCCCACAAAGCTCTGCTACTTCGCTCCTCTCTCACCCCCACCAAGAAAGTTGACGTGGACCGAACCATCATGCCAGACGGAACCATCGTCACCACCGTCACGACGGTCCAGTCCCGACTTAAACTGGATCGCAGTCCAGGTGCGTTTGACAAAGCAAAGCATGTCACCAAACCAGGCAGGGCAGGTGCCTGATGAGTTTTTTTAGTAGTGTCAATAATAAGAAATGAAATAGCAGCGTTCCCTTTCAGGTGACTCCCCGTTGCGTTCTCCGTCTAAAGTGGAGGTGAATGAGAAGAAAGCCACCGTCCTGCCTGATAGCAGAAGCAGCAGCAGCCCCAACCCGAGCAGTGAGTTCTACCATGAAAACCAGATTTGTTTTACATAACAGATGCAAAGTAGGATAAGCAACACGCAGCAGAGTAACACGAGTCAAGAGGAATGCACTCTGAGTATGCATCGTGCGCTCCGTGCAGGTAATCCTTTTCAAAAGCATCACATAACTCGCACACGGGTTGGAGTTACGTGCTGTTTTTGGTGCTCCGGGAAGCTAATCGCTGACACGAAACAGATAAAAGATAAGCGCAAACTGATATGTAGTGCAACAGCAGTTAATTCAGCAATATATTAAAAAAAATAGTACATGGTGGTCTGCTAGTATAGTGCTGATTTACATATTTGTGTTTTTTGTTGCTCAGAGAGCAGCCGCCTCTCTAATGGCCTGGATCCTGTTGCAGAAACCGCCATACGGCAGCTGACAGAGTCTGCGTCCAGAGCAGCACGGAAGACACCGACGAAAAGGAGCACGCTAATCATCTCGGGCGTGTCAAAGGTCAGAGAGTGAAAACGGCGTCTTTCTAGACACGTGCTTTGAGTTTGATTTGAAAACTTCAGCTATTTTGTGGTTATCAGTTACCTGTATAATGATTGATAGGAAATAGTCCAACCTTCAGTCTTTATATTAAATGAGCTGTAAGCCTTAATAACTACTGCTACTGCTACTGGGAATCTACTGTAAAATACAACGAGGAGCCAGGCAGAATGAGTGTGATCTAAATTTAGTCCACAGCCCCCCCACTGGACCACTTTATAGAAGAATGTGAATCTTCTGACCTGATTTTTGCCCGAGAATATTTGAAAACGTGTCAGGAGCACTCAACAACCTCACTAAATGAAAGTGTGCTGATAATCGTGTATATTTGAATTTAATCGTCATATACGGGGTAATAGCGTGTAATTTCAGTAGTGACATATATTTCTCTGCTTCAGGTTCCACTCTCTGAAGATAACTGTGCATTATCAAGTGGCTACGCTGCAGCCATGGACGCTGCCATGCACGGCAATCATTACGGGTCAGGGCGTCACCATGACCCAGATGAAACCACGCCCTCTGACGTATCAGAGCGTCCTTCTGTGGACGATGTGGAATCAGATACTGGCTCCACTGGTGCCTTGGAAACCCGCAGTCTCAAGGATCATAAAGGTAACGCAGGCAGTCTGTGCTGTAAAGAATCAGAGGTCCAGTTCTCAGTAACGTCTCGCGGAAAAGCGTAACTGTAAAAACATTATTCAGCTATTGAAATATTCTGTAAATTATTCAAATATATTTCTTTTTTTGTCATTAAAGCAGAATTTCAAGAGCAAGTTTACATTTTTTTCAGCCTCAAAGACGTTTTGCTTTTAGATTTAATTTTCATGTCTCACTGTTTTTTTTATATTAATAACGGCACAGTGTATTTTATATGCAAACAAATATTTCATAGCCTTACATAACATCAGGACTTAAGGTTCAATTCACAGATTTACCACAGTCAATTCCTCTACTGCTGCTGCCCTCTAGAGGCCATACTTCAGCATCTACAAAGCCAAACTAATGTGTGTTTGTTTGTAATTTAATTTATTTTTTTCATGCAATATAATTAAATTTGAATGGTGAGGCAGAGGAGTGGGAGAAGCAGTAATAAGTAAAGTAAGCCACCCCACCCCTCATTTCTTTATATTTTGCTTCCAATGAGCCAGACTTTGCTGTATTTTCAAAGTGCTTTTTAACAATAGTTATGCGACCTTTCTGAAGGTCTTTCAAAGTTTTCTTTGGACGTTTTCTGCTTCTTCACTCATTTTTAGTCCAGTTCTTGTACCAGGCTGTTTTCAGAGGAATGTTTTTTTTCTTTTAGTTTGGTAAGCTACGTTACACTTACCTATGAATTGCTCAAGCAAAAAAAGGCTCCAAACTCAAGGGATGAGTCAGTGCTGTGTATACACATGACAGAGAACTTAGAGAGCCAGTTTTAGATGATGTCTTCAGGCACTTTGTTATCAGCAGCCTGTCGCAAAAATGCATGGATTGTTTGTCATGTATGTTGTGAAATAATTGAATTCATTTGTGAAACTAGTAGTAACTCCACGATGTGTTTCCTGCAGTGGGCTTTTTGCAGAGCGGGACGAAGCTGCTTTTCCGCAGAAGACATCAAGAGAAAGAGTCCTGCCTCAGCCAGTCCCACGAAGACATCTCCAACATGGGCAATAACTTCGCCGCCGCACCAAACATCAGCCGTAAAAAGTCTGGCAGCTTCTCCCGGCGCCTCATCAAACGCTTCTCCTTCCGCTCTTCTGGCAAATCAAAAGGCAAGGCTGCCAACGGAGGAGCAAGCGCACTGGATAACTAATTCTCGAGGCCAGCAGACATGGACACGAGTCATCCTGAGAGCGTTCTCTGTTATCACTACACTTCAGCACTTGGTCTTTGACAGGCTGAGCGCCCCAGGTGGGTTGTCAACCTCACAGCTTTAAAGGAGGATACCTCTGGGAGGGCTCCCCTCTGGATAGAAATTATTGCACTTTCAGGACAGAAGTCTCATTTAATCACATCGCTGACTCTGAATTGTTGTTAAATTTGAGGAGAAATCTGCTGCTCGGTGGAGGAGAGGGGAATAGCTACAAAGAAATGTTCCATGCTTCTGGGATTGTTGGACTGGCACTGGTGGTGAAAACGCTCCAAAACATTTTAATGATGTAAAATGCCACTATGCTCTTGGTTGCACTTTTGACTTTTTATTTTTTTTAACAGCACATGTAAAAATGTGCTGGTTGTTAAAGTGTAATTTATTAATATGTTGGACTCATTAAACAAGTGCTATTTATTTGAACCCCCTACAACTAATCATCATAGCTGCATTACACTATAATATAGAGACATTAAGGTGTGTTTTCCATACAAATGTAATTTTCAACACATAGTTTAAGTAAGTTTAAAAAAAAAAATGTCTTGATCTAGCTATAATGTCCATCCATGATTGCTTCGACATTGGTTTTAGAATAATGTTAAATGTTGTATCTTATATAAAAACCCAAAAAGATCATATTGTACTTTTATTTTTACAAAGGTGCTTTCTCTGGAGTATCATATCTTCACTTTGCTTTTGAAAATCTAACCAGCCACCTTATTTATCAAGCCAGAAGGTGATTTTTAGACTTTTGAAAGTCTCGCAGTCTTCTGTCGGGGGAAAACAGCAACGCGATCAGGCGTGCTCTCCTCTTCTCGTGCTTCTACAGACTTCATTGTTGTAATAGCTATCATTACTGTGCAGGACATGTTGTGTTAAATGCCTCAAAAGGGTTGCGGGTGAAATCGTCTGCAGAGAATGCTGCCATGTGATTAGTTCCTAATAATGAACTAATATAGTAAAGCATTTCCTGTGTGAACATTTGGGATTGTTATTATAATGTAATATTTTTTAGATATATGTACGTCACACTAAAATATTTCTGCAGTTTATATTTAAAAAAGGAGATTGGTGTATCTCAGTGTTCACTAATGCTGCGCTCAGGCAAAGCAAGAGGACTCGGTGTGGGGTAGAGTTGAAATACGGTACTCAGGGTTTTAATGAAATCTACTAGCAGCCACAGGTTTTAAGAAAGCATTTGCATACTTTGAAGGCAAATAGATCCAGTATGTGAAGTTGTACATAGGTTTTAGGGCCAATTGAGTCTTGTCTGAAAACATGAAAATAATCTTTTAACTGACTGCATTAACTATGAGACTTCAGAAAAACCAAACTTAATAAATGGTTGTTTTTTTAAATTATAATTTTTTTTAATAAAAGGATTTTGAAAGGTGTGGAGGTGGAGGCTCTGTTGTTGAGGGGCATGGGCTTTGCAAAACAATTCAAAATGCTGAAGAAGAGAACCCTCTTCACTGTCTAAAGGCACATAAAGCAAACGTTATGAATAAAGATTTGTGGCTGTATTGTGAAACAAAAAGTGGCTGCAAAATTGATGACTTCTGTTATATTTTAAATATTTAATTTATTGCAAATAAATTATTTTTTAAGCATCGTCTTTGCACCTGAGTCCGTTCACTGCATTTTCAATAACCCATAAAAGGTTCCTTTTTATGATGCACTTGCATGTCTGTGAAGGCGCATGGGCTACAGTGTAACATTAAAAGAACATAACTTCCTGTACCTGGAGTTAACTTACATGTGCTAATAAGTTTGCTTTTTTGTGGCTCTTCCCTGCATTTCATTGTCTTCGCTGACTAGTAACACCAGAAGGGGCCCAAAAGTTTTTGGGGACTTACTTCTGTGGCTTTTAAACCCCAAAACATGCTGCGCCAAAAATTGGTCCACCCCAAGGATCGGGTCCCTCAACATAGTGTAGAGTAATATAGTGTACGCTGTTAAGTGCCAGGAAGATTGCCAGGACTTATACATCAGGGAAACCAAACAACCTCTGGCGAAGTGTATGGCACAACACAGAAGAGCTACCTGGTCAGGCCAGGACTCTGCAGTCTATTTACACCTACAGGCCAGTGGACGCTCTTTCAATGATGAGGATGACAACCATCCTGGACAGGGAGGAACGCTGGTTTGAGCGCGGAGTCAAGGAGGCCATTTACATGAAAAGGGAAAGACCATCTCTGAATTGAGGGGCCTAACGGTACATCTTTTGCCATCGTATAATGCTGTAATTGCAGCCATTCCCCAACTCTCTGTGAATGGTACTCATGGCCATTGATCAGTGGTTGTTGATCTTGTCATGAGAATTTGCATAATTATGATGAAGGAACTGACCTCACAGCCCATTGTTCCTTCAGTGGGCTGGTTTCAGTCATTATGCAAATGTACTCTTTATAAGATTGGGGAAATCTTCAGTCAGCTGAGACTGAAGAAGTCACTTGGATGAGTGACGAAATGTTTCTCCCACTGAAAACGCTACGTCCAGATGAAGAGAATCAACTTTTGGAGACACATATGAATACATCGGAGAACAACTTGGGGCTAGTATCTTACCCAAGGATATTTGGCAAGAAGACTGGAGCAGCCTGGGATTGAACCAGTGGGCAGGGGTGCTTGTCCTTGTATCCCCTTAAATCACTGTCTGTACATTGGGGTCTTTTTTGGTGGGCGAGAGGGTTGCTTCTCTGTGTCTTTGGGGAGTAACCTGTTCTTGGATGACATTTCAAAGGATCCAATTATCTAAAAGAAATAGCAGAGGATGGTTTCAATCCTCCACTCTGTTTATACACACCCCAGATGGGACTCGAACCCACAATCCCTGGCTTAGGAGGCCAGTGCCTTATCCATTAGGCCACTGGGGCTATACAGGACAGAATGAATTGAACATAAGGCTTGTGACACTTATCTTCCAAGTCAGTTTCTATCAGCAGGTTACCAACAATAATGCCTGTGGTGTCTGCACAGCTAAGCTACACTTTCAGTGAGCTGAAAGGTGTCATTGTAAACGAATGTTAATGACAAATAACTAGTATGTTTTTGTAGGCACTTTGACCTACTTTGAAACGCAGTGTTTTGAACATGATCCCAGCTCTAACAGTGAAAATGATTAAACCAGTGGCATTAAGGCACCAGTCTGCTAATATATTAGTAACAATATGTAACTTCCACTTGTACAATTACTATTGCTATTTCACACACACAAAATATACATCGATTAGCCTGTCTTGTGTGACATTTCATGCGGTCTTGGTGGGGGCTGCCTGCTAGCGTGGGGGCCCCAAGTAATTGCTTAGTCTGCTAATGCTGCCTGTTGGCTCTCAGTTATATGTTTTCATCAAAATCAAATTTACTTGAAAATGTGCACAAAAGAAATGTGGTTCCAGCTGTGATTAGCTAAAAAAGGACAGACCAGATACATGCATGGCATATAAACCAAACTATACACGGGACACATAGTGCTGAGTAAGGCACTCACATACTGTATGGCTATTAAACTTGTTCTTAGTTTAAATATCTGAGGATGATAAAGATGGGGACTGCTGTTGTTAAGTTTGAGAAGAGCACATTTCCTCTCAGACCTGCAGTAGAAGGCATTCAGGTCAATAGGTCTTTGTTTGGATGCAGTGGGGGATGGTGTCCTGTAGTTTTCCAAAGTCTTGCAGGCCTCTCCATACCGATGGTCATGAGATGAGAGCCCCTTTACAGCATTTTTGTTTTCTTTCAAGGGTAGCTTCTTTTTGAAGCAGTTTGGTTTTCAGTTTAGTTTTTATTGTTAAAAATATTTGGCTTTTGTTTAGTATTAGATGTATTTATTTATTAATAAGATACTTGTTAGGGGAAATATTTAAGGAATTCTGAATAGGTATTAGAATTGGAATACAAAAAGGTCTACATGAAACTCACTTATGTAGACACACTAGTCGAAATAAATGTGTATGTATGCCCATTACACCTGACCAATGAGTAAATCTAGAAACATTTCCTGTTGGTACACAATAATGTTGTCTTTTTTTTTTTAACTTCAGTTAAATTATTAGTTAAAAACAGCTTTATATTTTAGTGTAAAGTTTAATCATTTTGGCACACAGATCTTCGATGTTATTTGCCATGCCGTCAACACTTCGTCCAGGTTTTTGCGCTGGTCAGCGTGTACGAAGCTTGGCTTCCAATACACACGCATCAGGGGGGTTAAATGTTCCATTTAACTTTTACCGCAGAGCTGGTCTGCGCGCCAAAAAATTTAAAGTTGGAGGGAAGATAGTCGATTGGCTTTCTGGCTCCTCCTTTTTTACTTTTGACCCACTGACAGAAAGCAGTAAAAGTAACAGCCAATCGATCGTGCTTCTTCCTTTTAGGCTCCATCGTGATTGTTCACTAACCAGGAGAGATCCACCAATAGTCATTAATTTTCTCTTACGACGTTCCTCTCAGGGCCAATCAGATAACAGTACTTTTATTCCAAAACCCAATGGCAGGTTAGGGCGGGACGAAGTGTGAGGTTTATATAGAGGCTGTGAAGCGATTTCTTCTTCATCACTAGCAAACCAGCGACTGCTGTGGTTCTATTCCGAAGAATTAGTTACATAACCAACAATGTCTGGAAGAGGTAAAACTGGAGCAAAGGCACGTGCCAAGGCTAAGACCCGTAGCTCTCGCGCCGGTCTGCAGTTCCCCGTCGGCCGTGTCCACCGTCTTCTCCGCAAGGGAAACTACGCAGAGAGAGTTGGCGCCGGGGCCCCAGTTTACCTGGCCGCCGTCCTGGAGTACCTCACCGCTGAGATCCTGGAGTTGGCCGGCAATGCCGCCAGAGACAACAAGAAGACTCGTATCATCCCTCGCCACCTCCAGCTGGCTGTACGCAACGACGAGGAGCTGAACAAACTCCTCGGTGGCGTGACCATCGCACAGGGAGGCGTCCTGCCCAACATTCAGGCCGTCCTGCTGCCTAAGAAGACCGGCCAGTCTGCACCGAGCTCCGGCAAAGCGGGAAAGAAGGCCTCCTCTCAGTCACAGGAGTATTAGCTTGCTAGCTAATAACTCTTAACATCCAACGGTCCTTTTAAGGGCCACCCACTCCTAATTGAAAGAGCAACTTTTCCTGATTATTGCTGTCTTGCATCCCATTTCGCATGATTTTTATTTAATAAAAAGCCTGTTTTGTAAGCACCGATGTATTCTGCTGATTTCAGGCTAATCGATGCTACTTGCTAGTTTTGGAGACTTGCTAGCCTGGCCGGTTGAGCTGAATTTATCAGACTGGTGGTCTCTGACCCCACTGATTATACCGTGAGCTCGAGAGTTGTAGTATAACACTAGTCATTTACCAGGGCTTTGTTTCATGACCGGGGTTTAACAACAACAACAAAAAAGAAACAAAAAAGGAAAACAAAAATGGCCTCCACTTATCAACACTTACAGCAGGTACATGGGCCAGAGCCTGCAACACCGGTTGCATTTCACCTTTATTAGTAGCATGACTGAGCAGCTTTTGTGGTAGCGGATTACAAATTACTTTTGGTTTGGCAGAAAGGGCTCTTTAGTATGCATTTGTGGCTGAAATAATGGTCTATGTAGGCCTATTGCGTATTTCCATGTAAAGCATAACATGCTACAAATAACTCACCCTAATCTGAGTTTCAGCTCTCAAAGTGTTCATATGCACAGCAGTTTTAAATTTTTATCCATTTTGAAGGGTTTCCTGCACCACAATGACCACTAACAGCCTCAATCAATGACCATATTTTTGGAGTAATAAGTAATGTCACTGTAAAGTGAAACGCACCCATCAGGAGGGGAAGATTATTTGCATACATGCTCTCTTTTATCCTGCATTACTGTTCCTTGGGTATATGCCTGATAAATTGGAGCTCTAGTAACCCATTTCTAGAGTTAAGGTGGGGTGTTTTACCATTTGTTTTGTGTTTGCTACCACTTTTATCTTCGCGTATGAGCGACCTGAATAATATGTTTGTTTGTTCAAAGTGTGGTTAAAGCTTGAAAAACATGCCAACGGCTCATTCTTCTTAAAGCTCCAGGTGTTTCCTTGTTACATGTGAAGAAACTGGCAGCTGCAGTTTACCGGCACAGTGACGTCTGACCCAGTATGCACAGCTCCTGTGCAGCAGCCGTACCACTGAGAAATAATTTGAGTAATATATTTCATTATTCCAAAGCACAGAAAAATTAGATGTTAGGCAGTAAATTATCTCCACATAGATCAGGGGTGACAGACATAAGGCCCGGGGCCAGAATTGACCCAGCAGACTCCAATCCGACTCACTGGACAGCTTTGGAAAATGTGAAGAAGGGCGAAAATTTAGTACTTTTAACTGTGTTTTCATACGTTTTACACTATCTACTATAGAAATTTCTGTTTTACAATCCACAGTTTAAAAAACAAAACAAAAAAGAGACATTTTCTGCGAATTAACAACACTTTTTTGTTTTGTATTTACAGGACAGTCGGGGACTTTTCCTGCAGTTTTACACATTTTTTCTAACATTTCTAACAATTTAAGTAGAAGAATTCATTAAGTTGCTACAGCAGCATTTCTTTATCATGTAGAAAAACCAAGTCATACTATTGAAATCAGCCAGTTTTCCCCTCATATAAAGATATCTTAGGGATTAAATGTGTAGTTAAACTCAAAAATGTCTTTGGAACAAAAGTTGGCTTGCAGAATGAGTTTGACATCTTTGACATAGATCATAAGCCTTTATGAGTATTGATTGAAGATGTCTCAAATAGTGCATCACAAAAAGACACCTGCTAACAGACAGTTGTTCATTCTGCTTTTCAAAGTGCTCAAAATATCTTTAATTCCCCATCAAGGAAAAAAGCATGTGGCAGAAATTACACCAAACTTTAAAGGTGGAAACATGACATCTGGAGTGTAATTCCCAAATGTTGCCACCAGGGGTCACCATGTGATATTTGAAAAAGTTCACAAAATGATTTGTGGCATAAACTGTGATTGTTGCCCATATGTGTTTTTATTTAACAACTATTGAAGACAGATCACTGTCTGTGCTGACAGATGTGCACCATAAGCCATTTCATAACACGGAGGAAAGAAAGGATTTCAACTGTTACATAAAATAGTATGACATCTGAAAAAACACAGCAAAGCACTATTTTAAAGTGTCATTAGTATATGCCCAGCTATAATACATAATTAATCCTTTTGTGGGATCCATAACTGATAAAATGATTGGTTGTTTTATATCAGAGGTGGGGATGGATTATGTATTTTCTCATTAAACCTCAGTCGTGTGCAGCTAAACTCACCCGTAACCTTTCCACAGGACATATTTCAGTCTGCTTTGAGTGCTTTATAGCGGCAAAAGCAGCATGACGCACCAAGTTTGAGCCGAGCCCAGGACAGGCTGAACCAATTACTCGGGCTTGACAACGTGTCCAACACCAACATCCAGGCTAAAAATTCCAGCCCAGAAGGAAAAACCCCGGTGTCCGCTGGCTGTTATAACTATAATTTTCT